>NC_041819.1:22684664-23007562 GCF_900964775.1 Scleropages formosus | reverse complement strand
GAAGGATGTCTTACAAATTTATCACTGGACACAAAGTCTGAGGATTGTCCAGTTTCTACATTGTGAAGGATGACTGTTCCGTTCCTTGTTTTGTGCAGGTATTCTTTGTCTGCGAGAGGATAAAACAGAGGGGAGTTAAGATGCTTCTCATTTTCTATGCGGAAGTCTCTCTCTCTCTGTGTGTGTGTGTGTGTGTGTGTGTGTGTGTGTGTGTGTGTGTGTGCGTGTGCGTGTGCGTGTGTGTGTGTGAAGAGATCACATGGTTTCTTTGAGTATTGCACATCGCAGTGGTTAAAGCATCGAGACCATAGACACACGTTCAATCGTCAACATGGACCTTGTCCTCTGAGAAATTTCTCAACTCGAATTTCTTTAAGACAATATCCAGGGTTTAAATGAAGGGTTTAAATGTAACATGTTTACTGTATATTATGTTATATATGTATATATAAAATATATATGGTATATTATGGTTTCTGTCCCCTCCCCTTCTGGCCATACGCCCTGTGTTGCCGGGTTAGGCTCCGGTTCCCCGTGACCCCGTATGGGACAAGCAGTTCTGAAAATGTGTGTGTGTGTGTGTGTGTGTGTGTGTGTGTGTGTGTGTGTGTGTGTGTGTGTGTGTGTGTGTGTGTGTGTGTGTGTGTGTGTGTGTGTGTGTTATGGTTTCTATGTACTGGGGTTCAGCTAGTAGCATAGTCATTAGCATCTGTTGCCTTTGGACCCAAAGGTTGCAGGTTCCAGTCCCATTTCTGGCTGTAGTACCCATGAGAAAGCTACTTACTCAAGATTGCTCCAGAAAATGGGTAAATAATTGTAAGTTGCTTTGGCAAAAAAGCATCAGCTAAATGAAGAAATGTAATATTGCAAATCTCTCTGCTCAAAGAACAGAGTGACTCACAAGCCAGTAAGAACTTAATGAATGTTGACTTGTTTAACAGCAGCTACTTACCCGAAATCCATCGCATGTTGTAGGACTTATAGTTAAAGCTACTGTTGAAGTAATCTTCAAGTGTGAACGTCTTTGTCGGCCTACCCGAATCCGCTGAAATGAAATTATAAGAGAAACCACAAATGAACAATGGGAACACACAAGTCACTGAGTCAAGCTGCAAGAACACACTTAGGGGAAAAAAAATTGAGCAAATGTTGAAATTGTGTTTTTTTTCCCCAAATTCAATAAAATCCATGAAGCAAGAGAAAATACAGGCTCCAGACCATGGCAACCCTGACCAGGACAAGTGGTTAACAAAAGTGAGTGAGAGTAAGAGAAGACAGAGTATTCAACAGCATGCAACATTGTGAGGACTTTAACTTTCTAAAATATGGATCAAATAATTAGACCCATGCTCATACGTCTAAAATATTTTTTGAATTTCCTTAGTTTTTCCAGATAGATCCTCTAGGTGCAGGAATGATCGGACCAACCCACCTGAGAGTCTGGGGACCCCGAGTGGGGTCCCCAGATAAATTTTGCACCTTGATTATGGAGTAATAAAATTTAATCATCTCAAATAATTTAATCCATGCATACTCATTAATAGACAATTTACATCTTAGGGTTAGACAATATCCAGTGTACTTACTCTATCACCTATCTGTATCCACTTTTATAATTTATTCATGATTTTAGTTTTGTGTTTGGAGCACCTTGGGGGCTTGTTTGAAATAAAATTGCGAAGGCTAAGAGTTGACCACCTTAAGAATAACCGGTGCAAACCAACTACACATTTCTAGACTTTGGAGTGCGAAGTGCAACATGCCTCACGGAACAGGTTAGTGTGTAATACAACCAGAAGGCCATCAAATAATAAAAATATGTGACGTAAGCCTTCATCATTGTGCAGTATTGAGAATTTCAGTGCACAATTTCAGCGCTTCTGGTAACACTGTGGTTAGAACTGCTGCTTTAGAACTTGAAGCTCACAGGTTTGATTCCCATCTCCAGCTGTAGTACCCTTGAGCAAGGTACTTACTCTAAATTGTTGCAGTAAAATTACCCAGCTGTATAAATGCATAAATAACTGTAGATAGATTAGTATTGTAAGTTGCTCTGGAGAAAAGCATCTGCTAAATGAATAGATGTAAGTTATCTTGAGTTAGTATTCTGCTGAGTAAAAGATAATCGGTGCTTTTTTCAAAACGTCTTATCACAGTGGCTGCAGGTTTAGACAACACTGAATTATGTAATAAAAAAAAACATACACATACATGAAAAATGTGCAGACTGATAACAAAAAAAGTTTCTTGTAAGATAAGTCCTTGGAAAATATTATGCTCAAGATTTGCAGTAAGTCAGTAACTTCTGGCTATTGGACCTGGTCAAGGATAAATGGATATATATAGTGAATATACAGTACAGTCGGCTGGGCAGCAAATTCTTACCATAGCCATAAATTAAGCAGTAATTATCCAGTTACTGATAAACGCAGGATTATTTTCAGCAATTGCATTTCTTTATAATTATTAAGTTTTAATTAATAATACCTACAGTTTAAATATATGCCGGTGGGCACAGCTATGAGGGTGATGACAACAGCCAGACCCAGCACCCCCAGGAGCACCTTGCCCCAGTTCTTCTGTTAGGGTGGACACAACAACAACAACAACACAAAACAACACAATTGACAACTGTAACACTGCATACTGTATACATAGTCAGGTGAAGAGAGAAACAGAAATCAGGACTAATAATGTGAATTTTTTCACAGCTATAAATAGAAATATATAGATACAGTGCAGCTTGACAGCATGTGAGCCCATGCCATGATGGCATAGGATGCTCCTTACTGTTGTATGAAATATCTAAATGAACTTATAAAATTTAAATTTTAAATGTTAAATTTAGAAAATGAATGGATGATCATGATTTACAGCCCTGACTCTACTTGGGTTAACCAGTACAACTTGGGTTTGACTTATTCTTACACTGCACTACTCTGTGTTTATACTAACTACACACAAGATTTCCTCTAAAGCAACATATGGGACCGGTCATTACACACCTGCTCTGTGTGTGTCACACGAGAAGTAAATGCGCATATCATTTCGTGGTAAAACTAAACGGGACATGAGCCCGGTTTCCCCGCACGTGGGACACTTAAGTGACTTAACCGCCGATGCGCGCGCGGGCGAAACCGCTGTCAAATTACCGTCCCTTTTTAAACTTAACCGAGGCTATCAGGACCCCCCCCCCGGCGCCCCCCGCAAGGTCCCGACATTAACCAAACCCCCCCAGCAAGTCTTTTCGCGAATCAGAAGTAGAAGACAGAGGTTACTGACCATTGCGCTGAGCGCGGAGTAGAGCGGGCGTCGCGAGGAGGGTCGGCGCGCGGCGGCTCTGGAGGAAGCCCCTGGTCCGAGGGTCGCGCGCCACTCAGTCAGATCAGGGCTCCCTCATGAACGCGGTCCGATGTTCACCGGCAGAAGGCGGGTGCGCTGCTGCGCTGCTGCAATCTTGGTTAAATATTCTCCTAACTTGGGCTGTAAAAGGGCTCGATGAGGAAGTCCCGTCGGATGGAGGTCCTCCTGGTCCCCCGCCCCCCCCAACCGCTGAAGAGCTGTGCGTGCGCGGCACCGTCGGACGGGGGACGGAGATGCGCACCGGGGACGGCGCGCGCGCTGCGCAACTTCGAGCGCAACTTTCCATTCGCGACAAAAAAAAAAAAAAAAAAGTTCGGGGATGATGCTCTCTTCCACTGAGCACGAGTCGCCAAGTCATCGAGTCGTAATCATAGTGACTATGGGGGGGTTGACCACGTTTTGAAAGCCGCGTTATTGCGCGCGGAATTAGAGAGCGCGTCCCGAATAAAACGCGTTGTTATGGAAATATCAGCATTTTGCACCCTGCCCTTAATTTCATCATGTGGCACTACACGAACAGCGCCTGTCAACTTGTTCTTAACTTATTGTAAAGAGAAAAAGTTTCCTACTTTGCATTTGTTTAGTTTTTATATATTATAATGTAACGATCCGCGTTACTGATTTAATGTAAATAGTTGCATTGTGGGAAATCTGTAAATAATGTCTGTAACCGCTGGGGACACTTCGGGGGGAAATGGTGGGTTGACTGTCTGCGACTGTGTGGAGGGGAGTCTAGAGGCGTTACGAGAGACTAGGAAGGCTGGCTGTAAGCGCAGCTCCTGAAGGAAAAGGGGTTCTCGGCCCGAAAGCATCATTTCCCTTCTGCTGGTGTTCCAATAAATCGTTCGTTATGAACGTTGCCTCCGCGTCCTTCTTCGCCCCATCCAAACCCACGCTGCGCGCCACAATAATATAAGTTACATACTAGTGTTTGTGGACTTAGGTACTAGCAAGTAACTCCTTACTTGTAATGACCTACACAGTAAATTATTCTTTACACTGATTGGTAGCTCCAGTTCTTTGTGTTGATAACTTTGATTTGCTTTGTGAGAAGCTACACTGTGTCCGTTTCCAGGTACAAAGGTTGTTCGCCCTCTTTTGACCTACAGGTATAAATATAAAAACCATCACGTCACTGTAAATCACGTACAATCGGAGCCTGTGAACAGACTGGTTCTCTGGGTGGGAACAGCCCCGAGGGTCTTTCAGCAGGAAGATCCTCTTCTGAAGTGAAGGTGCTGTGGTTGGAGCCCACCTGGACCAGGTCTGCTGTTAGGGGGAATAGTGGTCCAGGGTAGGTAAATACTGGGATATTTGGACCATATCTGCCTCCTGAGGTTATATAAGCTCCTCCAATCAATGAAGACCAACAACGGGAACAGGCTGACCTGTGGCATGTAAAGAAAGCCATCGGGTTGCCGTGGACACCGCACACGTAGCTGGAGTAGTACTTTTGGTCATTTGTACTGTAACGTGCTTTGGGAAACAAGGCCTACATGTTATTTTTGTTCTTTTTTTGTCTTCATCTTTCTCACCTTCCTCATCTGCTTTGCCTCTGTCTTTTTAGTCATCGTTGTCTTTTTCTTATTCCTGTTTTGTCTCGTTTTCATCTTTGTCTGCTTTGCTTTTTTTTTCCTCCATCATCATCATTTTTTAGTTAAAATAGGTGCTATAGTCTGCCTTTACCTCAGCACTATAGTATAAGTATATAGTATAAACATTCAAAAAAATTGTCTTGCTTTAGACCCCTATGAATTCATTTGTTGTCCACTCATTAATTTGTAATTATACGGGATGATGTCTCTGGACATTACTTTTATGCCTTACTTTTACATTTTTTGACTGCATACCACTGTTTAATGGGGTGCCAAAGCAGAATTATACACTCTTTGGCCTACTCTGCTGCAGGATTAATGAATGATGGGCTGAGTGTTTAAAACTGTTTTTATTCATTTTAATTAAATGAGACTCCTGGCATGATCACCAAAAATTGAATAAGGTTAAAAAAATGTTGCAAAACATTTATACGCTGTGAAAAATGTGTTGGATTTTGTCATTCAGTTTTCATTCAGGGATTTTTCTTAGGCAGTGAGAAATAACAGACCAGTGTTGATTTAAGAAAAAAAACACGTGGTGTTATTTTGCCTTTTTTTTGTCCTGTTGAGTGAAGCTAGGGGAGTTTTACTGACTCTGCTGGAACATGGAAAAAATAAGGTCAAGGTGGACAGTAACTGTCTTTAATGGCATTATTAGGTTACTCAAAGCACGGTTTAATGTAGCCTCTGCATTCTTTCCTTAATCTATCTTCACTTTGTCCTCGACTGAGAGCAGACGATATCCCTGTTCTAGCTGCGCATCACAGATTCCACGAGAGGACAGAAAGCAGTTTGACGAACCATTGTGGTATCCTCTGGGGTGGGGCTGAAGAAGTTTTATAAGCTCCGTCGAGGGTGCGGGTCCGGGGTGGTTTGGTGGACGGAACGTTGGAAGCAGGCCGGTAGGCTGAGTGGAGTCACCGAAACCTCAGCATACGTGCTGAACATATACACTATGGAGGGATGTGTAATGGAAGAGGAGAAGGTGAGCGGCAGGATGGGGTTGGAGCTTCAGTGGGTTGTTTTTTTTTCTGGAACCACCCCATTTTCCCCATCCCCAGTGCCACGCTTCATCACCCGGGATTGCGATAGCAACAACACAGGATGGGGCTGATGGGACTGTGGGTCATTCTGTCATCGCCAAGCATGGTGTGTTGGTCTCCTCATGTGTCACAGCCAAAGGAGGAACAACAGCCCCATTTTTAAGGCCTAAATGGAGGTATGAGTTTAGAGAGGTGATTCAGAACACTCAGTCATCAGCGCAGAAGTTTTTTCCAGCAAATGTAAAATGTTCCTAATGAGGGATTTTCTCAGAAAAGCTTTTTCCTGCATAAGGATAAATGTATGACATTTTACCGCACACTGAAGCTGCCTGCACTTCTGCAAATAGGCTCAAGGAATCTTGTGCAACTGACTGTGCTTTAAACACATGTTTTTCAGTACTTGTTCACTTTGTGTCATTTCATATCAGAGTTACTAGAAATTTCTACCAAAACAGGAATACGCACGTACAGATGTAGTGTTTCGGTCTCTCGTACCGAGCGCTCAGCAATACGCTCTTCACACATTTATGTCATTTGCTCCCGACTGATGGCAGATTCCTGCTTCTTTTCTAAAATTTAATATCCTGCTATTCCCGAGGTATATGGCTTGTTTACCCTCAGAGGGGAGGCGCTTCCTGAGAATGACCGAGTCATGAAGAGAGTGCTATGAAGTGAGGATTCTTGGGGGAGGGGTGTGTGTTTGGGCTGGAGGGACGTGAGCAGGGTATAACAGGGTATAACAGATCCCACCCAAGGGGCAAATGGGACTCCGCAGTGGAACATTCAATCCAGCTACAATGACAGCGCCTCCCGTGTGGATTGTGTCAACTTACCGCTGACAGCCATGTGGCCAGCGGCGCACAAAAATAACAAAAAGGGAATGAAAAACAACCATGGCTCAGCACATATGGGACCAGCGTGTGACATGCGGCTGGGAGTTCTTCTCCGGACTGGTGGGACAGCTTTGACGAGGGCCCCCGTTAAAAGCAATGGCGGATATGCCCTTTTTGTTCTCCCTTGTAGTGGTTACCTCTACTTCCCCAAGGCCCAATCTCTTACATGATTCATCTTGTCACGCCATGGTTCCTCAGCGATTACCAGAATAAACTATGTTGTTATGTATATTCATATCTGGCAGCACCGATGCCTCACAGCTCCTGAGCTGTGGGTTCAAATCTGGCCCAGCCTGCGTTCGCATAGGTTTCCTCTGGTACTCTGGTTTCCTGTCGAATTCCATAGACGTGTTTCAGGTGAAATGGTGACCCTAAATAGTCCATGTTTGTGTTTAGGTGAGAGTGTGTGCTTTACATTGCTCCTCCGTACGAATGGGTGAAAGAATGCAGGTACTGCAGTATAGTTCTTCTAGTGTCTGCTAAATGAATAAATTCAAATATGCTCTCCGAGTAAACCATAATATAAGATTGGCCACATCATTGGCCAAGTACACTTATACATTCAAGAAGTTTCACACAGCAGGAGCTCATTCAAGACGCTGAGCATAATAGAACAGCATTAACGTAATGGAATAAAGAAGTGTGAACAAAGTACAATAAATATATTTATAAAACATAAATGTATGTTGCGAGATTTTTGTTCTGAGCAATTCAGTTTCCAAAATATGTGCATTCCAAGCAAAAATTACTTTGACCACACACATTTTCTGAACTGCTTGTCCCATATGGGGTCACGGGGAACCAGAGCCTACCTGGCAACACAGGACGCAAGGCCAGAGGGGGAAGTGACACACCCAGGACAGGACACCAGTCCGCCGCAAGACACCCCAAGCGGGACTCGAACCCCAGACTCACCAGAGAGCAGGACCTAGTCCAACCCACTGCACCACTACACCACTACACCCCCTTTACTTTGACCATTTTTAAGGAAATCACATAAAGTATGGAAGTTTTATTTTCACACAATGAATAAACATTTACATTTCTTAGTAGCAAACCAATTAAAACCCATTCATGTGGTTTTAGTTACATAAATTGAGAGTTCTGTCAAAAATGCTAAGATATTCTAGTCTGAAACATCTAAAATAATGAGATATGCTCTATATAAGTGCTATCAGCAAAATTGTTGCCGATCAGCATGTAGATCTGTCAACGCGTCACATCTGAAAAAACAATGAATGAACCGACACTTAAGGCAGTCTGTACTCACAGGTTTGTGCTTGTTGTTATAGAAGAAGAAATGAAACACAGGAAAAAGATTTTGATCATTTCACTCAACATGTTGGCGACATTTCCTGTTCTGCAGAAACAGCATTTCCCACAAACGGAAGTCGCTGATATTTACTTTTCCACACCATTCTTGCTCTGTTGAACAGCAACCGAGTGTAAGGCAGCTGAGATGTATTAAAAAGACAAAGGCATACTGATAATCTCTCTGTAGTGCATGGGGCCTGCGTGATCTACGGCATGAAGTCGTGGGGCCAAATCTTTGTCAGTTCATCATTATGGCTGGAAGAGCGGAGTTGTGACATCTGAGAAAGCACTGTCAGATCAGTAGATGAATGCGTGATGTGAAACAAAAACAACTTCATCTCTGTCATCCAGAAATAAGTGAATGATATTTCCTATGCAGCTTTTGTGCTGGAAAATAATGCTGATGCTGAGGATACATCTTCAGCACGGTCAGGCTTATGGGTCATGGTCCATCACATGCGGAACACGTCCACACTGGGGAGGGATGGAGAGGAGGGATTGGGCCAATCATGAGGGACCACATCATTTCCACTCTTCCTGCAGCATCCCTTTATTTTCAGACATTTCCCATTGCTGATGGATTCCATGTGGTCTTTTCCACAAAGAGCCCCTTGTTGTGCTATCATAGCTGCATTCTTGTAGGATATGAAACATGGTGGGGATCAATAAAAACGGAATTTGATGTAAATCAAAGCAGCCTGGGGTTAAACCGTGCTTTGCCGTTAACCTGAAGACACAAGCAGTACTTAGAATCTGCTGGGATCTCAAAGTCAACGAGAGTTCAACAGGCCCAGCGTAAAGCTCACATATTTTGGAAGGTTTGTGTTCAGAATGATTCAATGTGCAAAATATGTTATTTGAAAGCTAACGTTATTTTGACCACTTTTAAACAAATCACGTGAAGTATGGCAGCTTTCATTTTCACATAATGCATAAACATTGAAAGTTTTTGGGAGGAAAACTAAACAGGGACAACCCATTTCTTGTGATGTGATTTAACTACATAAATTGAGATTGTTATCAAAAAGACAGATATTTTGGTCCAAAACAGCCAAAACCTTTTGTTGAGCCCTCTTTATTATTTTAATTTCACTTCATTTAACCAGGTATGTTTACCCTGTTATAAAGAGCAGCTAATATGCATGGCAGCTCAGCAGGTAGCTCTGGTGCCCCACAGCTTCTCTGGTGTGCACTGCAACATAGTTTTGAATCCAACTTTGTCTGTGTGGAGTTAACATGTTCTCCCCACGCTTGTTTGGGTCCTTGTCTGTTTCAGATCAATGAAATTCAGAATCCTTATACTTCACTCTGTAGAAAGCATCTTCTAAATATATAAATGTAAAAACAAGCATCTAGATCTATTAAAATATTGCAGTGAGAATGCAAATCACCCAAATTTAAACCCTAATGCAGGTGGGAACAAGGACTTCCATGACTTAAGTGAAGAAAAAAAGAGAGAAAACACACTTTGGTTAAGAATAAGTCATGATAAACCATGATAATTGCACTCTGGGCCTAACACCCTCTTCACATCCATCACAGCAGGGACAGTTGGAAACATAATGCTTAGAGTTACTCCCCTTGGATTGAAAGGGTGCAGGTTTGATCCGCACCTCCAGCCATAGGATTCTTGAGCAAGGGACTTACCTTGAATTGCTCCGGTAAAAACTACCAAGCTGCATGAATGAGTAAATAATTGTAAGCTTCTAACTGTAATAATTGTAACCTTGACATTGTAAGTCACTTTGTAGAGAAAGTGTAGCTGAATGAATGAATATACTGATGCAGGTTGAGTTCAAGTGACCTCTTATGTGTTACCAGGTGTGTAAAACTGCCCTTACTGGAGCTCTGTCCTCCCCTCAGCAGCTTGCTCTCACCATACTGTAAAATTGCCATTAATAATGACTTCACTAATTACTTGCTTTAGGTCACTGTGTTTATGATAAATAAGTACATCAGGAAACCAGAGCCATCCAGCTGGGACACAAGCATGCAATGCATGTTACAAATGAAAAGATGTAAAGGTAATTGTATAAAGACATCTCTATACATCCTGAAGGTTGTTGGTTCAAGGTTCTCTCCTTGTAACAGCTGCGGTACCCTTGAGCAAAGTACTTACCCTGAATTGATCGAGTAAAAATGCTCAGCTATATAAATGGGTCTAACACCGTAATTTAAAGTTTATTTGGACAAAAGTGTCTGCTAAGCAATTAATTTACTGAAAAATGGGCTGCAGCTTAATGCATTCAACATAAGTAAATACATCCCAATGTAAGCCAGCTATAACGGTTGTCAGAAAGCATTGGTCAGCTCCTGGGATTACCGCGGTGCAAGAGCTGTCAGCTGCAGAGAAGCAGTTTGTGGGCAATGGTTCTTGCGAATGCGTGAGGCGTACGAAAGGGAAGTGGCGCTGAGCACGCGAGGGTGGCTGTTAACTGTCGAATCGGGGAACTGTGGTCAAGGTTGCTGTGTCTGAAGCGGTGGTGTCAGAAACTGTTAAAGCTGGCGCTCGCCCACCTGTCGGACCGCATTGGTGTCCCCAGACGACAGCTGTGGACCTTAGCGGCGGACGCCAGTGAGCGGTTGGCCTCGGGGCAACAGCTAACGCACTATTCCTAACCAAGCGCGGTGTTAGCGGTGAGCAGTTAGCGACAGTTAGCGACAATTAGCGACAGCTAGCGACAGTTAGCGACAGTTAGCTTCCTCAGTGTGTCTGCTGCCTCCAGACTTTACACCATTCAGTGTGTAACAGCATGGCTGTTGGCCACAGTGCAACACAATGGGAGTACACCTTGAAAACCAAACATTTTGCTTCTGTCCATTACTGACACTTATATTTACATTTAGATTTAAGCCTATTCATTTAGTGGATGCTTTTGTCCAGATTAATGTACAACCCAGAACAAACAAAAGCCCATTTCACCCACAGACGGAGAAATACAGATGCAGACGCACGATTTTCGAAGTAGTCAGTTTTTCTGATGTCACTTCTTTTTTTTTTTTTTGCCAGCATACATTTTGTGACTTGACAGGGATCAAGTTCTGTTTTTTTTTTAATAGCAGGTAACAGATACCTAACAAACCGGACACTGATCATCCCCTGCCAACATGCATGCGTAACTAAGTGCTTTCTAGGGAAAAACACGTTGCATCTGTAAAACACGCAAGCCAACCTGCTTCTCTACTGTGGGTTTTTTTACACAAATACTTGTAGACTATTCGTTTTCTTTGATTTGGATTGGTGCCACCTGAGTCCACGAAACCTTAAAATATGGGCTCACCCTGTTATGAAAAATTATCATCACGGCCCAACTATACTCGATCCCCTTGTTGTGGGAGGCCGCGTGGGGGAAGCTGGAGGTCCCGTAGGGGGCCAACGGTGAGTTATGCACGCTTTGGAGCTGAAGGGCTGGCTGCCAAAAGTCCCTGGAAAGAGCAGACAGCTGCCTCCCAAAAGCCTGACAAACACCAGGTTTTAAAACGGAAGAAAAGTCTCTGTGTGCGGATTTCCTCGGCAGACAAGCGGACTTGTTCACTCCCCCTGCGTCTAACACCTCGAAAGTGCAGCGTTATATGAGCAGCCCTTCTTTATTGGCCAGTGTGAGGGGGTGAGAGTGGTAGAAACTGATCAGAAATGCAATTATGACATGCCTGCGACAAAAAATATGTCTTGAAAGTCAAATGGTTTCATAGCTTTTTGCTCTTGTCCGTCGAGTTCATGCACCGGAAGGGTTCAGCTACACGTGTGAAGGTTGGGTTTCATCCCCAACCCACGTTGCCCCTGCGTATGGCTCGGTTCCTCGCCCCATGTGCTCATGCACACCTCTTGTTTTACTCTCAGCAGCTGCAATACTTTTAAAATAACAGACATAATAACAAGGTTTCGAAGACCCATTCTTTCCCACCCTGTATTTATGTCCACAATTGGATATCTGAAGAAGTAATTCAGGTAAATTACAGCGACAAAAGGGCTCAGTAGCAGTTTGAAACTGTAGCCTTCCTGTCACATGTTTTTAACTCGGTCCTGTCACTGAACTTATTTATTCCGTCTATATGAGGACAAGTCAAGCTATCACTTACAATTTTCATTAAAGAAGTAATAAGGCAGCTAAAAATAATAAACTAATGATAACTAATTACAACTAACTAATAAACTAACAATAAAATAGTAATACTAATCAAAATCAACCTCGTTAACTACTGGAATTGATTTTTTTGCTTAATTTTAATTTCAAAATTCAGTTTTCTCTGTGTTTCTGTTTTTAATAGATTTTCTAGCTTCTTCTTTTACTGCTTGTGATACAAATATCAAAATGATAACTTTAAACAGAAAAGTTATAAATTCAAGTTCAGTGTTCTGCTGAACCGTTAAGATGTGAAATGAACAACCTTAAGAATCGCATATTTTATTTTCTGAAAGTCTTCCAAAAAATAATCCCCGTTCCAAAATGCAGCCGAATCTGAGTGGTCCTGTTGTTCAAAAAAATGTGTTTCGTGGATGCGTCATGACAGCTTTTCCATGTGCTGACAAAAAGAGAAACTACATTTCCCAAACTGTACTGTATTTCTGAAATTGTTATCTTTTTTTAAAGACTCGATTCAATGTTTATTTCTCCAAGAAATGTCTAGACTTATAAAACATAACCCACTAATCCTAATCATTCTTTAATGTATTCTGGTGTGAACAGAATATGTTTGTAATTTGGAGCACAGGCCTCACTCACCAACCTTTGTGCAGATTGTGGAGCACACGTGATACATATTCCGTGACCAACGGTACACATTTCAAGTTTCAAGTTTATTGTCATTGGTACAAGTAACATGTACAAGTATCATGAAATTCTTCCTGAATGCTTCTCCACAGACTACGAACAAAAACAATAGAAATACTGCACAAAACAAAACAATGACAATGAGTAATGCTAATAAACAATAACAATTAATAACGGTAACAATAATAACAATAACAGTAGACAGCCAGAGAACTCAGAACGAGAGAATGAGAATGCTTAAAGTGGCAGTGTAATTTACCAATGTGCTTGGGAGGAGCAGTCCAGCTCTAGTTACTAAAGGTGGCACATTGGTTAGTGTTGTATACTCTTACAGCAGTGGGGTAAAAGCTGTTCCTGTACCTAGCAGTGCGGGTTCGAATAGACCTGAGCCGATTTCCAGATGGCAGAAAAGAGAAAAGTACCTGTATGGAGCAGCTGCCACACCAGGATGTAATACACCCTGTGAGGAAGGACTCCACAGCACACCTGTGGAAAGTTGTGACTGTGGTGAGCATCCTGGCTATTTTGTGATCTAATTAGCAAAAATCCTGGAAACCCTCTCACACTGGGTATCATTTTCAGGTTATTTTCTTTCCACCGTAAAGACCATCTACCCAAAGAACTGATTTTCTTTCACCTTTTTGTTTCTCCCTCAATTTCCTGCAGCACTTAAAGTTGTAGTTATGTGATTTGAACTTCATTTGTGTATCTTGCCTTCTGTCCTAAGGGTACATGCATGAACTTTTTGCTGCTCTACATTACATCTGTAGGACTGGTTTGTTTTCAGTTGAAAAATCTGTTATTTTTGGCTTGCAGTGCCTTCAGGGAATCACTGAAAATTCGACAAGTAAATAAAACCTTAATAAACACACGGAGTTGGCCGTTATGAGGTCTATCTGTGTGAGGACATGGGGGCAGCAGACAAAGCAGATGTTCGCAGAAGCACCGAAACCACTTGGTTTTTTTTTTCTTTCAATGGCTCAATTCATAAACACAAAAAATGTTTATTTCATTCCAGCTCTGGAATGCCTGGAAACTCGAAAGACATCTTTGCCGTTAAAACATAATGAGCGAATTGTAAAAGAAAGAAGCATGGGAAAACAGCAGCACATTCAAGCAAACAAATCAGTCCAAGAAAAAATAAATACATGAGCTCAGGGTGTGTAATATGAACGTGACAGGGAGCAACACTTTGACATCACACTAAAGCCATTCCTACGAATCCCTGCATTTGCAGCAGTACGATGTTTGTTGCATTCACTCATGCTTATCTGAAGTGTAAAGGACAGTTAGACCAGCCAGAGAGATAGAGCACAAATAGGGTGGGATGGGGTGGGTGTGAGAGAATGGGGTCAACTCTGATAACGGTGAGACTTTCATTTAATGGTGTCTTCTCTCACCGGGTGTCTTTTTTCAGTAATAATATATTCTGTGGACGATATCCTTGAGAGAACTACCAATTACATAAATACATAGCAGCTGAGAACACTATACTTACTAACTAGTAAATGTTCTTTACACATGGTCAACATAGTGAATCAGAAGGTAGCCCTGGTGAGGTGTGGGTTCAGATCCGTCAGTGTGGAGTCTGATACTCTGCCCGTGTTCATCTGGGTTTCCTTGAGGTGCTCTGGTTTCACCCCACAGTCCAAACATGTGTTTCAGGTGAATCTAAATTGTCCTTAGTGTGTGTGTGGTTGCTCTATGATGGACTGTCCTGTCCTGGGTGTCCCCACCTTAGCCTTACACCCTGTGCTTCTGGGATAGTTTCTGTTTTTGTTCTGCCTTTGCTGATTCCAAGTCTGGAAAACCAACCATCCATGTTCTGTTACCTTCAGTATTCTGAGACAAAGGCTTTTGGTCTTTTTCCCATTTTGTGCTGTGATGGATGTTCAACATGACACAGTGAAGGAACAATGTAAACCTCTGCATTAGGAAAGCAATTCCCAAAGCGCCTTTACTTTGAGCTGATTGGTGTTAGCTTGCCCTCTTGTGTCTCATGCTTCTACTGCAGCTGACATGCCATTTCACTGACTATTGTTACTATGCCTTCTGTATAAGGAGTATTCAACTGGAAACAGCTTCACTTAAATTTGTGTGTGCCTTTCTTCATCACTTCTTCATGTCAAACACGTATGGTGGTTAGGGCCATCGCATTACATTCTTAAGCTCCTCAGTTTGAATCTCTGCTCCTGCTGTAGTACCCTCCATCAAGGTACTAATCCTGAGTTTGTATAATAAAAAATACCTTGCGTGAATGGGTAATTGTAATGTATCTGATATTGGAAGATGCCTTGGGCAAAGGTGTCTGCCAAATTCAAAAAAGGTCCTATAAAAGCACATGGCTGAAACTGCTGTTAGCAGTGAAACTCATCTGTCTTAAAATCTTTATGTCCCCCTGGCTCTTTGTCTGAACAAATATCACTCTTACAGTATAACTTTAGTAGCCCTTTTCATTTCAAACTCTGCAAACATTGATGCTCAAATATATATGTATATATACACACATATATATATATATATTATATAATTCAAAACATTTGAATGAACTGATTGTCATTAGTTGGCTTGCTGCTCGACTTTGAACAGTTTTTAATAGTACTAATTACATCTGCACAGCAACTATGTGGAGAATGCAAGTAATCCCTGTACTACTCAGTTTTCTCCACAGATTCAGCCAATCAACTTCGAGAGTCTCATCCTCGACCAATCAGAAAGCGCTAACATGGACCAATCCGATCGCTCCTCTGTGCCACTCTGGCTGCGAGAAGTTGCTCTGCTCCACGCGAGCTTAAAAAACTGATTTAAGTTATTACAATGCAATTAAAGTTAGCGAATGCATTAATATACAAAAGAATAAATAAATAAACGTAGACATGTAAAGAGAGATCCGTCTATTCGTGTCTGTCTGCATTTGCGGTAAGCAGACAGATGTGGTCGTGGAATTTGCAGGCACACTTTATTAGCGGTTGGTGTTCTTAAGGGCCGGTTTTGGCATATTCTTCCAAGGCACTTCTGTTGCCACACAGAAAACCAGCCCTCTCATCCACCCACGGACACGGCCATGCTGGGCGTCCTACTCCCCTGCCTTCTTCTGGGTCTCCAAGCGTCCGGCGTGTCAGCGACAAAGGAGCCCAGCGCAGCCCGCTCCCTCGTGTGGGGCCCGGGGCTCCAGGCAGACGTCGTCCTGCCTGCGCGGTATTTCTTCATACAGGCTGTGGACGGGGCTGGAACAAGGTGAGAACGGAACCGCAGTGACTGTACCCAAAATTACTTCGTAACAACCAAGTGTCTCGATGCATGTGCTGAACTATTTAACTTTCAAACCAGAAACAAGTGAATTATTAGAGTGCATATTTAAGCGAAACTGCAGGTTTCAACATTTCCTCACACGACGAAAGACCACGGTATCATTATGTTAACCGCAGACCTCCACTTCCGGAAACGTGACGTAATTCCTAATCGATTACCTCTCATCCGACGGGCTGCGCGCGTGCACTGTAATGGTCCAGTTGGAGAAAATTATTTTAACTCGTCATAATCCAACCAAAACGCGGGAAACTAGACAAAAATAGTAGAATTTTTAAAAAATTTTTTTCTTTTTTTTTTTTTTTTGTAAATGAGAGTGACTGGGCCGGAGTGGGTGGGTTGTATTTTGGTCGGTGCCACTTTTCTTCTTGTGGAAAAATCTAAATCTCCACAGGGACACTTTTTGCATACCCTTTGGTTTTCAAGTCAGGTAAATGACCACAGGTTTTTCGTTAGAACTTGGTGTATTTTACTACCAAATGCATAACAAGGTTTTGAACTCCCACCATGCTGAGCACCTAAACAGCAAGTTCAGGAGTTACAGTTCTTGATTTTTTTTTTTTTAGTTTAAGGGGACAAATCCAAAACAACCTAGTACTTCAAACTGAAGTAAAAAATGTGATTCAAACTTTAATGTCAAGTAAGTGATGTAAAAATAGGTGTGAGATCTATTGTTCTTTGTTCAATTCCAATGCTGTTGCTACATGGAGGGGAGTTTGTGCTGGTGTTGTCACTGATATCCCACAATGCATTGTGCAGTTTTACATCGTCCCCTGGCGAGAACACCTATGAGGTAAAGATCACCACTCCGGCGGAGGAGTTCACCCGCATCTGGGTCCAGGTGCTGGACCGCAGGGATGGCTCCTTCCTGGTCCGCTACAGGATGTACGCCAGCTACCCATCCCTGACCATCGAGATCCTACTCAAGGGCGTGCATGTGGCCCAGTCACCATACCACCTCAAAGGTGAGTGCCAGCGGGGTACAGTATGTCTGTGTTCAACGATGCCTATACTCAGAATGCAGTCAGTGACCATCTTGGTACCTGTCTGAAACCAGAGCGGCATATTTCCATATGTGGTATATTTTGTGCCTTGGATTTGTAGTTGTATGTTTTTCATAGCAGGAAATCTTATTATAAAGATAATATTCCTAATATTTATTGAGCCATTTACCTGACACTTTTTCCCAAGTGTCTCACAACTCAAAGTAAATACAAGTGCATTCCACCAACAGATGAAGAGATGCAGACTTGTTGTTCTCTTAAATTGGACTATAGCCACTTGGTCCAATATCAATGCAGGCACATATTACACCAGTAGCTGCATATGGAATGGATGAGGAGCCCCAGCATGCTCCGTGTCACATTTGACTGAACTTTCTGAGTCACGAACCTGCTCTGTCCAGTTATATTCGTAAGTTGTCGATGAACTGTAGTCCAAAAGAAACAGAGAAATCATGAATGAGACAAACCCTTTGGATTAATGTTCTCTAAATAAATGCATGGAGTTGTACATGTTTGTCCATTTCTCAGATGTTCACATGCAGTCCTTCTTAAAGAACCCCACTTCCACCCCCAAATGCAGGACCTGTGTATCACGATGGCTGTAGCTGCCCCCAGCCTCAGACCAAGGTTTGGCTGAAGCATATGCGCTGCCCAGACTCTGTGCCTCAGATAGAGCAGGACCTGTCGTATTTCCCCAGTGTGGACCCGGACCACCTTGCCCAGGAGGTGCCTCGCCGTTTCGGCCGGAGGCAAAGCTTATGCCATTATACCATCAAAGACAATCAGGTATGCTCAAACCTGGGTTTGAGTCCCCCCCATACACATCTGTGTAGAGGAGATCCAGGATGCAGTTGTGCAGGATGGCTGCTCATTTCTGTTCCTCTCCCCACCAACACTCATGGTGACATGTTCACTCCTAACCTTTATGGAAGAGTAAAGACTAGTGTTTCTCATCCTCCATCCTTCTGGATCTTAAACACCTGAATACACTATAGGCAGATTTACCAGCCTTGTTTGTCGTGTGCCATCGTGAGAACCCGTTTAGTCCTGTTCTTCCAGGATACTCTAGTGTAAATACCTGCGGTTTGTCTGTCTTCAGATTTATATTAAAACTCATGGAGAACATGTGGGATTCAGAATCTTCATGGATGCTTTTCTGCTCTCTCTGTCCAGGAAGGTAAGGAACATTCAAATTCATGTCTTCAATAGCTTCTTCCACTGCTGCTGGAGTACCCTTGATTGAGGTACTTCTCCTGAAGTGGCATGGTGAAAATTAGCCTGCTGTATAAATGGGTAAATCTTTATAAGAAGTCTATTGTACAATAGTCACATTGTAAACTGCCTTGGGCAAAAATGTCTCGCAGATAGATAAATCTTTCATCACAGTCATCATTTGATACCCTTTAGGCATAGCTGCCAATCCTTCCTATTTTCCCAGAAACACTTGAGTACAAATGTATAATTTTTGTTGCTAAATTTCGCTTTCCTAATAAATAACCAATCGCACACACAACCAACACCCACACACTTGTCTTTGATCAGTTTTTTCAATCAACAGTTTGTATGGATACTTGCTTCTGGGCATGAGCATCATATTCGGTCCACGTGATCACTTCACGAAAGCAATCGCAGCTCAGATTCCTGCATGATCGTTACAAACTTTCATTGCCCTGTCTATCAAATCACTTTCTCACTCACCATAACCACAAGTGTACAGGTGGTGAAAATCTTAGGTGCGTTCGGCATAAGTTACAGAAAATATACAAACTGCAAAAAATATATAGAGTATACATAATAAACACCTGTACAGTATGTACCGTGTGTACAATATTCACATGATAAAATATATAGTATGCAATATCCAGTGTTGGTGGTAAGCGCAGTCTGGGAGGTACATTGAGTTGTGCATGTGGTGGCATTATTAGTTGTTTGCTGGAGTTCAACAGTCTGGCCTATGAGAAAAAGCTGTCGTGCAGCCTGATGGTGCAGGATTTGATGCTACGATACTGTTTGCCTGATGGTAGCAGCGAGAGCAGTCCATAGCTTGAGTGGCTGGAGTCTCTGATGATCCTCTGTGCTTTCTTCACACACTGCCTGGTGTAGATGTCCTTGGAGGGAGGGAAGCTCACCTCCGATGTGCTGGGCTGTCCGCACCATTCTCTGCAGAGCTTTGTGGTCGAGGGCGGTGATGCAGCCAGTCAAGATTCTCTCCACGGTGCAGGTGTAGAATGATCTGAGGATGTGGTGGCTCATACTGAACTTCCTCAGCCATCTGAGGAAGAAGAGGCACTGGTGAGCTTTCTTTACCACTGCCTCAGTGTGAGTGGACCGTGTGAGATCCTCAGTGACATGAACACCAAGGAACTTGAAGTTGTTGACCCATTCCACTGGTGTCCCTTCAGTGGTGATGGGGTTGTGCTCCCTGTCCTGTCTCCTAAAGTCCACTACAAGCTTCTTGGTCTTCTTAATGTTAAGCGAGAGGTTGTTTTCCTAGCACCAGTGTGTCGGAGTGTGCACCTCATCTCTGTAAGCCGTCTCATCGTTGTCAGCGATCAGACCTACCTCCATTGTCATCTGCAAATTTGATAATGACATTGGAGCTGTGTGTGGCCATGCAGTCGTAGGTGTATAAGGAGTACAGGAGATGGCTGAGAACACAGCCCTGCGGGGCTTCAGTGTTGAGGGTCAATGGGGAGGAGATGCTGCTGCCAATTCTGACCACCTGGCATCTGCCTGACAGGAAGTCCAGGATCCAGCTGCCAAGGAATCTGTTCAGGCCCAGAGCGCGGTCTGTTGCCCCCACATTTCACTCTGTATTTCGGTAATATAAGACCATATGACAGTAAAACAATAGCGATGATGATAGTAGTAACTCCATCCTTGTCTCAATTGTTTTCCCATTGGAGGTTGGCAGCTATGCCTTTAGGTTTTCATCAGCTATCATATTTTTGCCATGTGACCTGAAGGTGGCAATGTGACATTGTTTTCCTAGGTGAAGTTGCCTGATGTGGAGTTTTTTGTGAACCTTGGGGACTGGCCGCTGGAGAAGAGGAAGCCCTCAGAGAAACTGCATCCCATCTTTTCCTGGTGTGGTTCCAGTGACACGCGGGACATCGTCATGCCAACTTATGACCTCACAGAATCTGTCTTAGAGACAATGGGGAGGCAAGCTATTATTTCAAAGCTTTTAACATGTTTAGTTAATATCTTGTGATTTTTTTGGTCATACTAAACCTGCTCTTGGATTCAGCATATATGACCACCAATATGTTTTAATGACAAAGGTGCAGTTTTGCAATAGCTAGTGATGTGGATGTCTACTTTTGACTGTCCAGGTAGACTTTGTGTGTAAAGTTGCCATTTCTATTTTATGTAATTTTGTGGTTTGTTCTAGAGTGAGTTTGGACATGATGTCAGTGCAAGTCAACACGGGTCCCCCATGGGAGGAGAAGAACAGCACAGCCTTCTGGAGAGGGCGAGACAGCCGCAAGGAGCGCCTGGAGCTGGTAAAGCTGAGCAGGGCTCACCCGGACCTGATTGATGCTGCGCTCACCAACTTTTTCTTCTTCGAGCACGATGAGAGCCTGTATGGGCCAGTGGTCAAACACGTCTCCTTCTTCGACTTCTTCAAGGTGAGAGGAGCAGAATTCATCACAAGAATATTTGACTCGCAGCGCCTTGCTTGGACCGTGTGGAGTGTGCATGTTCACTCTGTGTTTGTTTGGGTTACTCCCTGGAACCACTTTTTCTCTCACAGTTCATAAACCTATTTCAGTTGAACTGTTGACTCTAAATTGCCTGTAGCCTGTGAGTGAATGAGCATATGATTGCACTGCAATGGAATGGCATACCCTTTAGGGTGTACTCTACCTTATGATTCTGGGATAGACTCTGGACTGCCATGACCCTGCATTAGCCAAATGCTTACTGATAGTGGATAGATTTTTGCCTGCTTTTTGGATGCGTGAATTAGCTTGTTTTAAGTAGAAATGTGAATTGGTTGTTAAAAAGGGGGGGGGGGCAAATGAATTTGACATATCAATTATATCAAAACAGACTATCCAAAAATTATGCAGTTATCTTTACAGTCTTAGATGTGTATGGGAAGTCACATGTTATCCTGAGAACTCTGTCCAGCATAAAATCAGATGTTGCCTGGTTCAATACCCTAAACTGATGCGGTCCTGTTATACGAATGAGATCATTTAGAATGAAGAAAGCAGCACGTTTGAGGCCCACCTCTGCTCATTCATGTAGGTGGCACGGATCACACGGGGTGTGTGTGTGTGTGTGTGTGTGTGAGTGAATGTTGACTTGCTCTGTGCAATTAAGCACATTTTCTACTTCGATCCAGAACATAGAGGTGTATTACTGCTCAAAGTCTCCAATTTCAGATGTGACAATGTTGCTAAGTTAAATACACAAGGAAAGGAAAGGTATGTGAAAAGGATCTGACAGTACACAGATACAACAGTGAGCTGGTCAAGTTGTTTTTCCAGCTAAATTACGTGGAGTCTTGCCATGTGCAATATATAAAAATAGACCTTCCTCAAACTTAATTTTTTGCTTCTAAAGTGCCTCACTGTATTTAAACCTAATTAAACACAATATGGGGGGTGCAGTGGCGCAGCGGGCTTAATCGGGTCCCACTCTCTGGCGGGTTTGGGGTTAGTTCTGCTTGGGGTGCCTTGTGGCAGACTGGCGTCCCGTCCTGGGTGTGTCCCCTGCCCCCTCAGCTTTGCGTCCTGTGTTGTCGGGTTAGGCTCTGGCTTGCCGCGACCCCGTTTGGGACAAGCGGTTTCAGATGGTTTGTGTGTAAACACAACGCAGAAATGAGGGAGTATTTGGTAAATGGGGCAACAGGGGACATAATGGTTAGTCCAGACTTGCAGTCTGGAGGTCCTGGGTTTGAATCTCCACTCCAGCTGAAGTACCCTTGATCTTAAACTTGAGTACCCTTGAAGAGTTGTAAAAGAGCTTAGTGAAAAATCTGTGTCAGATTTATATTGAGTCATTTAGCTGACGCTTTGCTCCAACGCAAGTTAGTTTTAATCTGCTTATAATTATTTACCCATTTACAAAGCTGGGGAATCTTCTGCAGCAATTTAGGGTAAGTAACTTGCTTAAAGGTACTATAGCTGGATTTGAATCTGTGACCTTTGGGCCCAAAGGCAACAGTGCTAACCACTATGCTGTCACCTGTCCCTATAAATGCTCATGGGAACACTGAAGAAAATTTCAGAACAGAAGTTTTATTTAGCTACCAGCTGCCTCATTTTCACTCTGGTATACATCTAAAGCCACACGTTACAAACACCTGAGTTGCTACAATTAGAATAAAGTGCTCTAAAAATGGGTACAGAGTTTAAAAAAAAAAAAAAAAAAAAAAAAAGCTTGTGTAACAATAATGAATAATTTAATCAGTATTTTGTCCTCAGAGTCAAGCCATTGAAACTGTGTCATTTTTCTATACAAGTTCTATGTTGTCCGCTCTCCCCAGTACAAGTACCAGATCAATGTGGATGGCACGGTAGCAGCCTACCGGCTGCCGTATTTGTTGGCGGGAGGCGGCTTGGTGCTCAAGCAGGACTCTGAGTATTATGAGCACTTCTACAGCCAGCTTCATCCCTGGGAACACTACATCCCCATCAAGAGGGACCTCAGTGACCTGTTGGACACGATCCGCTGGGCCAAGGAGAACGACCATGAGGTATCCAGCTGACCCAAGAGTATGAGCAACAGGATGATGATCTAGTACATCAAAGCATGGGCGCTATATCAGAAGTCCTCTTTTTCCTAGTAAAATGTAGAACATCTTCATTCCAAGCAGATCTCTGTCAACCCCTCCTGCTGTAGTATATTTAAGGTACTCAACAGTAAACATTACCCAGTTGTATGAATTGGGTAAATCAGTGTAAATAATTGTATGTGAAAACCAAACATTTTTAAATTGCATTGTAGGACAGTGTTAGATGAAAGAATATCATTTGTCCCCCATCTTGTATCTGAATGTGTGTGACAGCCAGTTTGTTTAAGACTGAGCGCTTTGAGTATTGAAATAAGTTTTTGATCAGAAAATATAGTTATTGTGTAATGTTTCCTGAGGGTAACAAGAGCTGCCACCTGGACGACAATTTTCTTGTGATCTCACTGCACTGCATCTGCTTTCAGGCGAGAAGGATTGCGGAGGCTGGTAAGCAGTTTGCCCGGACACACCTCATGGGGGACAACATATTCTGTTACTACTTCAAACTATTCGAGGTATGGGCGCACACATTTATATTTTTATTTCCTGTTCTTTTCAGAATTAATCAATGAGGAAATTGTAACTTTTGGAAGGGTAATCAATTTTTGCTAAAATATTAACCTGTATTTAGCTGATTCCTCTGTCCAGGGCAACTTACTGTTAAATACTATATTTAACTCCATACAGTCATTCACCCATTTATACAGCCGAGTAATGTGGCACGCTGACTGTGACAGGATTGAGGATTAAACATGAAGATGGATAAATGTCAAAGGGGCTACTGACAGTTCGGCAGGGAAGATGAGTACCTCCCTTGTCAGTATCATCTTACTTTTCAAGGAATTTTCTTTTAAACGGCAATAAAAACTTGACAGTTTAAGCATTGGCTGGAATTCTCTGAATGTTCTTATCTGTATCTCATGTTGAAATCTTTGCTGTCATATTTATGATGTTTTCAAGGACACTGGGACATTCATTTGTCACATGGTACCAAAATGGTTTTGGTCAGAGAGGTAAGCAGGTTGGTATAGTGTTCAGAGCTGTCACCTTGTAATCTGTAGGCTCTGGGTTTGAATTCTTGCTGTAGGACCCTAGATCAATGTACTTATCTTGAATTAATATAGTAAAAAGTACACAGCTGTATAAATGGGTAAATAATTGTAAGCATCTTAGTGTACAAAGATAATATTTTATGTCACCTTGAACAAAGTTGTCAAATGTAAGGACTGGACACTGGGGACTGGCTTTGATACAGTAAGCATTAGCCCTTTGTGCTAAAACTTGAACAAACGAGTTCCTTAATACCATGGTAGTTGTTCCCAGACAGTGCTAAGGTTTCACCCAATTTGATATCCCATTAAATGATTTATGACAGTCTATCAGAACTTTTAGCCAGTAGTCATGCTGTCCTCAACCCTGACAGCCCCCATTCCTTATGTAACAGATGCCCCACCTCTTGTCAGGGTCAGGATGTAGAAATGACACTTGGGATTGTCGATTGTAAATTTGGAATGCGATAAGTGTGTGTCAATCCCAAGATAACCACACTCTCATATTTACCCATAGCTACTAACCTCAGCATCCTCACACAGAAACCTTCAATCTTGGCTCATTGACCTCTGTGTCCCTCACTCACTCCTGAGGAAGCAGCATTCTTTCCCCTTTTCTACACCCATTGATGTGAATTCATAGTCATCTGCTTCTCGGGTCATAATGTACCTGTGAAAAAAGCTACAAGCACTATGATCCCTTGAGTACAGTGATAATGAACATGATGTGCAAAGACATAGTTGAGCCTCTGCTCAAATCATTACAGTTATTATTACATCAAGACCTTAGGCTACCTTTCAGCATTGCTTAAGCATGCTGAATTAATCTGTAATCCTTATTATTTTTTAGCTTTCCAGAACTAGTTTTACAATGTGAATTCAAGTATGGAACATTCTCTGCAAAGTTCTCATGTTGGTGAGGGTGTCCTCCCACAGTCCAAGGACATGTTTCAGGTAAAATTGTAACTTTTACCTGTTGTATGTGAGAGATCACCCTGTGATGGACTGGTATCCCATCCAAGGCTTACCCTGCATCATGCTCTGTGCTGCTAGAATAGAATCTGGACAACCGTGACCTAGTATTGGAAGTGGTTCGTTGACAATGGATGAATGAATATAGCCTTTTTTTTGGCAAATAAAATACAACAGCAGGGGTACTTCTAAGACTTCAATCTGGTTGCAAACCACATTGTTTTACCCCTCTGGATCCAGTTTATTTTGCAGCTGCTTTCAGAACATTTGCAAAAAAGTAAACAATCCTTCAAATGTAATTGAGCTGTTTCCTTGCTCTTCAGAATTTTCATTATGATTTTATCTTCAGGAGAGTGATTAAATTGAGGCAATACTGATGGGATACCAGTCCATCACGGGGCAATCTCACATACAAAAGGTAAAAGTTACAATTTTACTTGAAGTTCTCACCTTTCTTTGTGCTCGCTCGCTCGCTCTTTCTCTCTCTCTCTCTCTCATAGGAATATGCTGCTCGCCAGGTCACTGAACCCAAGGTGCGGGAAGGCATGGAGAAAGTGGAGCAGCCAAAAGACGATCTCTTCCCCTGTTCCTGCCACAGGCAGAGGGTACAGGACACACGCCGGCACTTTCTCAACATTTCTCTTCTCTCTGGACTTGAGCTGTACACAATTTCAGTAGCTCTGTTATTATCTTATTTAACAACTGATTATCATATGTCAGGAAAAGGTGGATAAGACTTGTACGGCCATCTACTCATCCTGTGAAACTCCCTCTGTCTACAGTGGATTAGTAGTGTGTTTATTATCTGATCCTTTATCTCCAAAGGAACTTAAACTTTGAGGTTTGAACATTAAGATACTTAGTGGGTTCCCCCCCTCCCCAGTTCAACACTCCAGCTGCTGCTCTTGTCTAAAAAAATATTAACTATCTAAAGGACTGATTGCCTGTTGGGAAGCAAATATTAGACAATACTGAATTCTCTTGACATTTTTACAAAAATTGGCCAGTCAGGGAAGTCATCCCGGAAAGATGATAACCCCGGTTTCAGGATCAGGGCAGTTGGTGGTGTTCTACTTGCAGGCTGGGTACAGGGAGTTATATTGCCTGTCACCGAAATCTGTAATTTTAAAAAGGCTGATTCAGGTACTAAAACCATATGCGCATCTTTTATGTGCACATAAAACAATTGCATCGACATGTTGATTGTTAACATTTATTTTTGTTCATGTTTGAATTGTTTTACAGGCTATGGATGAACTTTGACACACGGGAGTCCCACAAACTGGCATGAAGTTTTATTTGGTTGCTATGGCTAGTAAACATTTTTATTATAAAAAAAAAAATATCTGGAAGAAGTTATACAGTTATGATTTTATAATAAATTCAACATTTGTAGGAAAATATTTGTTTATCCAGATTTGTCACATGATTTCTATGGCTAGTGTGTATGGATTTATGAGTCTCTTTGAAGATGTCTGGTTTATATCAACATTGCAATGGAATAAATGCATGTAATATTTTCAGAACATATATTTTTGCATTTTAAAACATTACCTCTGTGGTGCCAAAGGGAAAATCTATTGACTGCCAACAGATTTCAGTTTGATGTTTTTCAGTCATTATATGATTGGCAAATACCTTCTTCCTCTCAATAATGGATTACTAAATACTAACTGTAGCTCTGTACATCAACCACAGCATGAAAGATGTTTGTTTTATAGCCTTACTAGAATGGAGACACCAGACAGCTTGAACTTATAATAAGCCTCACAGCCCATGGCAGGAACCTGGAGGAGTAAGCTATATTTTATAGTTCATAAAGTCTTAATGTTGAATATGTCACCGTAAGTTAAGTGTTCATGGTGCACACAGTGAAATACTTTTAGAAGCATATTTTTCCAGAATTATGTTAATTACAATAATTTCAAATCAGGGATTATTAAAATGAGGTCCACAGAGCCATTGGTGGTTTGTGGATGGGCTTGGGACTTAGTTGAAGCATAAGCTTGCTTTGCAAATAACACTAAAAGTTAATCTTACAGTTGTTACATAAATTAAAATATTTGTGTAAATGTCATTAATATTCAGTGCAGTATTTTTGCAAATTTATCTGTGGAAATTTTTCTGGGAGGGGTCCTCCAATTTAATCGGCTTCTTAAATAGGTCTGTGGCTTAGACAAGGTTAAAAACCCCTTCCTTTAATACGCTTTTGTCTAAATTTTGACACAAAAGTCAGGAATCACAGATCAGTCAGTTTAAAACTGACAGAGGTCTTGTTTTCCACAGGGCTCAGTGGTTGGACATCCAGAGGCCACAGCAGCGTACTTGTACCCTACTGGTACTACAGTTGCAGTTGGGCAATCTCACCTCATCATGTTACTCACTGTGACCTCACCTCCCGGGTCACACATATTCCGGACGGTGAAAGTGGCATACAATAAGGGCTATTATGTTAAACATTTATCAGCCACGGTATTTGCACAGATTACTCCACCTATGCCATGGCTGCTGCTTTCTGACTTTCGCGAAATAAAGTTATGCAAATATGGAGCAGCCTGGCACGTGCAGCGACGGGATGGCGCGTGCGCACAGACAGCAAAGGAATCCGCGGCGTTAGATGGCGCAGTTTTGCCGACATTTCGCGAGAAGCTCAGCTGCTCGTCGCGCGGCGAAGTGGGACTTTAACTATGGAGGAGGTCCACGAGGTAACACCGACACACACGGTCTGCAGAGCAATAGTATACCAGCGAACTTCGCTCGTGAAATTAAAGTCGTTATAATTATGTCAGATGCAAAATCTTGGTTATTAATATTTTAGTGCCGCGCCCTCCATTTGCAGGAAAATGTGCAAATCCCGTTTGACCGCAAGCACCTCGACGGCGTGCTCAGCGTGCCGGGTGCGCGCGTCGCGGCGCGTGCCGCGCTGGTCCTCACGCACGGCGCTGGCGGGGACATGCATCAGGCGCAGCTGCGCTCCCTGGCGCGGCGCGTGGCGAGCGCGGGCCTGCTGTGCCTGCGCTTCACGTGCAGGGGCCCGAACCTCGCGCGCAGGACGAGGGCGTTCGGCGCGGCGCTGGTGAGGAATAGCGCCCTTTAAAAAATGGAATAAAACAAAAAACAGTGTTTTTACACTGTTTTCAGTAACGGTCCCAAAGTGACTCACTGAGTTTTTCTCTCAGGAGTTTCTGAAGGGCCTGGAGAGGTTCACACTTACAGATGTTTTCCTTGGTGGTAAGAAAACCTGTACTTTCTTCTTTTCTGCACTTTCTAACAACGACACCTGGGACACTGGAACAGGACTCTGATTAAGCAGGCTCATGCATATTCATCAATGCATTTTCAGTAACCGCTTGAACAGTGCAGGGTCGTGGTGGTACGGAGCCTATCCTGGAAGCTTAGGTTGCAAGGCAGGGGACACCCTGGATGGAATGCCAGGCCATCACAAGGCAATTCAGTCACACACATACTAAGGTTAATTTAGGGTGACCTTTCCACCTGAATCACACATCGTTGGACTGTGGGAGGAAACCAGAGCATCTACAGGAAACCCATGTAAACACATTGAGGTGGACTTGAACGTACCGCGCTGTGCCACACTCCATGCAGTTTTCTTTTCTCCACCCGGCAGGCCGCTCGATGGGCTCCCGTGCCGCTGCGGCCGTTGCCCTGAGCATGCAGCAGTCGGCTGGGGTCCTGCGCGGCCTCATCTGCCTGTCCTTCCCCTTGCACCCTCCGGGGCAGACGCACCTCCACGTGCAGCGCAGCGAGGACCTGCGGGGGCTTGCGGGAGTACCCGTGCTCTTCGTATCTGGTTCTGCCGATGCCATGTGCCAGAGGGTGAGGCCGTGGTGTTGGGGTGGGGTAGTCATGGTAACAGGTGGTTATGGCCAAGGAATGGCTGCACACCTGCTCAAGGTGTAGCTGTTAAAGGGCTGTTTCATCTAACATTTGCTTACAGGCTCTGGTACTGCAGGGGCCTGCAAACAGAACTTAATTTTGGACGTGTGTGGTGCGACCGCAGGTGCCGAAAAGGACGACTATTGCTAAGCACGCTTTTATGGTGTGTGTGTTCCAGAAACTGTTGGAGCACACACTGAAGGACATGAAGAGTCCTGCTACTGTGCACTGGATCGAAGGGGGGAGTCATGGATTGACAGTGAAGGGACGGCCAGAGGACACGGTGTTGGAGGAAGTGAACGCTTGCGTAGTGGCCTGGATTCTAGAACATTCCCCCACTGCTGCACTTGGCTGAATCTGCAGAAAGTTGAATGGCTCAATTTTTATGCCCTTTGCTCCTTATATTTATATATCCAGTAAGGCTTTTTATAAATAAACTTTTGTATAAAATTACTCTTTGTTTTCTATATAGGTCATCTGCTTCCACAGTTGTGGAGTACTATACAGATTCTTTCACAGAAATACTAAATTTGAAAACTTTATTGTACGAATGGATTGTAGAAGTACATATTTACATTCGGTCACTGACTTTTTTAGATTTATTTACATTTCGATTTATAACTAATTGGCTTCATTGAAAATGACTGATTTTTGAGACATTTTTAATGATTACTATTTTAGGATTTTTGAATTATTTTTATCTATGTCAAATCGTGACATTCTGACATCCAATAATACGTGTGTATATGAACCAGTAACCTGGCTCTTCAAAAAAAGAAAAAAAAAAAGACTTCCGGCGATTTGTGATTACGTCATCTTTGCGCTCCGAATTTTGATTGGCTGGTTCTACTAACTTCGAATCGTGGAGAAAGCATGGCGATTCAGCTGTGGAATAGGGTCTATATTCCGCAGCCTGGTGCGCTTTCTACAGTCCGGATTCAGTTTAACGACCGCATAGGTAAATGGAACACATATGGGTGTGATATGCTAATTTCAGTGTTTAGTTCGAGTGAACTTTTCTTATTTACGTTGACTGTGTCTGTGTGTTTTTTTTAAAAATGCGATGGATGCGCCTGAACTACCAGCGGCCAGTCAGTCTCTGTCGAATGAACTGCGGTGTGGAAACTTAATTAGAACCAAAAATTGAAATAATGAATTTGTAATATCGTCGGAAAACACCACCATAAATATAATTCATGCGACGGTTATAAACACGATGGCAGAGAGTGTCATTCAGTGTCTCTGCCAGAGATATGCAAACCCACTGCTTTAACTTTAAGTTTCGATCAGATCCGGCCTGGCTTGCGGTAAAAGTGCTCTCATTTTGAACGGCAGTTGCCCAAAAGTTAACGTATCTGAAGCACTTCAGTCCTTTCGCTCCGTCCGCAGATGGTCGCGCGACGCGGCTGCTCGGGGAGTGCGAGCGCGCGCTGCAGCTGCTGCGCAGCCACGTGCTGCACGCGGAGCTGCGCGTGCTGTACTCGCTGCTCCACGTGTGCAACAACAGCCTGCGGCAGCACAAGCCTTTCAGGGCCATCAAGCAGGTGAGGAGGGGGGTTGAACTCTTGCGTTCATCACATCAGGTGCCCAGTCAGAGCTTACAGAGGCAGCTTTTGGTGAACACTGGGTATGGATGTTGCAGCACAGCGTCTTCCATCCTTCTGACTGAAGCACTGCTCTGGACACAGGTGGAGCGATGCATAAACCGTGTGAAAGAGATGAAGCTGATCCCTGCCCTCCTCGACCTGGTGGACATGTGTCCCAGCCAAGCACAAAGGTATGTGTTGAGCTCATGACCAGTGTAACGATTAATAATTTGCTCCATCTCCCCCCGTGCCTATCCTCATGATGTTGCCGTTATTATTTGGCTCACATTTTTATCCGAGGCTACACATTTCCCTCTGTACGCAAAGTACGTAGATTGTTTTGCTCATTTCTGCAGCAGGTAACAGTTGTTTTAAGTTTTTATTTTTTTTTGCTGGTGTCTTTATCACAAAGGACAGACATGGTTTAAGAAATGAATTTCATGGCTAATGATTTTGTACAGCGGTTCTAAGGTGGAAAAGCGGTATGTTAAGCATGACTCTTGAGGGAATAGCCTAGATTTGCACCATAAGCCTTGTTCCAACTACATCACTACCCAGTGTCTTACTCCTGTGTTGCCATCCATCCTTGACAGTCGCAGCACTTTTGAACCTTGGTGTTTTAGACCTTTGAAATATCCTATAAATAGGCTACTGTGACAATGCAGTGTTAGGGACACTCAACTTACAAATGCACCTTTCTCATTATTACTTTTAGGTTAGTGATTTTAACACCATTAGGAGTATACAGCAGGAAAGATGTGGTTCATACTGTTGACTCTGATGTAACAAGTGTGTATGTCATGGGGCCTGTGTCTTTTGCTTCTGTTTTAATTAGATGAAATATATGAATAAATGAAATGGTTTCTGGCTCCTGTCAGCATGGTTGCTCATATGCGTTCTGTGAGGTCAGGATGTGTGGAAACACGCCAATCATCCGTCTTGTGCTCTGGCTGCTGCAGGCAGGTGGCGGCCGAAACGGGACAGTGTGAAGTTCCCAGCCAGTCCATGCTTGAGTGGTTTTGCCTGAAGGTCCTTGGGGCAGGCAAGCTGATGGCCTGCTTGGTGGACCAGTGCTCACGTGCCTTCTTGTATCCTTAAAGTAAACAAGTAAACAATCGCTTAATTATTCTCTTAAGGTAGCTCCTCCCCGTTTGACCCACACGACCTTCTACAGATGTTGAGCTGTTCAGTTTTGCATAGTTGATTGCTTTTTTTTTTTGGGACACTGAGACTAAAGGTAGCTGGGGGCACATGTCTTTAACCTGTGTATTGCCACCTCTTCCTTTTTTGAACACACACACACACACACACACATTGTCTGAACTGCTTGTCCCATACGAGGTCGCGGGGAGCCGGAGCCTAACCCGGCAACACAGGGCGTAAGGCTAGAGGAGGAAGGGACACACTCAGAATGGGATGCCAGTCCGTCGCAAGGCACCCCAAGCGGGACTTGAACCCCTGACCCACCGGAGAGCAGGACCTGGTCCAACCCACCTCTCCCCCTGTTTTTTGTATGTATTCATCTAAATCTGACTTTTTCACGGCAAGTAATGTTGGTGCCCCAGAGCTCAGATATGGCCTTAAAGTGGTCTGTGTATCCGTTTGAATGCTCTCCCAGTGTTTGTGTGGCTTTCCTCTCAGCGCTCTGGTTTCCTCCCACAGTCCAAAGACAAGTGCTTCAGATGATTTGCTGAATAAAATGCCCCGAGTGTGTGTGACTACCCTGTTACGACCTTGTGGTTAGGATTGGGACATGGCCACCTTGTGTTGTACAAGCATTTGTTGATGACTTCCTCGATGACCATGTGGTTTTCACTCTTTCACTATCTGTTGAGGTTTAACATGTTCCTTGGTGTTTTACATTGATTTTCTGTGTCCTGGATACTGAAAACAATAAGCTCTGTGTGTGTTTGTACCTGTGAACATTTTAATTTGTGGTCTTTCATATATGCTTTACAGCTTGTTGGGCGGAGAGGGAAGTAGGATTTTGATAAATGATGTGTGGTGCTTGCAGTGTCTAAGGGTACAGTTCTCATCAGGATCACTGCTAAGCTAATCTGATAATGTAAAGTTGGTACAGAAAGGCCTTGACTCTAACCCCTGCTCCAGATTGACACACGGGCACCTTTCCTGCAAAGAGTTCATTGTCCTCAACCTGGTTCTGGTCAGTATGTTGAGTCGTCTATGGTGAGTTTGGGCAGTGGAATGCATTCTGCAGTTGTCTTCCAGAAGTTCTGAACAAATCAAGCAGTGAGGAATAGCTCATGAGAAACGAAAGACAAGTACAGATAGCATTTTGGCACTGTGCTCTACTTGTCCGAATTAAACCATTTGGAAACTGAGGAAAGGAAAACAAAATATAATACTAAAGTGTACATTTGTTGTTCTATATTGGTATTGACATGACTAGTGTGTGAAATTTGTGAATAAATATAATAAAGCTTTGTGATGCAATGCAGCATTCATGCATGTTTGTTTTTATGTCCTTATGGCACTTAATTCACTGGAATTTTCCATTGCAGTCGTTCTAGTTGGACCCTGTTCTAAGTTAGGACAATCTAATAATAAAGTTAGCTTTTTTTTTTTTAAAAAGCAGAGAAAAAGGACTTCTGGAAGTTCTTCTGCACTGAATAGTCAGTCACATGTCTACTTGACAGTAATTTCCTTGTCATTGGCTTTGCATTTGACATGAGGTCCTTCCTCAGCAGATGTCCTGGGAAATAAGCTAGTGTGTTCTGTTGTCACAACTTGGAGCCATTTATTTACATTTTCAGTTTGATTGTTATTAACTCCATTACAGGGCTAGTTGTCCACTGACTGCTGTTCCTGCTTTGGACATTTCTTGACCTGTAGGGTGTTCTTTGGGGGCATATTGAAGATCCTGGCCACCTTGTATCTGGGGGCATGGGAGCTCCTACAGGAAGTGGCCCAAGCCAGGCCCATGCCCTTTCTGACAGACTTCATCCTTCCGGTGGACCTGCCCACATTCATTGGACCTTCACGCTGGGCTCAGCTGCTGGTAGAGCTGCCTGCAGCCTCCACCATGGTGAAGAATGTGGCCGGGAAAGGGAGCAAGAGGTCGGTGCTGAAGAGACCCATAGAAAGGACCTTCACTGAAGACCTGGGTAGCAGCATCTTACAGAGACCTTCCACAGCTATGGGTAACGCCCATTAAGTACTGCCTGCTGTACTTGCTTTGGTTTCATCTCAATATGAATGCACTTAGTTCTCTACAAAGCAGGTTTTCCTCTTTCATCATTAGGGTGTTTAACATGATGCGTCTCTTCACAGGTCATATCGCTGTAATTGATTTAAAAGCCATGCTTAAGCGATCCATTGGGAAGAACAGTAAGGTTTGTACTGTGTTGCACTATATTGTATAATGTGACCCTGTGGGGCAGTGGTCATTTCATAAGCAACATGTCTTTCATACTCTTTAGAAAATAAGAATTTTATTATTATTTTTTTAATAATAATTGTAAATGTTTAGGTTATTGCACATAAAGTGGACATGCCAGAAAAGGACCCAGTGCTGATTGGTCAGAAGAGGAGGCTTTTGAAGGCGACGGCAGCTGTGTCGTCTTTTAGTGACATGGCTGCTCATCTGGCTAAGGTCATCTGCTGGTGCCAAAGCAGGAAGCTACGCAGGGAAAGGTGCCTCCTTGCTTTCCAGAACCTCAAATGCCAAAGAATGAAACGCCTGGAAGAGGAAGGGTTCAGGTACCGTGGGCTGTGTTGAACTTTGACCTCTTAGGTCCACAGCAGCAGGATCCCTATTTCTCTTTTGTTTACAAATAGGAAATGAGCAGGTTGAGGAAGCTTTATAAAGTTGGAACTGTTTTCTGGTGAAGACCGTGTTTTTCTTTTCAGGCTGGACAGGAAACTGAAGACCTTCAGAAGGCAGTTTGGTGAAGCTCTCCTTCTCCAAAGATCAAGAGCCCAACCTCTGCGTTCGCTCCATGACAGGTGGAGAAGTTGGCGTTTTAGGACACGGTTCAAATGTGTCAAGGGAGTTATGCGATTGCAGAAACGAGCCAGATGGGATTATGTGAAGAAGGTGATGAGGGAGACTACAATGCCTGCTAAAATGAGCGTGCGACACAAAAACAAGAACAACGTTATTAATGGGAAAGACAAAGACATGAAGGCCAACGCTTCTCTGTGGTCGGACAGCGGGAAGGAGATTGATGATATCTTTGCTGCTTTAGAATTTTGAGCTCTGAGGGTTGGCTGATGTTCTAAAGAGAACATCCTTAGCATGGTATAAAAGGAGAGGGTTGATAATAACACAAACTGATTTATGGACGGGGTGCGGTGGCGCAGTGGGTTGGACCACAGTCCTGCTCTGCGGTGGGTCTGGGGTTCGAGTCCCGCTTGGGGTGCCTTGCGACGGACTGGCGTCCCGTCCTGGGTGTGTCCCCTTCCCCCCTCTGGCCTTACGCCCTGTGTTACCGGGTAGGCTCCGGTTCCCCGTGACCCCGTATGGGACAAGCGGTTCTGAAAATGTGTATGAGTGAGTGAGTGAGATTTATGGACACAAAATTTTGTTCTGGGATTGAGGTCCTGAACATTAGGCCAAAGTTTATTTTGCTTTGGGCTTCACTCCCTCGAAATGGACACAAACATAAACCCATTGGTTGATCCTGACTTGATAAAGGTGCAGTAGAGATCAACTGAGTTTATTGTTCACAAATAAATGCTTGTAGTTATAGTGTGTTAGTGTAATTATAGATTATATATTATTCTAATAGCCTCCACTTGTTGCTGTAATACTTCGTGTTCTCAAAAGAATTGAAATACTCTATATTGTCTGTCCAAACACTTCAGAAAACATGGGATTGTATACATTTTATGCTTTTGTTCTGGAAAATGAGAATTTTTTTTTCCAGAACCAAGCTTTCTTTATTTTTAAATGTTTATATAAATAGTAGCGGAGGTGTTCCCTCAGATGGACAGTTGAAGACTTTGTAGGATCTCATGCAGTTGCTATGGAAGATGACCTGCTTTTTGCGGGTGGGAATGCTTGGGGCTTTCCAATCAGAATGGTACTTTGACCACAAACCATATTGTGTTGTTTTTATATTATCTAAAATCACGTTTGACTGGCCTCCGGAACCTGCTGACAACTCATTGGTTTTGGCTGGTTGCCTTTTTCACCGGCCCAAAAGCCACCACGCACCAGAGCGTGGACCTAGCTCTCGTTGGAGGTGACAGCCTCGAAGGCCGGGCGCTGACTGTAGCGCTTGTATGCTTGGTAACCTGCAAGAGTAATGGAGGGACAGTTACCTACCTCATTCATATGTTCACTACTACAGATCTCAAGTTTTTATGTACCTTGCTGCTGGAAGCTGACCACTGTATAACATAACAGATGGGACCAGCAACCTTGTACCTGGACAACAAATTTTAAATTCCATAGATAATGCGCTGCCTTGCCTGACATACTCATCTTTTTGTATCATACTTCATAATTCCTTAGTATGAATGCTAAGGGCAAGGTTTGGTGGATGAGGAGTTCCGTGGGTTGGATCCAAATATTTCATTACTGCACAGTGACAACGTTGCTTACATTTATAATTTTGTTTTTGTGTAGTATTTTTTAGTTTAGTTTTTCATATGCAGTTTGTTTAATGATTAATACATCATTCATTTGGCTTTTTTTCCCTCGTCTTCTACAGTCGAGACTCTTGCAGAGCAGGGAGTTTTACCTGTATAATCAACAGGTACATGCATATGTAACTAGAGACATCCCTCGATTTATGAGCTCATTATCCAAAATTTGAGTATATGGCACTTCTGTGTATTTATTTAGCTAACTCTTTACTGCCCAGCAACTTACAGTGTGAGACTATGTACAATTTTGTACCCATTCATATAGCTGGGTAATGTTACTAGAGCAATTTTTAGGGCAAGTACCTGGCTCACAGGTACTACAGCCAGAGGTGGGGATCAAACTTGCCACCTTTGCATCCAAAGCCAGCAGCTCTAACCAATAAGCTACCAGCTGTCCCCTGCCTGTCTTTTCTACCCAGTTTTTGATTAATGGAACAAAAAAAATCTGTATTACTAAGTCTATCCAAAGTGTGTCTGAAGAAATTTGCACATTGTGAGTGAAGCAGAAGTATAGTAATGCACTGCAGTTGGAATGTCAACATGAAGATTTCTGCATCTGTTGGTGTGTTGGGAATGTGAGGTGTGGGACATTATGGGAGGTACATGAAATTCAACAGGATTGTCTGGAGACAGCAGAGTGATTACCAGAGAAATTTTAGTATGTCCATTTTGGCAACAGTGCAAAGTTTTAGAAAGTTGTTCACAATGAATGCAACATGCTCAGTGGATCTCTGCTTGGTTTATTGCTCATCTTGCAGAAAGCAGATCAATAAAAAAGAAAAGTGGGGATTACCTTGGAGCAGTAAGTGTGTGAATATCTATAATGCATCATCGTGTATGTTATATATATGTGTGTGAATATATAATGCATCATTGTTTGTTCCCAGGGAGTGCGGTGGCGCAGTGGGTTGGGCCGCAGTCCTGCTCTCCGGTGGGTCTGGGGTTCGAGTCCCGCTTGGGGTGCCTTGCGACGGACTGGCGTCCCGTCCTGGGTATGTCCCTTCGGCCTTACGCCCTGAGTTGCTGGGTTAGGCTCTGGTTCCCCGTGACCCCGTATGGGACAAGCGGTTCTGAAGATGTGTGTGTGTGTGTGTGTGTGTTTGTTCCCAATTTAAAATAATGAGAAAAGGTTTTCGGTGACCAAAATTTCAGTATCTGCACCGTTTTTAGAAATCAGTTACTTTTATAAATTGAGAGATGCTTTTATGTAAATCGTTTAGCTGGAGGGGTGTAAGGGCCCAATTAGGGTAAGCACAGTTAAGCTCAATTTGACTGATAGTGGGCACTTATGTCGGTTTTTTTGGGGGGGCCTGACCATTGCCTTCTTTTACTCATGTGTTTGAGTTGTTCACATGGTGAGAAAATGCAAACTCTGCACATTCTAAACTGGAATTTATCCTATGTCATAACAAGCAGCTCAGATGCTGCGAGTTACCTAACAAATATTTGACACATTACAAATTGTAAAAAGTGAAGGCCACTGTACTTTATGTATTGTGAACATGGACATACTGTGGTACGCAAGATGCCAGCTCACCTCCCGCTGCTGCCAGGAACGTTAAAGGCTGGGAGATAGAGTAGATGACTGGGAACGCAAACATAAACTGCAGTTGTTCTTTTGTGAAGGACAGGTATATAATGGTGCTGCACAGAGGACTGTTCTGGACACCTGTCTCCAGAGCGATCGTGCGACACCTGGGGTGGAACACACAAACACATATACACACGCAGACCTTTAAAATACTGTGTCATTTTGCCATACGGCTGCAGAGGTGGTTACCTGTTCCAGGGCTGCCTCGCTATCCTTGCCAGCAGAAAACCAAGGCCGTAGCCCAGCAGTGGGAGTGTGACGCCAATGATCCAAAGGGATGGAGGGACGATCCATGATTTGTCATACAGGATGCTGCCCACAACTGTGATTATGATGATGATGAGGATGCCAGCGATGGATCCTACCTGAGGACCCATACAGACCCAGACATTTCTGCCTCATGGGACCTCTTAAAATGTCCTAGAGTTCAAAACCTCACAACTGATTTTGATGCTATTTTCTTGTGCTGGGGCTTCCGTTTTCACTCACCCTGATGACCTTTTTGGCTAGAGTGGGCCATCGGTGCTTGATAAAGATGCCAACACTGACAGGAGCCAGGATCGAGGCCAGCATGATACCTGAGTGGAAAAGGTAATCAATGTCAAAGAGAACGTCAGCTGAAGGCATCTTTAAAGTTGGTGGAAGAAGTGGGCAACTTGCTCATTTCACCTGCTTCATCAGCTAAGAGCCTGGGAGTAACGATTAACTCAAGTCTGTCTTTCTCTCAACATCTCGAAGCCATTACTCAGTCTGGCTGATACATCCTGCAGCTGTTACACAGGATGTATCAGCCAGACAGAGTTATGGCTTTGAGATGTTGAGAGAAAGACAGACTTGAGTTGACCTAAGTTGAGTTGAGAGATGAGATCACCACTCATCTCTCTCCATTGGCTTCCTATAGCTTCCTGCATCAAGTTCAAAACTCTTAAGGCCTACAAGACCATCAGTGAGTATATTGTGCAATACCTATAAGACCTGATTGTTCGCTGTTAGCCAACTAGAGTGTTATGCTCCTCCACCTCTGCATGCTTGGTGGTCCCTCACACAAGTAGTCCCAAATCAAAATCAGAAAGGCTTTTGGATCTGGTCCAATGACCACCCTCTCTCACTAAGAAATGCTGAATGTCTCAACATTCAAGAAGAGTCTGAAACCTGTATATGCAGCAACACATGTAATGTATACTAGTTTATATGGTGGCATGAGACCAATTGACTGTACTCAGTCATGTCTACATTTAGATCTCTCCTGTTGATGCAGTGCAATGTTGTATTGTTGTCTCTTTCTAGAAATGTAAAGCACAAATTGTATTTTCGCTGAGATGTATGTCGCTTTGGAGAAATGCGTTTGCTAAATGTAAATAAATATAAATGTAAATGTATTATTGTCTAAGATGTGTGTCGCTTTGGAGAGAAGCATTTGCTAAATAAGTAAATGTAATTGGGCTGAGGAGTAGGGCTATTCCTGTTGGAATTTAACTAAACATTTGTATTCAGTATGTAAGAAAGTCACTCCATTGTATTACAGCTGGAAAAACCTCATCTGAGGTACAGGATCTCATTTGAGGTGGCTCCCAAACAGTTTTGGTGGCAATCTTTAATACAATACAATCTTTTCCTGACTTGGTGCCACTAAATACTGGCTCATGCAATGTTTATGATCAATCATTTCATACATTTATAATATAAATAACATTTAATGAATAAAAACTGTGTATTTGGCAGTTGTGCTCAAAATGCTAAAATTACAGTGTTTTTTACACTATTATCTATTATTATTATTATTATTATTATTATTATTATTATGGGGGGTGCGGTGGCGCAGTGGGTTGGACCACAGTCCTGCTCTCCGGTGGGTCTGGGGTTCAAGTCCCACTTGGGGTGCCTTGTGATGGACTGGCGTCCCGTCCTGGGTGTGTCCCCTCCCCCTCCGGCCTTATGCCCTGTGTTGCCGGGTAGGCTCCGGTTCCCTGTGACCCCGTATGGGACCAGCGGTTCTGAAAGTGTGTGTGTGTGTGTGTGTATTATTATTATTATTATTATTATTATTATTTTTTTTTTTTTTACTAGCGCAATTTCAGTTAACTACTTTGTTCAAGGGTGCTGCAGCCGGAAGTGGGGAGCAAACCCCCTTACGACCTTTGAATTCAAAGCCAGTAACTTGAGCCACTACACTACCAGGCATCCCAAATAACACCCAGGCTGGTGCAACGACCAACCCCTCTCACTCAGAACTGCTGAATCTCTGCCCACATTTAAAAAGGGTCTTAAAACTCATCTCTTCCGGACTCTCTTCCCCCATGATCTATTAAGCTTATGTAAGGTACAATTGTTCATGATCATGCTCGGATCAGTAGCTCGAACCACTACGCTACCAGGTATTCCAAGTAGCACCAAGGCTGCATGAGCATAGGGATGTTGACAGAAAAGTTCCCTGTACTTAAAAATGGGATTTAGGTAGTCTGTGTTGTCATTATTTCTATTTTGTTACATGGCTTTAGCCTTTTTATGTGTCTTTTAGCTCTTTATGTTCTTTCAGTTGACATGAGAACAGATGTGGTGTCAGCAGAAACTCCTCACCCCAAACTCTGCTGTAGTTAGGCTGATGTGTCAACAAAATCATCACTACAAGTTCCTCAGGAGTCTCTCCATGTGTTACATGAGAATTTACATTTATTTAGCAGATGCTTTCATCCAAAACAACTCCCAATGAACTTTATGTAGTATCATCAGCCCACACACCTGATTCACCGCGGTGACTTACACTGCTAGATACACTACTTACAATGGGTCACTCATGCATACATCAGTGGAACACACACACACACTCTCTCCCTGTCAGCCACACGCTACGGGTGAACCTGAACAGCATGTCTTCGGACTGTGAGAGGAAACCCATGCAGCCACGGGTAGAACATGCAAAGCCCACACAGAGTGAGCAGGGACCAAACCCACATCCTCTTGCACCACCCAAGCTCTGGGAGACAGCAGCGCTACTCGTTGTACTACTGTGCCGCACCTAAATGTGTAAATGCAACACTGACTCATACTTATCTGATGTATTTGTTTTGCTTGCCTTATGCCTGTGTTAAAGTGCTCTGTGGCACTGCGTGAGAAGAGCGCTCTATAAAAATAAATTGAATTGAATTAACTAAGAAGACAGGCTTTTTTTCCGAAGGGTTAATGTAAATACAGTGTGTTGGGTTGTTGTATCAGCAGTGAACAAACCTATGAGTTTGTAGGGGATCTGGATGCTGCTACTGGAGGTCCATGCAGAGGTGTAGATGAGCAGACACAGGGGCATCATTCCCATGGCCAGCATGGTGGAGCAGGTTGTCATGCTGATACTGATGCGACAGAGAGACACATCTATGCCACATTAGCCCAGACTACCAGGTAAATGCATGTCCTGTAAAAGCCCAAACCACCCACAATGAAACGTGACATTTGTGTGTCAAGCACAGTAATCATACGATTGCTTTTAAACAGCTATCAGACACTAATGTAGTTCATCTATTAAAATTATTAATTAATAATCTCTAATGCTTTCTGGACCTTCTGTTAATATGAAATGATGTTGATTTCAAGCGTGGTTGTGGTTTCAGGCAGCAATTAAACATCCAAAACATGGTTACATTAGTGATTTTGTTTCTATTTTTGCTCATTAAACAGTTTCATATTTGTGATATGAGTCGCAAAGACGTTCTTTGTAAGGACAACGGTCAAGTTTTCATCATACAGTGAAACCCCGTTATAACGCGATACTTAGGGTCCAGAAAATGTGATTGCGAAAAAAGTGGCATCGCTCTAAATCGGGGTTCAAGAAAATCAATGTTCAAACTGACCAAATGTTGACCAGAAATCCTAAATCATCCCCATTTTTTCCGTATTTTGACCGGCTTTTTTGTACGTTTACTTTCTGGAAAGTATATTACCTTTGCATTAAAGAATTCTGCAAATAAATGGTTGGTGTTACAGAAGAAGGGGCTGTGGTGGTGCAGCAGGTTTGGCCTGGGCCTACTCTCCAATAGGTCTGGGGTTCAAGCCCTCCTTGGGGTGCTTTGTGATGGACTGGTGTCCTGTCCTGGGTTTGCCCTCTCCCCCTGTGTTATGGGGTTAGGCTCCGGCTTGCCGTGACCCCATTTGGGGCAAGCAGCTTCAGACAATGTGCATGTGTTACAGTAGAAATTAAAACACAGACAAGTTTTTATTCAATCTTTTTACTTAAATAACAAAGAAATTAAATAACAAAAAACATTTTGTACTTAAAACCATGACTGCATTCACGCAAATTATAGACTGGGAGATGTAGATCGCTGTCGCTGCCCAGCATCATGAAAGAGTATCGCACCACATATCGCTTGCCTGGGAAAAAATCGAAATTCGAAGTACGGTTTCTACTGAATGGCTATCGCCAGTTCACCATCGTAAAGTCGAAAAAATCACAAGTCGAACCATCGCAAATCGGGGCCCACCTGTACACGTCCTGTATGTGTAAACACTATTAACCACGTGCCGTATCAGCAATCATCATTTACGGTTTATGTTTAAAAAAGCGATTGAGTGTTCCTTGCTTGAACATAGCATGTCGCTGGCTCTGAGCAAAATCTAGAATCACAGCTAAACTGCAAATGGCTGCTGGTAATGAACCCATCTGATGACTGTTGACAGTCACAGGACACGGTGGCCACGTCTGGGTACTTCGATGCCGACACCTATCGATCAAGGCGGATCAATAGAAATCCACATTGGTACTGAATGCTTTGATAACAAACACTTTTGCTTTGAGCACAATATTAGGACGAAACGCCTTGGCTTTGATTAGATTACATGAAACTTGTGTTCTTTGGATGTTTCAAAAAAACTTTTGTGTTTGATATTTGTTTAGAACAGTCTTTTGAAACTAACATCAAAGTTTGGTAAGTGTGATTTGCCGACAATGAATTGACGGCGGGTGCCGAGACCAGACGGTTATAAGACTAAGAGACATTTCAGCATTTTTAACCCACTCGCGCTATAAGACAGTTTGCTAAGTTTGTAAACTTTGCCAACCTTTGAACTTTTCAGTGTAGTTTCTCGCATTCCGGACAGAGCAAAAAAGGGTCCAATGACCCATCGTGTTACATCGGAATTCGCAGTAAGTCGGAGCATGTTAAATTGGTTGTTTTACTGTATTTTTGCTGTAGTTGTAGTAGCGATGATTACATGGGTGATCGGTTTGTATTTCATATCCACAAAAGAAGGAAAAAGGTGTTAATGATTTGCAAAGTTTGAAATCACGTAGTTTTCAGGAGAATAGGTAAGCTCTCCATGGACCGGTAAATCAGAATTTAGGTTTCATACAAGCAAGGGCAGCTGTGATGCATAGAACAGAGCCCTCAGTACAGTGAAGTCTGTTTGTATGCAGGTTAAATTACAAAACTGATTTCTAGGTAGTGAATCTGTTTTCTGCAATTACGTGCATCATACCTAAGAATGACACTATTTAGTGATTTTGGTAAAAATAGTTAATTAGGGCATTTGAATGGACCGCTGTTCAATTTCAGACTCTTTCAGAACTTAAAGGAACTTTCTCTCACCTGAGAGTCATGTCACCATCCATCCAGTAGGACAATATGTTGGAGAAAGCACCACCTGGACAGCAACCCATAATGATGATGGTGATAGCCTGCAATGGCAGCACGTTGAAGGCCTTCGACAGGGCAAAGGCTGTGAAGGGCATGATGCCGAACTGGCAGAGTAAGCCCAGTATAATCGCCCAGGGATGCTTGATCTGTTCCCACAGCTTCTGGATATCTGTGGTGCAGCCCATGGAGAGAATGACCAAAGTCAGTAAGATTGGCAGGACTATTTTCAAGACTTGCTTTAGGATCTGGTTGGTGTAGTTTGCTTGTTCCTGGCAGGAGGTTCCTGTGCAGAGCGTGGTATTTGGTGGACAGACACCATCAACGGGTGTCGTGCAGTTGCCGGGGAACAGGTTAGACGCTGACATGTTTAGGTGATGAAGACGTGCTAGTTGGACCTGCAGGTAAAAGGGAAAGGAAGCAGGCAGAGAGAACAAGTCTCAAACCCTCTTGGCAGATGTATTTGTTTCCCGCTCAACTGCTCCTCTTCGCCTTGCCAGTCTCCAACATCCCCAACTTTAAATATTTTCCCAACTTCACCTTTGGGCTTTTTAGATGCAGGCCTGCCCACAAGTGAGAGGGTACAACATTATTTTATGTAAATATTAACCATGTTAGCATTGATGAGCTCAGTGTGTACAAGTTGATTTATTATATCAGTTTAATACCCAACAAATGAAACGCCCTCTTAAAAGATGCTACGAAAAAATCATCCTATACCTACCAAAGCAGTTTGAGGTGACTGACGTTCAACGGTGGAGCAATTCATTTTCTTGACGCGCCTCAGTTAAACTTTGAGGAATCCACATGGGGACTCCTGTCAAAGGATCCTGTCAGGTTCCAAAAACACTGTGAGATTTTTGAAGCACAACTGTAAAGCTGCACATGATGCTTCCCCACACACTCATTTACCATATTCTGTTGTTCAGCAACTGGGATGGTTAACTCAGCCTCCCATTATCACCACACGCTACAAACTCATGCTTTCAAAGCAATGATTTAATCATTTATAGAGCTGGCCTATCTTTCCAGCAATTTAGAGTAAGGACCTCGATCAAAGGTACTACCATAGGAGTGGAATCTTTAATCAACTAGCTTTGCAGTACAAGCCAGGAGTCATCATGCCAATGCTAACCACCGGTCCCTAGCAGGTCAACAACACTCGGTATGTAACTGAAGAGTGAAATATACATACACACACACACACACACTTTCTGAACCACTTGTCCCATTCAGGGGTCACAGAGAGCCAGAGCCTAACCTGGCAACACAGGGCATAAGGCTGGAGGGGGAGGGGACACACCCAAGACAAGACACCACTCTGCCGCAAGGCACCCCAAGCAGGACTCAAACCCCAGACCCACCGGAGAGCAGGACCCGGTCCAACCCACTGCGCTACTGCCCCACCATGCCACCCAGAGCTAAATAAAATCAAGGAAATAAGATACCAATCCATTGATTTTTTTTTTTTTAAATGAATCCCCGATAATTAAATATTTATACAAATGTGAATATTTTTGACTTTCACCAAAATCACAGAAAATGAAGCTTCACACTTACAGGAAATCAGTTAAGTGTCAGTCAACAGCTCCAGGTCTTTTGATTCTGTAGGTTCTACAAGGGAAGGCCTGTTTGGGTGCTTACACAATGCTCTGGGTTCCACTGGGCGCAGTGTTTTGCAGTATGGTTATGCGACCTTTTTCGTAGTCTTACTCATTGTATCTATGTTTTCTTGTTGCAAACGGATATGTATGAATTGCCTGTCTGTTGCTGCAACTTCCATGCTCCCGGTAAGCACTGCCCAATCTGAGAAGGAAAGACCTTGGAATAAACCTTGATGCTGAACTTATGGAACTCTTCCTAATTGAAGTACAAACTGCTGGATGTCACGTGCCTGGGGCGAAAGATTTAGTTGCCCGTTTGATCCAGAGTCCTCAAAAAACTATTCCGATGAGGTTTTCTGTTTCCTCTTCAAGGGGGTGTTTGGGGGAAATGTGGAATAATATGATATATACCTATATTATGTGCCAGTTGAAGTTGCTGAAGACCCAGTTGAAATTTTAACAGATGTCATGTTCTTTGTCTGCTCTGGGATATCAGTATGTACTGAACTGAGGAAATGATGTCAATTTACTTGAACATGGTGTTCCCTTTTGTCCTGTGAACGCCCGGTATTTGACTAATGGCTTGTAATGACAACACTGCAATATTCTTGGATGGTGGTATCTGTACACGTGAAGATCACACTTCTGCTATGCTATATAAGCTTGAGACATTTACACAATTTTTCTGAAGTTATTTGAACGTCCTTGTTGCATGCAATAATGCTGCTTGGCTGAATGAACGAAAGAATGAATTAGGCATTTAATTTGAAGTTGGAAACAAAAGCACAGGATGGATGAAATGGAAAGAGCCAATAATTTGTTAATATGAAGGACTTAAGAGTAGGATCACCCTTTGCCTTTGGAACTGCTTCATTTGTTTTTGGGATGCTGTCAACACACACTCAAAGTCAAGTACACAAGGAGAGTAAAGCACGTGTTGGGTGTGATAAGATACTGAATAATGTGAAGTAATCACAGGAAGCTCGAAGCACTGGGTCAGTCCTCCAGACGGAAAAGTTCGGTGGGTGCGAGGGTGGATTTGCTGTGGTGCTCAGGCCAAATTGCCGGTCCATCGCTGCTTTTATTCGAACGTTCACATCCGGGTGACCTTGTCATCGACGCTGCCGTTCTCGTCGACCCGGAAGCCTCCGTTGTCCACAGCGTGCATCTCTTCGTCCTCTGGGGTTGACGTCTTGATGGCACTGCGCTGACAGCAGCGCTTGTATACCTGGTAACCTGCAGGAGGGACACGTGCGTTCAGCAGCCGTCTCTGCGTTTGCTGCACCTCGACCTCTTTGTTTCCTCTTTGGAAGACAATTCCGTAAAGGCAGATTAACTTTACGTACAATTAGAAAATCTGGCCAATGGATCATAAGCTCTGCGTGACAACTAAATTTCGAAGCAGATCATTACAAGTGACAGTTATTTACAATCAGTTGAAAAAGCTGAAGTTAAAAGGGTCAATAAGAACCCTACATGGATTGTATGTTGGGAGGCCCTGTCGCTGACTGCGGCACGCATAGAAGTTTCAGATAACTCTCAGCGAACATGTTCCATACACACATTTACATTTACATTTCACCATAGGGTAGTGATTACCCTAACCAAGGGTGTGTACACTGTCTGGGATAAGTGCTTATGTTCTACATATACACATGCACAGCATACACAGCTATTTCCATATATGTCAACACGGTCCTACAGGAGTTTGGCTATAGACAGCTGGTAGCATAGTGGTTAGAGTTACTGCCTTTGTCCCCAAAAGCTGCAGGTTCAGAGCATGGGTAAATGGGTACTGTGTCATACTCTAGCTATAGTAGCCTTGAGCAATGTATGTACCCAAAACTGGTCTAATAGATTTTCTCCAGCTGTAGGTGATTTAATGTTGTGAATTGCTTTGGAGAAAAGTCTCTGGTAAATACACGTAAGCATCTCATCATCAATTCACATCTGACAAAAGCAAGAAGTGGCACAACCCTGGAGAGCAGAGTGCATTATAACAGTGAACGGTATTTACCCGTCCATCTGCGAGAAAAGTCAATCAATGTCTTTATTTGCTTTTGTGTGTTTGTAATTTTTTTCCCCTTACATCAAATATTTCAACTTTTTTTTTTTAGCTTTTTAAAATTTATTTTTGGGTTCATTGTTAATAAAAGCCCTACACTAAAGACCTTCTGTGGTGAAGCCTTCATTTACCCATTTTATACCAGCCACTCACCATGACATAAACTAATACAGTTTAGATGCCATCATGACACATACAGGACCGCTTTGTCAATTGCCATCAGCACAGATCTCACTTTCATCTCAAAATGAATCTTTTCATTTATCCTCAGTGATAAAATCCAGTCTACACATGTCGTTGCACCTTAGGCGGTTTTACGTTTCTGATCAGAAGATATAAGCATTCATTGATTAACGAATGTTTAATTGAGGGGAAACTAATATTTTCCCCATGAAAAGGCACATGCTGTGATATTAATGGTGTAGCCATACCTCCCACTGCCACCAGGGAAAAGAAAATCTGGGATAAGCTGTAGATGATTGGGAAAGCAAACACGAGCATCCGCTCCTCCCGAGAGAAAGACAGCTGGGTGATGGTGCCACATAAACTGGCGTTCTGGACACCTGTTTCCAGGGCTATGGTGCGACACCTAGGGTGACAACATATCACTCATCTGTACAGCTGTGCCGATGCAAATACGCACGCCTTACTGGTACCGAGTCACACTGCCAGTTTGCCTTTCGCACAGGTGGTTACCTCTTCCAGGGCTGTCTTAGTATCCTCGCCATCAGAAAGCCAAGGCTGTAGCCCAGTAGTGGCAAGATGATGCCAATGATCCACATGGATGTAGACATACTCCACGAATTCTTGTACACTATGCAGCTCATCACTGTGGCAATGATGATGAGGGGTAAGCCCACCATGGACCCCACCTGCAGATCCATAGAAAGCCAAAAATTTCCTCCTCATGGAACTGAGTACTTTGAAATCTGAGGTTTTTTTTTTTTGTTCATGTTACAGAAACCTCTCAGCTAATTTTAATTATGTTTTCGTGTGCAGGCATTTCAGATTTCTCACTGCCAAGACTGCAGCAATGGCTACAGTGCAGAAGGTCCCAGCAGCCAAGCATAAGAAAGTGGATATTCTACAGATCTCACCTTGATGACCTTCTTAGCTAACATGGGCCATCGATATTTGATGAAGATGCCAGCACCAACTGGAATCAGGAGCAAGGGCAGCATGATAGCTGAGAAGAAAAGGAAGTTAGCACGTCAGAGGAAGTTTCAACAGAAAACATCTTTAAAGATATCACAGAAGAGGTGCATTACTTGGGTTCATGAGTATGACCTTTCTTATCATGATCTGAGGAACTGTCTGTTTCTGATTATTAAGGTGTTATATTATCATTATTTCTAATGGACAAAAAATTTTATGATATGATTTCCAAACAATTGTTTAATATTTTTTTCTTTCACTTCCACTGCATAGAATAACACTGCATAGAGTGTTGAAAGACAATATATAAATTTTCATAAAACATTGTAGCGATTTTTCATTGTATAGTAAGGGGTAAGTGTGTATGGCCATCAGAAATGTGTTACCCTGGACTCAGAACAGCTGGAGTTAGACCAACATGGGGCAACTGGTAGGGTAGTGGTTAGAGCTGCTGCAGTACCCTTGAGCAAAATTACACTAAAGATTACCTTAAGTTGCTCCAATAAAATCACCCAGCTGTACAAACAGAAAAAAATTGAAGGTAGCTTAACATTGTAAGTCGCGTTTGAGAAAAGCATCAGCTAAATGAAATAATGTGAATGTGTCTACAGCTTCATGAAGCATAAGAGTTTGCAAGAACTTTACAAGAGCAAAAATACAGCACTGATTCAACCCACCAATGACTAATAACACTTTCATGTCAGTACAGCAAGCAGTTATCCATGTGGTTTTCACAGAGATTCTTGTCACACAGGTTCAATGATAAGACATGGTGTGGTTATTGTGTCAAAAGTGTACAAACCTAAGCGCTTGTATGGGATCTGGATGCTGGTACCGGAGGTCCATCCAGAGGTGTAGATGAGGAGACACAGGGGCATCATGCCCATAGCCAAACTGGTGGAGCAGGCTGTCATGCTGATACTGTTACACAGAAAGGCACACTAGCACTTGAGAAACTTTGGATAAGCTAACATTTTAAAAATAAAACATTTCGTTTTGAGATTATGGTCATACAAAACAGGTTATGAAGTTGCTTTCAAGTGTGCATAATTCCATCCATCCATCGATTTTGAAGATGCTTATTCTGGTGAATGCTGAGGTAGCACTGGGTCTAGACAGATGAAAACTTTTCTCTTTCCTTAGCAGAAGTCTGCAGTCCTTCCTCCAGTGACCTCTGTACCCCATCATGGAATGGGAGACCCACCATAATACTGAAGAATCTCTTTTCTGTCTCTTGTACCCAAAACTTGTGACAATAGGTGAGGATCAGGATGCAGAATGCTTCTTCCTTCAGCTGGAAAGAACAACCCATTTTATCTCTAGTGAGAACAATCACCTCATGTTTGGAGGTGTTGACCTTCACCCTGACTGCCGTCAACTAAAAATCACTGTAGAGCAGCATCCTGAACATCAATTTCTAGACTACATCATCTGCAAACAGAAGTGAAGGTATCTCCTTGGTATCCTGGTAAGAGCTGAGAACTGGTCCACTACCCCTTGGCCAGAAAGAAATCCACATTATTCTATCTGAATCAGTTCTCTCCAATTACTTGTCGCCTTCTTTCCAACTTCCTGGCACAGGCTTTCCCAGAAAGGTTGATAAGCATGGTCCCTCGATAGCTATGGCACATTCTCCAATCCACCTTTTCAAATATGGCAACATCCACTTTTGTTTGCCAGCCTGTAGATGTGGTATAAGGCCTCTACACAATACTATTGAGGCATAGAGCGTAGACCCTTCAATAACTTCCAGGACTCAGCATTTCAGGATGAATTTTTTCCACCCCAGAAGCCCTGCTACTGCAGACTGGTCTCAATGCAGCAGTAACTGCTGGATCCTGATCCATCAGAATCCTGTGGCAATGTATGTTGGCAGCATGGCCTTACTCCTTTCATTTCCCAGGGGTATTGCCAATTGAGTTCAGCAGAATGCTGTGGATTAAAAGATTAGTTAAATATACATAGTATTGCTAAGTTGCTGATTTAGCTTCCCTTTCTGTTGATTAATCAGCTTCCGATAATGAATATACAGTGCTGATTGAAATATACAAACCCCTTGTGCCCCTTAGTTTGACCACAAAATGGTTATTTTATGAAATGCTGTACTTCTCATGTGACATAATACGTGTGTACTGACCAATTCCTACATTGCTTTAGAGGAAATCATGTGTAGTCGAAACACGCAAGTAGTGCAGGTGTAAAAACAAGTGAAGCCCAAGTTGCCCTGGCTAAACCAAGTAGGATCAGGTGTGTAAATCATTTCTTTTATATTTATTAGACACTTTTCCCCAAAGTGACTTCCAATGAATTCTATGTAGTGGTATCAGCCCACACACCTTATTCACCATGGTGACTTACACTGTTAGATATACTATTTACAGTGTGTCACTCATCCATACCTCAGTGGAACACACACACACACATTGTGTCACTATGGGTAAACCTGAACAGCATGTCTTTGGACTGTGGAAGGAAACCAGAGCATACCCACACAGACTTAGGGACAACAGGCAAACTCCACCCAGACTGAGCAGGGATGAAACCCACATCCTCTTGCACCACCCAGGTGATGTGAGACAGCAGTACTACATGCTATGTCACCCAAATCATCAGCATTTATTAATTTTATAGGTTTAATATCTTCTACAAGAATAGTGATCATCCCTTTAGGGTTCATAATTTGAAGCAGCACTATACCTGAGTTGTAATGATGTATTTCCTGCAGTGTTAAATTATTGTGATTTAATTAAGTGTGATTATATAGAAGTTAAGGGGTGTGGTGACGCAGTGGGTTGGACCACGGTCCTACTCTTCAGTGGGTCTGGGGTTTGACTCCCACTTGGGGTGCGTTGTGATGGACTGGCGTCCCGTCCTGGGTGTGTCCCCTCCCCCTCCAGCCTTACGCCCTGTGTTACCGGGTAGGCTCCGTGACCCCGTATGGGACAAGCGGTTCTGAAAATGTGTGTGTGTATATAGAGGTTTACATTACAATTTGTAGTTTACACTGAAGAATAATGGGAAAACGTACACTACCACTCATAGCAATTGTTATATTCCATTAATTTTCAGTAATTGCTCATCCAGTTCAGGATAGTCCTAGGACACATAGTCAGGGAATATCCAGGATGGGCAGCAATCCATTATATGGCACTCACACACAATCACTTGTACATATTGAGGTCGTGAGAGCAAATCAGAGTGCCCAGATGAAAACGCAAACGCCACACAGACAGATTTGAACCCAGCTCTGGGCTTAGAGCTTAGGCACTAACACACTGTGCCCTGCTGACCCTGCAATGATATGCGAACATTAGAATTTAGGCCTCATTCCAGGAAGACCAGCTCTGATACCTAAAACAGGGCTACGAATCCACAAAACGTCTACATTTGTATAGGTTCTGTTATAACTCCTTTTCATGACAAAATTCAGAGTAATAATTGCAGCTCTATGCCACACTCCTAATAAGAACAGTACTAATTTTAGTGATTTGAAGTAAATCAATGAATGAAATAAACAGCTGCTCTTTAGAACAGGGGAATGACTCTCGGGGGCTCAGTTTGAGAGCCTTGAAGAAACCTCTCACCTGAGGTCCATGTCACCATCCAGCCAGTAGGCCACAATGTTGGAGAAGGAACCGCCGGGACAGCAGCCCATAATGATGATGACCAGAGCCTGCACTGGCAGCACGTTGAAGGCCTTCGACAGGATGAAGGCTGTGAAGGGCATGATGCCAAACTGACAGAGGAAGCCCACTATAATTGCCCAGGGCCGCCTGATGTGTCCCCACAGCTTCCGGATATCTGTGGTGCAGCCCATCGAGAGTATGACCAAGTTCAGTAAGATTGGCAGGATTATGCTCAAGACCTGGTTCAAGATCTGGTTGAAAGATTTTCCTTGCTCCTGGCAGGAGGATCCTGGACACAGAGTGCTATTTGGTGGGCAGACGCCATCAGCGGGTGTCGTGCAGTTGCTGGAGTTTATCATGAGTGCTGACATGTTCGAGTGATGAAGATGTGCTACTTGGACCTGCAGTTTCAACAGGTAGAGAAGCAGGCGGAGGGAAAATGTCTCAAATCCCTCTGGCAAACGTGTTTGTCTTCCGCACAATCGTTCTGTTCACTCAGCTTCTCCTGTCCCTCTTGCCAAACGCTAGTATGTACAACACGTAAAAATCTCTCACCCTTAACGTTCTAAACGCAAATCCTCCCACAGCTGAAATCGATGGAAAAAAAAAAAAATCTAAAACTGTCTCGTTTGTTTTTTAGAGGCCGCTTTTCAGATTGGCACAAGTTGTTTTATTATGTTAGTCTCATGGCCCCGAAAGACATTTTTAAAAAAATCTCCCTGCGCCTTCCAGATATTGAAGTACCGAAGAGACTTACCGCACAGATGAGACCGATTTTCAGAGGTGGCGAGTTGCACTCTCATGGAGCCTCCATGAACAGGCCCATTTTTCCCATTTTACCAGGCACGGTAATGTGTTGCGAAACACTGGAGACACGGCTGCAGTGTTAGACACAACAATTCCCAACGTTTTCTATTATTGTACAACTGGAATGAGTAACTAATTTTTCTAAGTTAACCTAGAATTATTGACGTATTTGTAGCTGCTGTGGAACAAATTTAAAAGTAACTCAGACAAAGGGCCCAAGACAGGAGAGAGAATCTGACTTTATTTCACCCCAGTTGGAGGGAGAGCCCCCTGTACCGTCCTGTCCCTATGTCAGAGTCTAGGGAGTCTCTCCGAGCATTCGCTACACGCATATTTTACATTTCCAGAAGCGCACGCTATCTTCTTAATAACATTTCTCATAGGCTTTCTTTTTGCACCTGAGGAAACCCACACAGCTACAGGGAGAACATGCAAACTCCACACAGACTAAGCGGGGATCAAACCCATGTCCTCTCACACCACCCAGGCGCTATGAGACAGCAGCCCACAGCCATAAGTGCTATGCGAGTCTTTGGCCAGTAACATCTCCGCAGTGGCAATATCAGGAGGTGACTAAGATGAAGGAAATTAGCCATCATTGGGTTCACTATACTTTTATTGAACAAATTGCTCCAAAAAAAAAAATATTTTCAACAGTAAACCGTAAAATGACCATCCGACAAATCCAATAAAGTTAAACCTTGGTCCGCATCGCGAGTTCCTGAGCGAAACGGTTGAAGAATTAAATTAAAACAATCACCAGACTAAGGCCTTTTGTAACCAATAACATTGGTAACGGGCCAAGATTCACGGATCCAGGAGGGCTTCTAGAACAGGGGAGTGTCTAAAGAGGTGGCACGAGGTGAGACCGGCCCCCCTGAAATATCATTGGACCGCACCCCCCCGCCGCCATTGGGCTGGAGTACCGTCAATCTGACAATGCTCGACGCCATTGGATCAGAGCGCTATTAATCACTGCCTGATTTGCGATGCGGAATCACAGTCCCGCGTTTTTCAGACAGGAGAAGGGACGCAACACGACTCGACCGCAAACCACGTGTCTGTTCATGGCACAAACACACTCAGTTATATATTATGAAATATGTGGACTGGGGTGTTGTTGTTCTGTGCTGCAATGATACGCACAGGTGAACTCCAGATGACAGCAACAGTAGCGAGGCTACTTGGGAGCTAGTGAAGCCTCGAGACGAGCCTCGCGGGTATAATGGCTTCAAAAGCTCCTAAGAGTCCCATTAAAATATTATGTAGCTAGTTAGTTATCTTAGCTAACGTAACTTGGGCAGACTTGCTGTGCCCCCCCCCACTAATTCTTGCCTCCTCTTCCACCTTATTTAAAAAATCCAGGAATCGCCCCGGTTCTACAGAAGGCCAACTTCCAACCCCAGAGTCAGAGTAATGCAGAGTTCCAACAGAGGAGGTTTCCTGCGCTGATGCAACACGTAGACATTGTGAATGTCGTGAAGTTTCGAGATGTCAGTCCATCCTTTTCACTCGTCAGTCCCGTAAGATGGAATATATAATATCCAATGAAGACATGTTGCTCGATTATCGGCTTCCTTCTTCCCTGCCCGTTTGCCCTTTGCCGACATGAAAGCATTCAGCGTAGTAGCACAGCGACTACAGAACTTTATTATGAGCCTGTGGTTGCAGCGTCAAGTCCGAGTGCCCATACTGTTACACTTTTCAAGGCATAACAACAATAATTATCTGGATAAATATGCTTATTGTTGTAAACTACGCAGTAAAGCTTTGCCTCACACGTGCTTGCTCAGCACCTAAAATCATTGCTAAGCAATGAGAATATTTCGGGTACATAGATCTGCTATAAATACAAGTCGACAGGGCTCCACTTCGTGTCCTCGTACCGTGCTTACACACTACGGAAAGTTAAAAATGAGAGGAGGAGCGTACCCATTCTTTTCAGCCACTGCTGAGTGCAATCGCTGACAACACACCCTCAAAGTCAAGGTTTACGTAGAAAGTGAAGCGCGTGTGAGGTGAGATAAGATACTGAATAATGTGAAGTAATCGCAGGAAGCTCGAAGCATTGGGTCAGTCTTCCCGACGGAAAAGTTCGGTGGGTGCGAGGGTGGATTTGCTGTGGTGCTCAGGCCAAATTGCCGGTCCATCGCCGCTTTTATTCGAACGTTCACATCCGGGTGACCTTGTCACCGACGTTGTTGCCGTTCTCGTCGCCCCGGAAGCCTCCGTTCTCCACAGCGTGCACCTCTTTGTCCTCTGGGGTTGACGTCCTGATGGCACTGCGCTGACAACGGCGCTTATACACCTGGTAACCTGCAGGTGGGACACATGCGTTCAGCAGCCATCTCTGCGTTTGCTGCACCTCAACCTCTCTGTTCCCTTTTCGGAAGACAATTCCGTAAAGGCTCATTAACTTCACGTAAAACTATAAAATCTGGCTAACGGGTAAGGTGAATATTTATAAATCCTGGATACACACACACACACACACATTTTCAGAACCGCTCGTCCCATATGGGGTCACGGGGAACCGGAGCCTACCCGGTAACACAGGGCGTAAGGCCGGAGGGGGAGGGGACACACCCAGGACGGGACGCCAGTCCGTCGCAGGGCACCCCAAGCGGGACTTGAACCCCAGACCCACCGGAGAGCAGGACTGTGGTCCAACCCACTGCGCCACCACGCCCCCAAATCCTGGATAATAACTGCATTAATAAGTCATTAACTACATACACAGTCATTAACAATCATGGGTAAACAAAGTGAAATTAATAATACACACACACATTTTCAGAACCGCTAGTCCCATACGGGGTCACGGGGAACCGGAGCCTACCCGGCAACACGGGGCGTAAGGCCGGAGGGGGAGGGGACACACCCAGGACGGGACACCAGTCCGTCGCAAGGCACCCCAAGCGGGACTTGAACCCCAGACCCACCGGAGAGCAGGACTGTGGTTCAACCCACTGCGCCACCGCACCCCCGAAATTAATAATAAAAGGGTAAAAAAAAACATTCATGAATACAGTATAATGTCATATTGTCATAATGTCAATAATGTCGTACTGATACCAAAAGTGTCGCTATACACCTATAAGACGGCTTCGTCGTTCCACGTCAAGGCTAATGTCACCATTACATCATAACCCACCGTTCGAGTCGTCACCAACGACTAAATGCAGCCAAGACACAGCAGGCAGCTTTAATTTTACAATCAGCAGGTGAGGATTTTGCTAATTAATGAATGTTGAATGAAGGGGGCACTGTAATTTTTTCATTAAGCAATAGCACATGCTGTGACATTAATGATGCTGCATCACCTCCAACTGCTGCCATTGAATAGAAAACCTGGAATATGCTGTAGATGAGTGGGAATGAAAACATGAGCTCCAGGTCCTCTGGGCTGAAGGACAGTTGCACAATGGTGCTGCACAGCTGGGCGTTCTGGATGCCCGTCTCCAGGGCGATGGTGCGACACCTGCGAAAACAGGTAGACCACACATTAGGCTCAGGTGTGCGTAAGAGCCCTCGGATTCATACCGACACCCTCACGTACGCAGACTTCGCAGGTGCTGTGCCATTACATTTACTTATTAGACGATTTTATGCAAAGAATTATGTTATTCCTGTAATGTAACATAAATGTTTACATGTATCTCCAAAAAAAAATTTACTAGGAAGGTGATCGGAAATCGTGGATATTCTCACAAAGTTTCATGCAGCTACTGGTGTGATGAACATTGGTTCATATGGTGGAAAGTAACAAACTAACTGCACTTAAGAATCACACGTCTGTATCTAAGTGTCTCTTTTTGCTAATGTAATGAACATTGTATTTTCTATGAGATGTACGTCGCTTTGGAGAAAAGCATCTGCTAAATAAATAAATGTAAAGTGACTTAGAATGCTAACCTTCTTACAGCAATGTACTTTTTTTTAACTTTACATTTTCAGTGGAGCCACTTAGAGCAAGTTCCTTGCTCAAGGGTCCTACAACAGAATGTGGGATTTGAACCTAGGGACTTCAAGCCCAAATACGGTGACTCTAACCACTATATCACCTACTGGCTCATAGTGTTACACTGCCGGTTGCTGAAGTAGTTACCTGGCCCAGGGTTGGCCAACCATCCACGCTAGCAGGAAGCCCAGTGCAGAGCCCAGAATTGGGTACATGACACCAATGATCCACATGGAAGGAGCAATGTCCCAGGAAGACTGATACAAGATGCCACCCACCACTGCAATGAGGATGATGAGGAGGAAGCCCATGATGGATCCCACCTGCAGTTCCACACACACTGTTAGTCAACCATGGTTCCAAGAAAAACCTGCTTGGGATTTCTTTTTGAAGTCTTCCATCATAACTTCATTTTGATTCCTCCAGTTAAATCACGACAGGTAAAGCATATTGAGCTGGAAGTTCTGCTTCCACATGCACAGTACAGAAACTCTCAGACAGAAAGTCACATACGCTCATTCTTGAGGGCATGAAAGATAAACTTGTAGAGGTCTCACCTTGAGGACCTTCTTGGCCGTCTTGGGCCATCGGTACTTGATGTACATCCCAAAAGTAACTGGGATCAGGATTGAGGCCAAGGTGATTCCTGATTAGAGAAGACAGTCAGAATGTCAGGAAGACTTTCAGGGAAAAGCATCTAAAAGACAGAGCAGAAGTTGCTTTGGTTCATTAGTATGACCATTCCTGTTATGATTTAAGGTAACATTTGTATTCAGTGAGTATTAAGGCTACTTTCTTATAAAAGTACTCAAGCTGTGAAATGCTACCTGTGGTCAAGTACATCATCTATGTAGTATATTACCAGCAACGTGACATGAACACAGGTATATTGTAGGTAGATTAAGAAGTGAATGAACAGTCAGGGAAGGCTTTTTGCTGGTCAGTATCATTATTAATTCTGTATTGAATTTTTCTCCTTCAAATGTGACATCATCTCTCACCAGGATACTATCCTCTTATCTTATGTTAATATAATGTATATTAATATTCATTTAAATGACAATTATATGTTAAACAAATTATAATGTTAAGATACTTACAATTATTTACCTTTTTATACAGCTGGGTCATTTTACTGGAGCAATTAAGGGAAAGTACTTTGCTCAAGGGTACTACAGCTGGGGGTGGGATTCAAACCTGCAACCTTTGGGTGCAAAAGCTCTAACCACTACATTACCAGCTGTTCTATCTCCTACAGTTTTATGGTTTTAGTTTTAAAATAATTATTTGCATAACAGAAGAAACATGGAGCTGTTTTATTCAGTCAGTGACACTGAGAGGAAGAAAAATATATTGAGCAGCGAAGAGGAAGTTGATGCCGAGACGCAGCGTGCCAAGTTAACGTGTGGAAAAAAGCAAGTGTACCTATGCTGTCGTAGGGGATCTGGATGCTGCTACTGGAGGTCCATGCAGAGGTGTAGATGAACAGACACAGGGGCATCATGCCCATGGCCAGCATGGTGGAGCAGGTTGTCATGCTGATACTGATACACAATAAAAGACACAGCATTACACTCTTCATGACTGGTAGGGATCAATAAGTACACTACAGGTCCAGGAACTACAAGTTTCTACATAAAACTAGTTTTTTAAAAAAAATGATAAACTACATGTAGTTTTTCAGGCTGAATAACACTTTAATTACTAATTTAATTACTGCTGCTAGGAGAATATTTCTGTGTATAGTTTATGTTTATGTAACGGTTCATGAAGTGGTTCCATACTAAATATAAAGGGCATGATGCTGATTCAATGAGATTAAATACTTTTAACATTTTTAATCACCTATTATAGTGGGGGCACGAAAGTAGGTGAAAGAAGTTAGAGCAGTTGCCATGTTATCTGAAAGTCTCGGGTTAGAGTTCCTGCTCTCTTTGTAATAGCTGTGAATTACTCCTGTAGAAATACCACACTGTGCAAATTGGTAAATAATTGTGACACTATACATCGCCTTGAGTAAAGGTACCATCTGAATACAGGTGCTCCCCGATTTACGATGGGGTTACGTTCTGCAAAACCCATTGTAAGTCGAAAATGCATTTAATACACACCTCTGTGTGACAGACTGGGAGATGTGGATTACTGCCGCTGCCCAGCATTGCGAGAGAGTGCACACACACACACACACACAGTCTGAAAACACTTGTCCCGAGCGGGATTGCTGCAAACTAGAGGCTGGCCCGGCAACACGGGGCATAAGGCCGGAGGGAGGGGACACACCCAGGACGGGAAGCCGGTCCATCGCAAGGCACCCCAAGCAGGACTCGAGCCCCAGACCCACCAGAGAGCAAGACCTGGCCAAGCCCGCTGCCCCACCGCGCCCCCATCACGAAAGAGTATCGCACCGTATATCGCTTGCCCGGGAAAAATCAAAATTCAAAATTTGGAGCATGGTTTCTACTGAATGCGTATTTCCAGCTCACCACAATAAAGTCGAAAAAATCATTAGTCGAACCATTGTAATTCGGGGACCACCTGTAAAAGTTACAAGTTGTTTTAATTGCAGCAACGTTGCATAGGCTGTGCTTGGTCCGTCACATCTTTTACTTTGACAACGTGGTTCTTGGTCCAAAACGCTTCAAGAGCCCTTGACGTAGGTTAATTTTATTACAGCTACACAACTGACAGTTATGAAAACGACAGTGATATATCATAGAAGTTAGAATGACAGTATTCAACTTCACTTATTTTACAAAGTAGATTAGTTCATTCGGACGTTTGAACGAGCCCATCTGGACTTAATTTCAGACCCCTGAGACCCCTCCAGAACGTTGCTCTCACCTGAGGTCCATGTCACCGTCCAGCCAGTAGGCTAAGATGTTGGAATAAGAACCACCTGGACAGCAGCCCATGATGATGACGACCACAGCCTGCACTGGCAGCACGTTGAAGGCCATCGACAGGGCGAAGGCTGTGAAGGGCATAATGCCGAACTGGCAGAGGAAGCCCACTGAAATGCCCCAGGGTCGCCTGATGTGTCCCCATAGCTTCATGACCTCCACGTTGCAGCCCATGGCGAACATGACCAGTCCCAGCATGACCGCCATGACTGTGCTCATAGACACACCCAGTATGTAGTTGAAATTGCTGGCCAACACCAGGCAGGAGGTACCGCTGCACAGCGTGGCATTTGGGGGGCAGACTCCATCGACAGCTGTCGTTGAGTTGGGGAAGAGCGTGGGTGCAGACATGTTCAGATGATGAGGATGTACTAGCTGGACCTGTTGTTCCAAAGGGGATTTAGACAAGTGGTTAGTCTCAAATCCTTCCGGCAAAAGTGTGTCCCCTCCACACAAGCGCCGTGGTGCTGAGGTTTCTCGACTCCGTCTCAACAGACTCCGGTGCCCACAATTTTAAGTCATGCGAGAGTCTTCTTGCCTCACATTTGCCCCTTATACAGATCCACCCACAATTAAAACAATAAATACACGAAGTAAACATTAACTTGTACGTAGACTTTTACGAGGCCGCTGCTGAAAAAGTTATTTCATTATTTTAGTGTCACGTACAACAAGTGACAGCAATCCAACAGCCCCTCCTTTCCCTTTTACCTCTCGGCCTTGACTTTTATTGTCCTCCACTAGATCTGAGCTGAATGATCCGAGGCCCAAGGTCACCTCAGTGTCGCCAAAGAACAAGGAACTAAGTGTCACCAAAGAACGGAAAAGTGTAATATAAAAAAAAAAAAAAAAAAGAAAAGAAAAAAGATCATTCTTTGCCCACCAAAGCAATCAAACAACTTCACAGAGAGCCTGGTGTTCAGAGGCGAAAAGCGACGTCTTATGACCTGTGGGAGCCTGTTTAAAGTTTAAAGAGTCCACATGAATGGGCTGGTTTTGATAGGTGGAATAAAGTATAAGATCACACTTCCACTAAAGCATTCTATTATTTAACAACAGGAATGGCAGCTGAACCAGTTACATCAACACTTAGTGGCCGTATGCAATTGAAGAGCTAAAGAACATCAAGGCAATTAGTCCAAGTCTTGGCTTTCACTTTTATTGGAAAAATTGCTTGGAACATAGTCAGAATTTTCCACTCTTCAAAGAAACATATTTACAGGATAAAATGACAAACACAGATGGATTAAGACTGAGTTCAACAATTCCAGCCTTCAAGAATCCACATGTACTACAGTATAAATTACAGTAATCATGCGATTTAAATCTGAAACCCCAGGGAAGGGTTTTACAATGAAACAGGCACTTCATCAAGTGCTGACCACCAGAGGTCAGAGCGATGCTGAAACAGCCTCAGGTCTAGAGCTGCTCTGCTCGGGTCCAAGCAGTGTGAAGCGCCTGCATGGAAGGTCAGCTGCCTTTGGCATCGCTCATCAGGGCAATGTTCCCCGTCACGTGGGCGATGAAACAGCGAAGCAGATGGACCCCTGAGAACTGGGTGGAGCTGTCAGTTACGCAGAGACAAAGTCATCATAGACAGAATAAACACTGGATACAAAGAAAACAAATGGCTTTTCTACAGGATGTCATGCAAACAACAGGCAGTTAGTTACACATACTAAGTTATACTATTTCAAAGATGGGCGACAGTAGTTTTTCTGCACTATTCTGCGTGAAATGAAGCAGAAAAAGGTAGGAGTCACAGTTCAAATTTGGCCCTAGCTGGCTAGCAGGATGTGTTGTGGTTATGGTGGTTCTCTTTCAGTCTGAAGGTCCCTTAACTCCCCACTGCTTTTCTACCCTTCGTCAAGGTATTGGTCAAGGGATTTGCCCTGAATTGGTGCAATAAAAATACCCTGCTGTATAGATGGGAGAATCACTGGTGCTTGTCTGACAAGAGTCACTATGGACACTAATAATACTGGATGTAAACATGTGCGCAGTGTCCCCCAGTGATGGATCACTGCCCTCACATGAGAGCAGAGGACAAAGTTCTGACCACTGTTTTCTCAAGCAAGCAGATCCACAGTCCAATATTCTGCAGAATATGAAAGCCACAGATCCACACAGTAAGTATGAATGCTGGTGTGTGTGGGGCAATCATTAATCGTCCTATACATAGATCTGCTGTTTGTGAGAATTAGATGTATATTTTATAAGGCTAGCACAGCTGGAATGGTGACAGCGACCTCAGGTAAGAGCAGGTTTCTGCAGGCATCTATAGTTCCACTGCCCTCATTAACTAATCTTTTCTAGGATCTCTGAGGCTCTGTCCGTCATGTGATTTTATTCAGTGTGTCATCTGAACTGTCCGTGTTTTTCTATGTTTTATAGTAGATATTCACATGTGCCTATGTGTATGAAAGAGAGGGGGTGTAACACGTGAGGTGCTTTCTGACCGCCGCGATTTTAATAACATCCGGTCCTCTTCATGCATGGCCACATTTCAGTCAAAGCCACTGACTTCCCATGGTTTTGACTATTTTTCTATCATTATTAGAAATGCAAGCGCTGTGTATGCGATGTAGCGGTAACAGGAAGTGCACATCATAAATAATACAGTGATCCATCCTGAAGGCAGACTTGGAGCGCAGTCACAAGATAGAAAGTGTGTGTAACACACACTAATACACATCTACATGATGTGTTTTGCAACACCCAGTGTGTTACAGAATGGCACAAAACAGTTGTTTCAGCACTGACCTGACCAGGAAAGGCTGTGGGTAACAGCAGGCAGTGTGCCTCTTGATGACTTCCTGCACCTGCAGAAGGTTAGTCAACAGCACCCCCTTCCTGCCTTTATCAATCTTTGTCAGCACGATCTGCAACAAAGAACATGAGGGAGAAAGCTTGCTGGAGGCCCTTGAGTTGAGTTTCTTGAGAAACAGTGGTGTTCCTGCCATCTTCAGGTCCAGCTGAGAAAGTACAGCCACACAGCCAGGCTCTCCTAGGAACAGGCCTCTATTTACCACAACCTGGACATTTCTGGTTATCAGAAGTAATTTATTACCACATAGTATGAACAAACAAAGGCTGAAGATGTTAAAGAAATTAACATCTGAATGCGATGCTACTACTCACCACAAAAGGAAGCCCAAATTCGTCGCTCATCTCCATGGCAACCCTGTCTGCTTCCTGTATTCCCACAGATCCGTCCACCAACAGGAAGGTCCTCACCAGACTGGACAGATGCAGCAACAACAGCGTGTTACACATAACTCCACTGTGGCATACTGTTCCAACGTTACTCTACCTATTAAATGCGATTTCTCTCTTTGACTTCACCCCGTTACATTCCACTGAAACCAACTTGTCCACGATCAGTCTGACAGAAGCAGCTGCTGAAGGTAAATACTGAAGCGAGTGCACAAAGGCGGGAGTGTGATCACTTTATACTTTTTCCTGGTCTCCAGGTAGGACTCCACCATGTCCACAAAATCCGTGGGGGCTCTGTAGCCATATCCTGGCATGTCCACCAAGGTGAACGCCCTTCCCACCGTGAAGAAGTTCATCTTCTTTGTGTGACCCTAAAAACAAACGAACGAACACTAAGTAAAAATGATGGCTTGAGCCCTAAAGCGACCTGAAGATCTCTCACAAAGTCTCTACTCACTGGAGTCTTAGAGACCCTGACCTCCACACTGGGGGCGAGGGAGAACAGAGCCCTGATGAGCGACGACTTGCCCACGTTGCTCCTCCCGAGGAAACACACCTGGGGAAGACAGCAGTTGTGTGTCTCTACTTAATTATCTCACTCTATAGGTTACAATTTGACACATCTACCCTTTTAAACACATGGAAAACTGCTTTCTTAAAGATACAAACTTGTAACCTGTTGGGTAAAACTTGTGTTACCATAACCTGCAGAGCTACCTGGTGCCCGCCTTCAGTGGCAAATGCACCTTTTACTGAAATTGGAGCTTTTTCAGATGGTTCATTCAGGCAGTACCATGGTTAGAGCTACCGCCTCGTGGTTAAGGATCCAAGTTTGAACCCCTGCTCCCCTTAAGTAAGGTACTTACCCACAATCAGTACAGAGAGAAAGAAAAAAAAAAAAAAACCAAGTTGTATAAATTTCATAATTCAGTAGATTAACACACTGAGTCACTGAAGAAAAGAAAAAAAAGTCAGCTAAGTTAATAAATATTTATGGGAGTGTGGTACAGTTGTACCCTTGAAAGAGATAATTAACTTAAACTGTTAAAGTAAATTAAGCATAAAACTGAGCTGTGTGAGCTGCTCTGGAAAAAACTGTGGTAAGCAACTTAAAGAGCAGCTTCAGTATTAAAATGAATTAAATTAAAATAATTTGACAAACTAACAAAACTTGTCACACAGCATAAGATCCCCATTAGAGATTAGCCGTGTTGTGTTAAAAAGGTCACCTTGGGGTGTGATCATGTGTCCAGGATCTAGAAACCAACAGGTATCTTTTTCTTTCCCTTTAATGAGTCTCAGAATCTCAGCTCACAAACATCAGTGTTGCTAAGGAAGATTTTACCCTCCATTGTGGTTACAGAAACAAATCTGCCAGCTGATTCTCCTCCAGCTAGATGGAGCTCACCCACAGATACCCCAGCGGTACACCTGACCCGTACGGCCCTAAGAGGAAACGTACTGGTTTGATTGTCTTACTTTGAAAAGGACGATATTGCAAGAGATGCAGTGAAGAAACACAATGTCACCCATGAAGGTTCCTGTCTGCCAGGGTCCTACAAAGATGCAATTTCAGTGCTGTGTCCACAGCTTTAGCCCAACACAACATGTATGGGGTGCTGAGTCTCCAGCCTGACCCACATGTCTCCAGCAGGGAAAGTTAAACCTGTGTAAATCTTGGAAGGCCCAACACTGAATTGTGTCTAACACCATCTCCCTGGTGCCTCTTCTTCATATCACAACAGTATTGGCCGCTCAATAACTGTTCTCATAATCAAGGCCCTTGTAAAGTAGTTCCAAGTCATAAAACGCTTCCCTCCACAGGCCAACAAAGACGTTAGCTTTAAATCAAGTAAAGCTTTAAAACTCACAATTTAGCACTGCATCCAGCCACAAAGCTTCTATCACAGCGATAAATCCAAGAGCCGTTTCAATAAGAGCTGTACTACTGGTGTTTATGGGTCATGCTCTCGGGGGAAAAACTGACCACACAGAGGAAAAGGGCTGGTGCTGAACGCCTAGATGCATGAATGTATTCTGTCCATCATCCAATATCAGTTACCATTTGTCCACTGCAGGGTCACAGTGGCCTGGGGCCTATCCAGGAGGCGCATGGCGTGAGGCAGGGTACACCCTGGGCAGGACACCAGTCACTCATCTGAAGCTTGTCTTTTGCTTGGAACCTTAGAAAAGAGGCAGGGGTACAGCCCCAGACTCGTCGCGGGTACCATGATCAGGCACAAAGAACTCGGTTTTATACGAGGGCACCACAAAGTCATCGGCAGGAAGCGTAAATGCCGTGGAGGGCTCGAATTTATGGAGTGGTGGGCCACTTTAACGATGGGTTTAATTACCATGACTTCATAAACCTGCAGCGGGGGTGGCGGAGCCTTACTTCAGGCTGGCTTATCAGCGGGACGTGGTCCATCCTCACGGCCGAGGAGAAGTAATCAATCTTGTGTTTAGGAGATGGGGTGAAGAGCTTCTCGGCCCTGGCGATGTCTTCGGCGCTGGGCCGGAACAGCTGGAGGTTGATGTCACCTGCTCCCCTGACCAGCTCGCCCTCCAGAGCAGCCAGGGGGAAGAGCAAGTCCTGGAGTTTCTTCTCCGGCAGCCTGGAGGCCTCCTGGAACGAGGCCAGCTTGTGAGTCACTCGCCAGGGAACGGTCCCGAACAGAACCACGGGTCTCAGCAGGGAGTGCGCCTTTGTCACAATCATCTTGCTGGGCTCTGCTCATTCAGGGCTTCCTGAAGTGCAGAACAGGGCAAAGGTGTGAGCAGTGTGGGGACAACAGGTGGCGTAGTGGCTAAAGTTGTCACCGGAAATCATAGGAGTTTGACTTAAATCCCACCGCTCAGTGGTAAACCTTTGAGTGAGGTACTTATCCTAAGATGCTGCCTTAAAAATTACACAGGCACATAAATGGACAGCTGGTAGGATAGTGGTTATAGCTCCTCCCTTTGGACCCAAAGGTCATAGGTTTGAGTCTCACCTCCAGCTGTAGTAGCCTTGAGCAAGGTATTTACCCTAAATTAGTCCAATAAAATAACCTAAATGGGTAAATAATTGTAAGCTGCTCTAGAGAAAAGCACCTGCTGGAGGAATATATATAAATTCCTGTCAATATCTTCCTAGATAAACCTCAGACTAAGTTGCTCTGAAAAAGCATTAGTGCAATGAATCAACAAAAATCTGTTAATAGAAAAACAAGTGCTGCATGTGTTTGTGTGGGTTGATTGGAGCTCCTGCTCACATCCACAGCTGATTGCAAATCATTCCAAATTATAAAGAAATTATACTAAGGGTGCGAAAAAAAAAACACCCTGACTGCTGAAAGCCAAGGGATGGAGGAGATTGTTTGTTTGTTTTTGCTGTTTGTGTTATTTAAACCTCAGACACAGGCTATGACTTTGGCAGATAAAGCAGTGGTTTTGATCAAATTATAGCCTTACTATAGTAATACTGTAAGCCACAGTGGTAAAGGTGATGCATTGCAGGACACTCAGCAGCTGTACCACACCTGAGGACTGTGATCTCGTACCAAGACTGATCGAAGAGTGAGGATGTGGTTTAAAAAAAAAAAAAGGAAAAACCACTGTGCACTGCAGTGTTGAGATCAAGGTACTGACCCCAAGCTGACAAGGTAAAAATGACTCTGCTGTAAAAGGGTAACTCACTGCAAGTAGCTTGGTCTAAAAACCTAAAATTAAGTAACTTTAGAGCAAACTTCAGCTAAATCCAGTAATAAAATTCATTATTAGTTATTATAATAATAATAATAATAATAATAATAATATGGTTTCTGGGTGACTTCCTGTGTGTCCCCCTAAAAAGTTACCGACGCTGCCGTGTTTCAATGCACTGACTGTGCAATTGTAATTTAAATATGTTGTAAGCTTTGTACAGACTACAGCCTTAGCTTTTCGACCCATGAGGTGTAAAATATTTAATTAGTGTAAAACTAAACTGGTAAGGAACTTAATTGTTTCCCCCCTCTCGGCTCGCAGCGACTGGTTCAGTATCCGACGTCGTCGTCTTCGCAGCGCAAAAAAAAAAAAAAAAAAACACGCACAAACAAAAAAACTCAACAGCAACAACAAAAAAAAAAAAAAAACACAAACAAATGAGATATCTGATAGCTTACCCAGAGACAAAGCATGAAAAATTAAAACCATTATTCATCATTTACCGCTCATCATCCATAACCTTAAATCCTTCAGTGACGTCACGTCTCGAGCGCAGCGTTACACTTTTATCCGTCCCGCTGCCACAAGGGGCGCTTAAATAGTACCGGGCTATATGTGCGCTTTTGTTTTCTTTTTTTTTTTTTTTTTTTTTTTTTTAAATAGTTTTCCAATTCAGTTTTCTGGAACAACTTTTTTAAAAAAAAAAAAAAAGCTCCAAGGTGCTATAATAATCCATGTGCAGATCTAGAGAGAATAACAGTACAAGACAGAGATGGACATTCATTACCATAACAAAACAGAATTTACCATCTAGCACACTTGGGAACCTCTTTACCTTGTCCCCAGGCACTTTACACCTATGTTTGCATTTTATTATGTTTGCATATTAATGACTTGAGCAGTTTAAAGTTTTACATTCTACCGTTTATGCATCTGGATACTTAAACTGAAGAAATACTAATACAGCAATGCAAAAAAGTGAAGCTTCACTCTAGTCAACAGTGCTGTATAAAAACCCTACAAGGTCATAAATACATCAATTTGCAACAATTTAATGAGGTTTCTATGTAATATATCAATATATCATTTTCCTTTAGGGCATTCTTGATTCTTGGTTGATGGTGAAGCAGCACCGTCTGCACCCCAGCGGGTGACTGACTCTGTGCTCCGCACCTTGACAGTGGTGGTACACAGTGGACGTTTTACACGTTCCCTCACACGCAGCGAGTCGACGTTGCGCACGACGTAGGTTCACATCGGAAAAGTGCGCCGGCATGCATTCCCATCGCGAAAAACAGGCACGTCTCTCATGGAGATGTAAAATACCAGGTGCTCAAGCATCTTCTGGTCCTGTGCAGGCCTCCTTTACAGACACCAGTTTATTAATTTGCCAAATTAAGTGCTTATGAATTTTGAGCAGAACACGATGTCCTCAGAGGACGGGTGTTCAGACAACGGTGATCGCTGGGACGCCACGTCGGTAGAGGCGGAGTTTGGATCCCACCTTCCCGTTGAGTCACTGTGTGGCCTCCGTGACTTTTTCCCGCTTGTTAGACTCTACTCGCGATGAAAAATGATTGGAAATAAATTGACAGGTAATTTATAGTGACACTTAAAGCAAGGCTAATCCCGTCTGGCAGCCGCGCAGCTCTTGCCGGTGATGAACGGGAATCCAGAGCACCTCCTTGAGCATTTCATAATACGTGCGTAATAAGACTTGTACATAAAATTTGCCCATGCTATCAAAAGAAGAGGGGTTTTGTTTATTAAGTGCATAGTTCTGGGTGCTTTATAACTCATTCTTCAACCCTATCGAGCAGGATTAGTCCCTTTGAAATGGGATTATGATTTCATGAGCTGACCCGAACGTTGCCAAGCGTTCGTCGCCATCCTTGATATCACCGAGCGGTACTGTGGCGTCAACTTGTCATCCTTGGCTCATGAAACAGGCTTTCCTTTGAGCTCCTGTTTCAGTGCTCCTGGAAAGTGTCAGTTAATTTTTGTCAGGCACTTGCATATTTGCTTTGACTGGTTATCTTGCGAAATAATTCAGCCTTGAGTCTAAAAATGACGGTTAAAAAGTGGAGTAGCTGAGGAGAGCTGGCCAGTAGATGGCAGTACGACATCTGAAGGGCCTCCATAATGATCCCTCCCTCGGGTCACGGAGACTCGGCCTTTCCTGGTCGGTTCAGCGGTTTAGTTTTGGCTCCAAAGTTAAACACAAGTGTAATCTTTGCTTTCATTTACCTAGATGGTTAATGTAACTGCTAGTTTACACCTTATCGAAAGAAATAGCAGTTAAGTGGGGATCTCGCACCCGGGGCTCTGAGGCACTCCACTAAAAGAGCCGCCCTTAAGACGAAAGATTAATCGTACGCACCGAAGGACGCGTATTTCAGGGTCTACAAGTAGATTTTGAAGAGGCATTTGTGGGAAAATGTGACGGAGGACAGCATGAGACAGAAAGTGACAGCCCAGGGGGTTCTCGGCCCGCTCAATAATACCGAAGATGAAATGGCAGACCGATCAATCTCCGGCAAGCAGACGCCAATTGTGGCCCTGTGATGGCGTTTTTATCTCTGCGGGGCACTTATCAATAATGATGATATAAATCATAAAACAAAACGATTCCCCTCGTGCTGCCCCCCCCCGGGTTCCCTCCTGTCTTTGGTGTTGCTCTCCTTGCTTCTGATCGAGAGATGGGGAAAGGGCCCAGCTGCAGGCGTCGGGTTCGGGTAGGGAAGGGGGGTGGGGGTCAGAGGTCACATGGCGCCACACTGCTCACCCACCTCGCCCTGCTGGCTCTCGTCGCTAACCTGACGTTGAATTATTGCCCATCTGACCTCCGGCGCCCCCTCCGAGTCTATTAACACATTCATTTGCATGTTAACCAGCGTGGCTGTCTGTCGCCCACCCCCCTCGGGCGTTGTCACGGAGACAGTGAACGTGCGAGTTGCCTTGCTCTCCGTTGTGTCGAGTGATGCTTGGAAAAAGTTTGTCAGAAGTGACTAAGACGAGTCAGAAGGTCAGACGTTTGCGCCAACCCCCCCCCCACGAACATGCCTTCCCTCCAAAATCCGCCTGTCATCGTTTTTTGTCATGAAAAATATGCGGGGGCCTGTTGCCGCCTCCTCGATCCGGCAGCCTGACACCGCCGCTCCCCACCAGCCCCCCTCGGCCTTCTTTATCCCTTGCCTATTACAAGTGACAGAGCATACCTGAACCTCTAAATTACTCTGCCTTACAGCGGTAATGCTCAATAATCTCGTTTTGCAAGGATAGAAAGGGCCTGTGTGTGTGTACGTGAGTGTGTGTGTTGGCGGGGGGTGCGAAAGCCCCGAGAGACGAGACAGAATGAATCCGGTGCCTGAATTCTATCACAAAAAAAAGAAAACCACCTTCAGAGTTGTACGACAGCCAAAGCCGGGCTCTGCTCGGAAAGGGGGTTAAATCAAGAAATGAAGCGCCCCGCGCGACGCTTTTCGCGCCGGCGGCCGCCCCTCTCCGGTCTCCCCTTGTTTTTCCAAACCATCCGCCTTAAAAACAACATAAATATTTAGCCAGGTAGTGTGCGGAGGATATTAGAGTGCTAGAGCCCAGTGGTCAGGATATCGATTTTGCCTTTGCTGCCAAGAGCTCCAGCCTCTCAGCATCAACACTTAGCTTTCTGTGTGGGGGGGCACCTTGAGTCTGTAAACAATGTACATCAATGCAGCTAAAGATGCATTTGAGTGAGAGAGTGGGATAATGCCCCCCTGCCTGCTCTGAGGGGCCCATATGATACAGGTAAACACACACACTCACTCACCTAGGAGCTTTTCTGGTACCATAAATTGTTATACCATTCAGTTAAATCCTTGCCATGCACTCACACCAGTCCTTGCATCTAAGGATGTGTGGATGTGAACAACTGCAGAGTATTTTTCACCAGTCAAAAGTTTGAGCACACATGGTCAACCTGGGCAGCACCTCTATGGGAGGAGCTGGACAGGAGAGTGAAAGCAAAGCAATGCGAAGGCATCCTACAGCTATGGGACCTGCTGCAGAAGAGCTGGGGAGACACAGGGCCTCATCTCCTGAGCAAACCTGTCAACCAAACAGCTGGTGAACAAAAGCCAATTTCCTGCACCGAAAAATCACTCTACACTTTTACTGTAGTATCAGATCACTGTACATCTGAGTGATGAAAGGAACATGATAATAAAAAAGTCATCCTGACCAAGATGGTAACTAATACTAATAAGCAGCCACTAAACAAAAAGTAAACCCTTTTCATAATGCTCATTAATAACTATCTCTTATCTGACACTTCTCTCCAGAGCGATTTACATTGCTTTACCTGTTTAGACAGCACAGTAATTTTTACTGTATCAATTAAAGGTAAGTACCTTAAACTGGGGTACTGCAGGAGGTGGGCTTTCAACCTGGGTCCTCTAAGGGAAGCTCTAACCAGTACTCCACCTGCTGCCCTGTGTACTGTACTGCAGCTGCTGTCTACCAGGCCATCCCCACCATCCCCCATCATGAGGGGATCCCTGTAATTTTCCTCCAGTTCTGTCTCCTACAACAGCTGCTCAGATCTGGAACTCAGTCCATATCCATCTCTGGGAGCAGTAATCTTGGGGACCTTCTCTGGACCCCCCCTGAAGAGCTGAGCTACTCCCCCCCTGAACATGCCTGATTTATACCTTCCCTCCCTGCTCTCTCCAGTGCCCCCGGGGTCAGCGAGATGCTCGGCGCGCAGCGTTAATCCTCGAGCAGACGGTTGCCGTGCCGACGCGATGGTGTAACTGCAGATTCCAGTGTGTAAGCCTGGGCGTGAGTGAAGGCGGACCCCCCCCACTCAGCCTCATATCGTCCATCTCCGGTGATCAAGGAGAAGCTGGATGAACAAATCTCACCCCCAGACGTTTCTGCTGCAGAAAGGAAAGAAAAAAAATGAGTTATAATCACAAGATTAGACCCATTTAAGGGAGTGAGCTTTACTGGAAACTTTAGTCATAAGAGTGGAACCACTTTGGTACAGTCAACGAACACGTGTAGTTTAAAGATCGATCGATTGATCCATCCATCGTCAATATCCACTTTGAAGGGTTGCGGAGGTCCAGAGTGTCTCCTGGAAGCATAGGGCGTGAAGTAGGGTACACCCTGGATGGGATGCCAGTCCATCACATGATCAGCTCCAGACTGATTCTTTTCTTGCTTGAACACACTTGTCCAACACAACTATTAGTATTTAACAGTCAGTAATAATCTCTCTGTGTCCAACCTATAAACGTATAAGTAGCCAGTTGTCAAGTGTACATTAAAGCAAAGGGCAGCAGGTGGCGTGGTGTTTAGAACCCTCCCCTGGCAATTAAAAGGACAGGGGCTCAAATCCCACCTCCTGCTTTAGTAACCTTAGTCTTACCTTGAATGATCTAGTAAAAATTACCATGCTAGAAGTTGCCTTGGGCAAAAATGTGACAGAAATGAATTTTAACTGTAATCACCATTGGTTTTCAGCTGGTAAAAGCCCAAGAGATGATTCACAGCCCCACAATGTATCTGTTGATGAGGTTTTGAGTGTGAAAGTTCAGACCCGTGCAGGATAGGCTAGGACTGGCGGGTGGGGGGGTCATAGATGCAAAATGAGAGCCATCTGGATGTGGATTGAACGTGGGGGGGAGGACACATAATTACCTGGCGGTCAGTCACGGTCACCTGGGACTTCCTGGGTCACGCCAGCAAGGACACTCATCCCCTCCTCCCAGCACGGTGCAACAGGAGCGCGGGTGGGGCAGGGGCGTGGGGGTGAGAGAGAGAGGCAGACGGTCATCGTGACAGGTGTGTGTGTGGTGGATTGAGAGCACAATGGCCATGTCACCCTCTTGGGGTGTAACGATGAAGGCATCGCAAGGGGGGGTCGCAAGTCCCAGAGCGTCTCCACACCCCCGGAGACGTTACAGAAACCTCCGCTGCTAGAAGCCAACTGCAGAAGGTGCGGCGACGCAACGACATTGTGGGTCGCGGTGCTGCTCTTTGTGAGGTGCTGGAGTGTGACAGCACAAGCCACGGGGTGGGGGGCGTGATGGACAATGCCTTTATTGGACGCTGCTGCATGTGGTGCCTTTCTCAGCAGTTTGCAGACGACTGCGTGCTGCAGGTGGGGAGAGGGTTATGATCTCTGGGGGTTGGTGGGATGGGGGATGGGTTTGAGGGACATTTCTGTGGATTGCAAAGTCATGCTGGGGGGGTGCAGACTGAGGGAAAGAAAACAATGTGTGGGATCTGAAGGAGGATAAAGGGAGGACCGTATGAAAAGAGCAAATGGTAGCGATCGGGGAAGGATGGAAATGAGTTGCTTGCGGTCCAGCACTGAGCTGGTGAGTTGTCTCTCGCTGTGGGAGCCCATCCCCATCTGCCTCCAGGGCAATCAGGGGTCCTCATATCACTCTAAACTGCACTGCAAATGTATCCTTTGTGTCTCTGTCTCCCAAGTGCCTCCTCTCTTCATTTCTCTCCATATAGCTCCCTGTATCAATTAAAACACTCTGATTACTGTCTGTTCTATAAAACGGTCAAAGGATCTGCACCCAATATCTGCATGAGCTTATCACTCCCTACTGCCCAGGAAGAGTGCTGTGCTCCTCCACTTTCGGCTGCTTGTGGTCCCACCCGCAACGGGTCCAAGATTTAAAGTCCACAGGTTCTCAGTTTGGCACCAATGTGATGGAATGATCTCCCTCTGTCCCTCAGAGCTGCTGAATCCTTCCCAACATTCAATAGGAGTCTCAAACCCATCTCTTTCAGAGCCACTTCTCCCCTGATGTCCTGACAGCTCCGTTAATGAGTCCAAAACCATCTGCTATGATTATCGATGTATTTGCTATTATGTAAGTGTCACTTCTATCGGAGCTACTGGAGGGATGTGAACCAGCAACGTGGTGGTGTCAGACAGACAAGCTGTGTGTCCATCATCCTGCATCTTTGTCTAAAGCTCTTCACCCGTTGTTGATGCACTTTAATTTAGTGAATTCTATGTCACTTTTGAGAAACGAATACATTAACAATTGAATAAATTCAAGGTAAATTCAATGTAATGATGTAGTAAATGTCTCCCGACCATTTTCTCTCCATCCCCTCAGGCCCACGTCCACTCAGCTAGAGAAAACTAGATGCTCGGCATCATCCGCTGCCCGCCGCGTCGTTGAACCTATGATGGATCGGTCTGACCCAAGGCTGTCCCAAGAGGTCAACAGTCTGGACGATGTCCAAAAGCGCCACCATAAAAACACGCTCCGTGTTTCGCTGATCCAGACCCGCCTGCCCTTCCTCTATCGATCACTGATCTGTTTTCCCCGTCGCTGCCTTTCGCACGAGGCTGCTGCCCCGCCCCTTCCGAGGCCCGTCTTCGCTTACCGGGGGGCGTCTGCTTCCGTATTGACTTGGCATTAACCAGATGAGCAAACTGTCACACATGTCGTAAAGCTTTAATAAAGAGACACCGAAACGGCAGCGGTGTCTCAGCGACAGGAAACACGCGGGGAATTTCAGGGGCCGCATCACCGTCGAGCGCACTGTGCCCCGTGGCACAACCATCGCGATCACAAAGAAATGGCGAACTTTATATTGCTGCATGACAGTGATTTAAACAGATATTAAACTTCCACTCGATACCACAGAAGTGCCTGCAAAGGTTTAATAGCGGCTCGGGCCTGTATGTGTGTGTGTGTGTGTGTGTGTGTGTGTGTGTGTGTGTGTGTGTGTGCTGTCTTTTACTTCTAAGGACAGGAACAGGCTGAGCTTTAATTGATTATCGCATTCAGCGTTACCTCATTAAAACTCTTTATGGCTGTTTAAAAAACGTGGGTGGGGGAGGTTCGAGGAACTTTTTGCGCGGTTTCCGTGTGGCGCGGCTGCAGCACCCTGGCACCAGAGGGCAGCGGAGGACTGCAAATCCCGCAGCGACGCTCGAGTCGTGCGTTTACGCATCTGTTGCATCGTACGAGGCCCTGGGAGGCCGACGACAAAAAGAGAATGCAAATTTAAATCTGCCCGGGGCCAAGACCTGCAGCACCCCGCAACGGGACTGGATGAAATTCAGGGCTGGAAAGGATACGGACAATAAGAGGCGGAATGTGCCGGAGCGTCCCGTGTCCGCAGCCCGGGTGGCGGAGCTCATTTCCGATGCCTCTGTGACCTGATTCGGGCAGCGTTGCCCTCATTTTGACTCACGGCGCCAGGCGCTCGGCCGCGGCGGACGGTTAAGTCGGCCCTGATCCGGCAGGAGGTTCGAGAGCACCGAGTGGCAGGTGTCCGTGGCGACCGGGAGGGACTGGGTCAGCCCGGTTAATTAACCTGACCGCATGGCAAAGAACGCGATACCCTCCTGCTCTCTCACAAACGGTCAGAGCGTTTCTGAGGTTCTAAATAAATAAGCGCTATGAAGATAATGAATAAAAAAACATTTTTTTGGAAATCAATCTTTTATTGCGCGGTTAATTTTGAATGAGAGTTCGTGTGTCGTACCGTTCCCTGTGACAGAGGGATGAGTTGTTGGCTGGAACATGTGGCCCATTTAACACACCGACACGGACGCCAAGTCCTGCCTCGAAAAGCGGAAGAAAGACGTAGGTTGGCCCTCGAGGAGAGAGTCTCGCTCTGGGCGGTGCACCACGGTACAAAGAGGGGTTTGATTTAGGGCCGGGCTTTGAGAGGTGGCCTCGGACGGAACGCCGGCGACGGGACCCCCGACCGTCGGGCTGCAGGTGGTCGTCTCTTGGACGACCTTCTCTGAGGAGCTCTGCGGGAAAAGGGCGGAAGGAGAACTTGACCTCGAGAGCCTTTAAAAAGCATCTGGCTGTACTTGTGAGTTTTTTCCCTTCCCAGGTTCGCTACGCACCACCATATACAGTTACAGTACGAGCTGCCATCTTGCAGCCAGAGGACCTGGGTTCAAATTCTCACTGTAGTACCCTTGATCACAGTACTGGGCCTGAATTGATACAGTAAAAATGACCGAGCTGCAGGGGCCAGCATAAGGGCTTTTGATGGCCCTAGACAAGAATAAGTCCAGCACCCCTGAGACTTACAGAATATCTCTAAATTAATGAAGGTACGCATACATAAACATGACAAAAGTCATTTTTATTAAAGATATTTATTAATTTAACTGATGTTTTTCTCCAAAGCAACTTACAGTGTTAATTCACCTACAATTATTTAACCATTTATAAAGCTGGGTAATTTTACTGGAACAATTTAGGGTAACTCCCTTCTCCAAGGATATTAGGGCTGGAGGTGAGAGTCAAACCTGCAACTTTTGGGACCAAAAGCAACCACTCTAACCACTACACTACCAGCTCTCCAGAGATAAGTAAAGATACATAAAGATCAAAAGAATGCAAAATAGCCTTTGAATTTACGAATAAAATGTTACTTTTCCATAATTGTTGACCTGAACATATGTGAACATTATATACACGCAAAGTGCAAATTTCTACTGTAACAAGTGAAAACTAAACTTATTCTGTAGGTGGCTAAGGAAACAAATACATATAAACTATCTACTGTGTAGACTGAGTTTATTTTATAGAAAACGTCCCACAGATACGACATTCCGAAGACACAGGGTACCGATATGTCGTATGATTTTTACATAATATATAAGACATCACATCATCTGCAGTATTCTAATGAAACTGTTTCTTTCTTATTAAGCAAGGGTTTTTCGGAGATTACAAATTATTTTTTGATTTTAGTAGCAGAAATAGGCTCCCCCAGATTTTTGCCCCCTGAGGTGATTTCCTATTGTCGCCTAATCATAAAAGCAGCCTTGCTGTATAACAGGGTAAAAACACTATACGTAGCTTAGTGTTTAAACCTCACATTATAAGTCGCCTTGGAAGAAGGAGACAGATAAGTAATAGTTGATAAATAATACGTAATAATTAAAGCTTCATCTTAGTTACCTTTTTCAAGGTGTTTAATATTACAGCCGTGATGATGGATTGTGACACATCAACAGCAAAATGATCATAGATAAGATGAGATAAGATAAGATAAGATAACTCTGTTGATCCACGGGGGGAATTGAGTTATACAGAATAGAGAAGCAGAAACAGTGTGGATACGGGAGGTTCATGTAGGACGTTAGGGCTTACAGCACTTGACATGATGGTTAGAATACACACCAAAAGCGTGAGCTCCGTGTCCTGCTAATGGTGGAGATGGATTAGTTTAGCTACACGGATTAGAAGCTCCAAAATGCACATCTGAGACTCACGGAGGGGGTGCTGGGTTCGATCGTGTCCGGTTCCTTTGGTGTCCTCCTCAGATATCCGACCCCTGCTTCGTGGCCCCTGAACAACGACCGAAGCCGTCAATTTGGACCCTGACAAACTGCGGGAAATGCTCAGCGCCCTGGCTGCTGTTGATGTCACAGACTGATAGAGCCACTACGCCAAGCTGTTTCCGGAAAGTTCTCAGACTCACACCGCAATCCAGCTTCCATCTGCCAGACAGCGTAGGAGGGGACGATGTGGGGCGCCGGGTGATTGGCAGGTGCTGTGCAGTTTCACTGGGACCACAGATGGAGAAGGGACACAGGAAATGTGGGACAGATGAAGACCTTTCGCAGCTTGTGTCCCTGGTCGAGCCCCAGACAATCTGCCTCTCTGAGAAGTCACGCCACCCAAACCGGCCCCCGCTACCGATGCTGGCTCCGCCGAACTGGGAAGTCGGGTATGTTTGATGCTCCACCGAGGATTACGGCTCAGAAGACTTTGGGAGGGATGCAGACAACAGCGATGGACCTTCAGACATGACGGATGAAAGTTGTCAAACAGGACTTATGCAGCACAGCAACACCTAGATACTCCCATAAGCTAGGAATGCACATCCACCCACGACCCACTGTGCACCAGCCGCCCAGGACTGGATCACAAACACTAACTCTGTGCTGCTTGCTGTACTGGTCTTTTACTGGAGTATTTCAAGCTTTCACTCACCGGCTCATGAGACCAACTAACTTGCATCCCTCAGACACAAAGTTTCCACGTTTTTCTGCGCACGAGAGTCTGCATTCAAGCAGATGTACTCAAACTTTTGACGGGCACTGCACCTATGAGCAAGGGGCCAATCGACTGAAGCGGAGCTGCTGCAGTGAATATATTTAGGGAGATAACACTTAAATTTATTTATTTAGCTGATGCTTTTCTCCAAAGTGACTAACATCCTTAAGTTATTTACAATTATTTACCCATCTATACAGCTGGGCAATTTTACTGGAGCAATTTAGGGTAAGTATGTTGCTCAAGGGTACTGTAGTTGAAGGAGGGATTCAAACCTGCAACCTTTGCATCCAAAAGCAGCAGCTCTAACCACTACACCCCCCACTGACCCGCATGAACGTAAACCTGTAAGATTTGGACACTTTGGGCTAAAATAACAGAACAGTGACACTGAAGCTCGTCCACCTGAACACACTGGAGCTGTAACCCTGAAGTCTCAGTATCCTTCCTCTCCACCTTCAGTGGTGATTTTCCAGAAAGAACCATCCGGGGAGCGGGGCAACAGAAAGCATACATCACGTTTGGCCTGCGCTGGCATTTTGTGGAAAAAACCTCCCCAAACAATAATAAATGCATCCGCCGCTGGACTCATTACTCAGCCGCGCCCGTCGAGATCCTGTTGGAGAGACGCTCACCATTGTGCGGCTTTCAGGTCTGCATGATGCTGTGTTGGTGGAGGATGGGAGGCCAGATTGATGTGTGTGTGTGTGGTGAGGGGAGAGGGTGAGAGGATGTCGGGGACGCATATGGACGGGGGCACAAACATAACCTTCTAGATTTATTCATTTATCTGACACTTTCCTCCAAAGCGACCTACGAGAAGCTACATACAGCAGGGTAATTTTTACTGCATCGGTTCATGGTGTGTACCCTGATCAAGGGCAGTACAACAGGAGATAAAACAGGATCAAAAGCTGGGTCCTTCGAGTCCTCAGGCAGCGGCTCTAACCACTGTTCCACCTGCTGGCCCTGCAGTCCTTCACGGCAGGGCCGGAAGCACCCAGAGGCACGAACATCTGAACACCATTTGCAACCAGGAGGGAGGCGCTGCGCCGTCGAGTGGCTCTTCGGGTGATGCGGGAAAAGAAACGGCCTTCCCGGCATCGCAAAGTCGAAGAGAGAGCGCTTGAAAGTACAAAGCCGGGACAGTTAAGTTGCCCTCCTCCCAGCAGACCCGCGCAGATCCTTCCTTCACATTCGAGGCCGAGAGCAGGTGAGATGTTTGCATTAAAGAAGGTTTTACAGCTCTTGGACATCTTCCCGGAGAGCTTAGCTGCTGCAAGGAGAAAAGGGTTGCGATGATGTCGGGGCGACCCAGAGGCACCGCGGTGTTCAAGGTCAACTGTCAGTCAGCGCCCAGCTTCCCGAGAGCCGGTATTATACTCCTGGTTTTACTCATGCAAAATCTGTAGACCTGGGTTAGTGATAAAAAGGTGAAACGTTCAAGTTACAGTGTGAAACTCGAATGAGGTACGGTTTCGTACCTGGTATTCCGAGGTGTGGGCCGTGACAGACTGTGGGTGAACCGCAAGTGCCCCTAGCCATGCGACGCTCCACATAAGGATCGCAGGCAGTGCCAATTCTTCATCTAGCACCAGGTGGCGTAGTGGTTGGAGCTTCTGCCCAGCAGCCTCTGCTCCCACTTTACTACCATTGAACAGGGTACTTACCCTGAACTGCCACAGTAAGAGTGATCTGCATTTAGCTGATGCTTTCTCCAAAATGACTTACAGTATTAAGCTCCTTACCATTATTTACCCATTTACACAGCGGGGTAATTTTTACTGGAGCAGTTTAGAGTAAGTACCTTGCTCAAGGGTACTACAGCTGGAGGTGAGAGTCAAACCTATGACCTTTGGGTCCAAAGGCAGCAATACGCACCATGTAATGCTACTAGCTGTCCCCTGTATAAATGGGTAAATCAGTGTAAGTAGCCTGGGGAAGAAACGTAAAATAACATTGTTAAGTCGCCTTGGAGAAAAGTATCAGCTGAAGGAATAAAACCTGTGTTATTGGCGGAGTCAATAACACACTCGTCTGGTGTGCGCCGGTGTCCTGAGTTTGATCCTCAAATATGGCATGAAAAGTATTTGCTGCTGATGAAGTCCAATCAGAAGGAAACACATGTCCGGTGTTCTTTATGAGTCTGGCAGGATACTACAGTTCTTCAAAAAAATGAATAAATTACATGAGTAAATACATCCGGCGCCTTAAATGAGTAAAAATGGTGAATTGTGCAAGTTCAGTTTAAAAAAATAGAATTTTTGCTGATGATGTAGTATCTGATTGTGATTGTGAAGGTCTTTATGGTCTGGAATGGTGGCATGTTGTGTGCACGCATTGCTGGGACAGGGAAAATGAACGTTCTGGAAATACCGTGTCGTTTGCTGCCACACTGATATCCGTGCATGCTGGGGCAGGAGGTGGTGTAGTGGTCAGAGATATCGAAGGTCCCAGTATTGAAGTTCTGCTCCTGCTGAAGTACCCTTGATCAGGGTTCTTACCCTGGATAACTACAGTAAAAATTACCCAGCTATATAAATGGGTAAATCAGGGTAAACAGCACCGTGTACAAACATGTCATTGTAAGTTGCTTTGGAAAAAGCTTAATGGTAAATTTTCCAGGGTCTCCATTACCTCTGAGGGCCACCATGAGACGGGGAGGAGAAGGTCTCCTTTCCTTTTTACTACGTTGACACACATTGTCTTCGTTTTCGCATCGTCTCATTGCTCTTCTCCGTCCTCTCCAAGTACGAACATCGAGAATCTCATCAAACACACTGATCTCATCTTTATGGATCTAGAGTCAGGTGTTCAACGCCAGGGGGTTTTTGAATCCACTTTCGTGAAAAGATCAGCAGCTTTAAGCTCAGCTTCAGTTTGGTAAAAATCTTTTAAAATGCTGTAAAATGTGATGGAATTCAAACTTACTGGACCAATGAGTCTTCAACTATTCAAAGGGTTATTTATAAAAAGCCAGATTCTCCTCCTGTACACCTGTTACACCACAATCCTAATTGTTTTTCTGGAAAAAGACACTGGATGTATGTTGATTATTCCTACATATAGAAATACAGTATATTTTACTTCTATGGGTGCCACCAGAACATCCCTCTGCAAATATACGGCTGACATGTTTCTCACATCCCAGAAAAAGTTAACATTTAACTTGCATCATTAACTTGCAACTCTGGAATATTTTGTCAGCCTCTTAGTGAAAACCTTCACTAAATATTGTGACCTTTCCTCCTTGTGCTGTTTTTACCAGTATCTGTATATATTTACTATTTACTGTGCTGTATTTTCCTGTATAAACAAATGTATTATTTCTTTATATGTTATGTATTTGTATTTTCTCAGTACAGCTTTTTTTGTCTATATGTTCTTGTGACCCAGTCCAGGTCTGTTCTGCTGTTAACAAATAAATAAAAATTAAATGCCGTGTTCAAGCAGTAAAGCGGCTGGTTGGTTGGGAGTCTATCTCGCTCTCCCATGATGCTCTGCTTTTTCCCGCTGCCCAAGTTGAGATGGGATTCAATCCCCAGATGCTGGTACAGCGGAATCCAACAGCTGCTGACCTGGAGTGTGGTCGTGCTGGTCAGGATGTGATCCAGATGTATGCCAAACGGCGGTAACATCAGGACCGGCTTGTGTGCCAGGTTAAAGAAAATCCCCAAATCGCACCCTCCACCAAGCCCGGGACTATTAGTGGTCACGGTCAGAAACCGAACGAGAGAGCTACCCACCACATTAGCCGACCTACTACTGAGGGAAGACGTTTAAAATAAAGCCGGAGCGACCAAACCAAAGGCAGGAAAAGTAACGCGAACCCAAGAGAAACAAAATTTAAAGAGAAAATTTAGGCAATTTTCTCTTATTTTGGACATTTCGGGTTAGCTCCTGAATTGAGATGAGCGCCTTGGTCGCCTTCACAGCTGGGAGTCCATTATGAAAGGCGTTCACGGGCTGTACACGGACTGGGTCGGCGCTGCCAGGTGGCCCACACCCCGGCCCGAAATATTAATTTCCTTGGTAAATGATGCCCTCGGAGTGCAGGCTGGAAGAGTCAAACAGAAGAAAAGGCCACAACGCGAGAAACGAATAACGGTCAGTAAGGTGGACTGCTGCTCCAGTACATTCCCCAAATTCCCTCAGCATACATCCAGAAACCAGGTAAATTCTGAGCAATGAAATCCGCTTCACATGAGTGTCTCAGAAGCAATGCAGTCACATATTTATGAATTATTGTGATAACATTACTAACTATTACAGGCAGTAGGTATTGTACTGTTAGAACTGTTGCATTGCACTCAAAGGACCCGGGTACAAATCCCACCTCCTGCTGTATTACCCTTGACCGAGGTACTCAGCCTGATCTGATACAGTAAAAATTACTCTGTTGTCTTAATGGGTAAATGAGTGTAAGCAGGTTAAGATACAAATGTAACATTTTAATTTGCTAAATAGATAAATAAATAGATAAATAAACAAACAAACAAATAAATAAATATTATGGTTTATATTATATAGTGTACTTATGGTGTACTACCCACAAATACACAGAAACGGCTCTACTGTTTCTGGAACAATGATACAAACACAGAAACAAACACACACACCAAGTGCATATCAGTCATCTAAAATCCTGACACTCACTCGTCGCGTCTGAACTCATTAACTGAGGAGCCTGGATCCTGGGGGGCGGGGGGCGTGGCCTGAGTGACAGTTGACCGCCGGCGCCTACGTGACCAGTCGACAGAGACGCTGCTGAAATGAAATTTTCATCACGGAAATGGAAGCCTTTGTCGAAATGTGCTTCTCATTAATCCATGTGGCCAAAAGAGCGGCGAGCAGGTGATGCACCACCCCTCCCCATGCTGTTTTCATACCTTGTCATGGAAAATCACCATCAAGCCCTGAATCCCGACGGGGATTTGAGAACACGGCGCGCAACGTAAAGAGCGATATGGAAGGGACGGGAAAGAAAATGGAGCGAGAAGCGGTCCACTTGCCTTTAGCTACCGGGGGGTTTACTGATCATTCATTTCCAGTTGGACGCTTAATCCAGTGCCAAACACACACGTGCTCCCTTTTCAAAACCCCAAAACAGAGGCGTCAGTGGACATATGATGGGTTACATGTACTCATGGAAGCTCTGAAATCTGCAGTTCTTTGAAATAGATGTAAACCACAGGAACATCCCTTCAGAACCGGTAAAGAGAAGTGATCCAGCTTCTTGTAGCTCGTTGATAGGCGTCAGTGTCAGTGACTTCTGATCGTTCGCCCTCCGACCTTTCCACCGTCCACCCGTTATACTCTTTGTGCATTTTGTTTCTTTGGAGCGGATTTAAGAGCAGCGCTGTTGGCCGCTGAGGATGAAGCCACGTTCTGCAACCCGTGCTGCTATTACTCACCGAGAGCCTCCTTTATACTCCAAGATAAACACCAGATTTACAAATACAACCTCGACATGCAGTGCCGGAGTCCTTCTCGACTGTTCAATGACTCGCAGGCGATGGGCAGAGAAACACTCCACGGAGATTGAGGTCGAAAGGTTGCGGTTCAGCTCCGCTTCTCAGCTCACCTAACGTCCTGTCCTTTCCATGGTTTTAAATAGCGCAGTTGCCCAGTTTCGAGTCAGAAGGTTTATTTTCGACCGCACCTCCCTGCCAACGGTCTTGCAGGGGGGTTTGGATCACCTCTGCCCTCTCGTTACTTTCCAGCATCGCACCGAAGCACGACTGAACAAAGAGCACAAGGTGCCTCAGGAAGCAGTCCTCGGACCGACACGGATTGCGGAGCTTCACAGGTGAACACCCCCAGCGGGGAGCCCTGAGGACCACAGCCGTTCACGACAGGAAAGCTGCTTTGCTCTTGTTGCCAGACCAGTTTATCTTTAAGATTAATTACACAATTGACAGCGAGAACCACCGTCTTCTTGTTCACTGTCTACTTTCGGTGCGCCACTCAATGTGAAACTTTTGCGGTTACCGGGGCAGAGTAACATTGCGTTTACTCCCCGAAGAAACACAGGCCTTGAAGTGTCTGAGTGTGTGGGTTACTTAACAATTCCAGAAGCATCTTCCTTTCCTGCAAGGTGGGCCTCATCTGCTCTGCTTCCCCAGAACCTGGTTTAGAAGTATCGCACCTTCACATGCCCACAGTAAATCCAGAAACACCTGGTCTCCTAGGAGCTGATGCTGAGGTCGGGGGCTGATCCAGCCTGCTGAGCTCCGTGTTTTGAGGGTCTGCTGTTCAGCTACCAAACTTTGCAATGCCACCCTGGGAGTCACCTGAAACACCCAAACCTGTACGTGACCGAAAACGTGTATCAGCAGGCAGAAATTTACATTTATTCATTTACCTGTCACTTTTCTCTGAAACAACTTCCAAATTAAGCTACTTACAATAATTTACCCATTTATACAACTGGGTAATTTTTACAGTATCAAATTTAGAGTCAGCACCTTGAAAAAGGCTTTTACAGCAGGAAGTGACATTCCAGCATGGGCCCTTGAAGTCCAAAGGTGGTGGCTCTAACCACTACGCCACCTGTTGCCCCACCAAGAAAAAAAATCACCATTGCACTGAATGCATTGCTTCAAAAAATGAACCTTCACAGTGTCCTAAAATAACAGTGGAAGTTAGAACCAAATTACTGGATGAGTAAATGATCAGGATTTTTCTTGATTGAAACCACCCAAAGCCCCCCTCCCCAATTCAGAAACTTCCCAGCAGGCTGGGTGCCTTTGTCTGTGGCTCCAAATACAATATAGGTTTAATACCGCTGAACTTGGGAGCAAAGTCTGGCCACGGACAGCCAACCCAATTATCCAAAGTCTACGGAGAGCAAATTAAAAAAGCCCGGGGCTTTGGACCTCTCCGTGAACGCTTGCGGAATCGAGATGGTCGGTCGGCACAAAGGAATCCATTCGGTGGCTCTCACAGGGGCGCTAAACTCCCCGATTACACCCAAAAGGGCTTTCTTTTAAACCTCTCTTTTCTTCAGAAGAGAAGGAAGAGCGGAAGATGTGCATTCATCCATCCATTGAGGTCACTCAGTGAGGTGTTAACAAACCACACCCCCTTGAAGAATTGCACCCCCCGCCAAAAAAAAAAAAAAAAACAACAAAACCCCGAATCCCCTCACAAACCATGCCAGCTGAGGAAAAGGTTGTACTAACAGCTGACCACAAAGAAGAAAAAGACATCACTGGTGAACTGGACACAAAGTAACTCATTTCCTTCTGAAAGCGACGGGTCCCACCAGCGGTTCCGGGTGGGTGTGTTTCGCCAGGTTTTGTGATCGACTCCTGGCCCCAACCTTGGCCTTAGCCCCCGGGGGGCACGCAGTCATTGCACTCCCCCCCCCCCTTCCCCTGACATGAGAACCTCCTGGACAAGCCATTCGCTCCCCTGAGAGAATCCCTCTCTTGGCAGGGAGTGAAGCACACCGGATAAACTAATTACAGGCGCGGTGTTCCCGGGTTCGAGCACAGAGGCTCTGAAGGACAAAAGCGCCCTCAGTGCAGGGCGCCCCTCTACATTAGTAAAACAGATTGGCGTCTCCGACGGTAACAAAGAAACATCCATTAGTGTAATTAACAGCTAAATGAAATGCGTTTTTGTTGGAACAAGTTGTTTAGTGGGGCTTCTTTTTATATTTTTAAGTGCAGGCCGTTGATTTGCTCGGCTCTCTTCGGCACTTGGGAAATAATGAACAACCCTGAAATAATAATATGGGCCTTGGGAGCGACATTTCGCCGTTTCCTCACTCTCCTTTTTAAGACCCCAGAGCTCTCTGTTTTATAACATCTTTTAATGCATCCGAGTTACTGTATCCAAAATTTTACCTCAAACCCCATATATCCAAATTTAAAATAAATGATAAAACTCCCTCCCTGACATCCATTATTTTTACAGTTATGGCTCTCCTGGGAAGGATGTGAGTGAATCGGGACTTTTTGTGGATTAATGCAGGCAGACGTCGGGTTACTGAAACGACACAATAACCTTTTGATTCCCGTACTGTCCTTCTGCTGCTCTGGGGGCGAGGCCTGGTGCTCCGGCTGGGCGTCAGATTTCCTCTGGCCCTCGATGGAAGAGCGAATTTCCGCTTTCATTGCGATGAGCAGAATCCGTCCCCAGAGACAAAAGGAAAAGAACCAAGAACGACTAACAATAAACAGAAAGTGGTCAGGTGAAGACCGAGGGGAAAGTGTTCTGAGGCACCGATGGTATAAAGACACGATGGGACATGGAGAACTCCACCTGTGATGATCAGACTTGGTCGGTTGACGACAGTTGACTGTGGCTCGGCAGCTTCTTCAAATATTCTGGGATCAATAAACTCAAGTGAGGTCCAAAATGTGAAGTCCGCAGGCTCTTGGTTTTGGCTCTGATGTGGTCAAACAGGTTGTCCTCTTCATTTCCATGTAGTACACTTGTCAAGGGCTCCATCGTGACTTTTAAAGGCAAGCCTTCGGTTCAGTGGATCACCAGATCAGTGAGTTTCACCAGATCCCTTATTCCCCCGATGTGGTGGAACAAACTCCCTCTGTCCCTCAAAGCTGCTGAATCCCAAGCAACATTTGAGGAGTGTCACATCTTGTTTGGACCCAAAACACCTCTCTTTTGGACCCATTTCTCTCCTGATCTCCTGGCGTTCTGGAATTTCAATCACACCATCTGTCATGATCACCTTTGCATATCCCATATAGGCAGCCAACGCTGTAATATTGTCTGGCAAAAATGTAGGTATTAGACAAAAAAACTGTGCTTTGATAAATTTGCTTGTTTTCTACAAACTTATCATTCCACATCGCCTTGGACAAGGACTTTGACTTAACTAAAGATCATTATAACATCAAGAAGTCAGTGATGGAGTCTCAAGTGGTTAGGATCTGGCAGGAGGACACTGAGAATGCTGTGGTGGAGTACTTCTGGTACAGTAAAGATTTGTCAGAGAGACACAGCACACAGTCAAACACTTGGTGAAGGTTGGGTCACAGCTGTGGCTGACTGATGGTCAGGTCATAGTAGAATCAGGGCGCTCACCTGGGACTGGAGTGGCATGTGAGCAAAACAGTGTCTCCTTCTTATCACCCAGACCCTTTATCTGGGACATCAGATCCCTTGTCTTGCTGCAGTGCTAACCCTAACCCTAACCCTAAACCTAACCTTCTCCATGTGTCAACAACTAAGTCTCCAGCTTCTCATATCCAATGGGAATATCCTGCTTGGCTCTACATGTGCCCATGTGGCGAGCAGACAGGCCGCATTCTTCCGCTGCACTTAGAAATCGGAAACAAGAAAGCACCGGATCATTCCTCACACTCATTTTCAAGTCCGCGATTGCAAGAGTGATATGAAGCTAAAGTATGATCGCAATTACCATTATACATCTACAAGTCTTTTATTCTGCATTTACTGAATCGTGGGAGAAACTTCAACTGAAAGCATGTACATTTTTGTTGTGCTCCAACGGAGAACATGCTTGCATAAAGGACTCTGGCGTCAGCAAGGTACTGCCCTGGCCGGTGGTTCTGTCGACAGCAGAACGAGCTGCTAAAAACATACCGTATCAGGCACTGAAAAGGCAGCCCTCGAAACCCTACAAAAGGCTATTATTGATTAATGACTCTTGATAAACCAGAAAGACATCTAATAATGGAAATCCCCCACGAATCGCAGCGACATCTCTGGGAGAAGGTGGGCCGGGATGAGATGGAGAGCCCGGTTAATTGCACGTTCGCCCTTCTCCGGGCCAGACCCTCGCTCCGGAGCTATCCATCAATCTGCATGCCCTGCGCTGCCGGCAGGTGCTTAAAACATTATTAGGGCAGCCGACGCCAGCTTGGCATGACTGACGGGTCGGAGCGCCGGCTCCAATTACAACCTTGACACGGAGGTGAGATCTGATTGGGCGCAGGTGTGAATAATGAATACACGGCGCTCGTAAAAGGCTAACGGCCTGCTCTGGGCTGCGGTGGCTTTCCTAATTTAAATAGGTGTGATCTAGGGTGCTGTTACCTTTAAAAAAAATAGCTAATACGTGTCGTGGCACACATAAATCATGGAATGCATTATAAAGTTATGCTTATTACAAAACGTATCCTGCAAGGTTTTTATGATGCTTAGAAGAAAACGGTTACTAGACAAATACAGTTCATGAGGTTGGTCTGATTTTAAGACTGAGAATTCCGAAATATTTAACGCAGTTCCTCGATTAATAGGTTGGTGTGGGGGTCAAGACAATTTCAGGTACCGTTGACCTTTCACCCTCAGTATTTAAGAACCTCAAAGACTTTCAGGGGACACATTGGGTGCTGGTGTGGAGTTGATGTCCAGCTCAAGGTGGCGTGGGAACAGGGAGAGGGCGGTTTGTGGATAATGCATAAAATCTACTTTTTTAGTCCATCGCCCACTGGTTGATTCGACGAAAGTCCCTTAAAAAGCACTGCGGACACCCCCTCGGTGTATGGCAGCGCCGTCTCACCACCGGTCTGTCAGTGACGGCCAAAGTAAAGCCCCTATAAAACGGTGCTGCTTTGTTAAAATGCCCCAGAGTTCTGTTCTGCTTCCCGCTAGGCCCTCTTACTGTCACTAAGGATCCAATTAAAGTCTTTACACGGCCTCATGCTTTCTCTGGGATGGTGCCATATTCCAGGCTGTGGTGACTGTGGTCTTTAAGTACAGGTTTCCTGTCAGCAATCTTGATCCGATACCAAAACGTTTAACGTTTAACGTGAATTTTGTTCTCTAATTTTTTTAGATCGCCAGCTGCGCTTGCCCTAATTTGGCTACGGCGGGCTCCTCCCGCACCTCGACGGGCTCAGATTTGTGATCAGGAATGATTAGAGGCCGTCGAGCCCCGTGGAGATGCGAGACCTCTTCGGTTGTGTCGCAGTCAGAATTCGACCTCTCCCAACAGGAAGCCAGCAGCGGTCCATTAACGCTTTGGCCTCGCTGGCTGTCGGACACCTGGCTGTCCATCAGCGTGGGATCAGACCCCGAGCTCCACGGGGAGGAGGGTGTGAACTCCCAGCATGGGGCCTCTTGTCGCTGCTTCAGCCCTCTGATCCGCCCAGGAGACCCCAGGAGCCCTTTCATTAAAACCACAGACCACTCGTTGACTCTAATGGGTAACACAAGGTGCTCTGTTTAGCGCTGTGAAATATAATTATCAGCGGGACGCCATCCAGCTACGTCGTTTCATTAAGTCAGCCGTTTCGACGGCCGAAGCAGCCGCACTGGAACCTTGTACCTTATTAACAACTGTTGACTTGCAGAATTCAGCAGTTACAGTGGAAGCCTGTGGTCACGGGAGCACAAATTCAGCTCCAGGGGTTGGGTGGTGGACTTATACTCAAAATATTGTGGATTCGAAGGACACGCAGTCTCCCGTTTGCACTCTTTTAAAGGTGGAAGGAAAGCCGGATGAAAGACACGTCACGCAGGAGGTGCGAAAGAGAGGTGACGAGATCAGAAGACGGCTGCTCTTTCTTGATCCCCCCGTTCACCCCAGCCACCCTTCATCCAATCCCTTCCTCCTCCCTCTGACTCTTCTGTAAATTGTCGGGCTCGCTCTTAGCAATTAGCCACTGTCAGTGGGCTCAAAGTGCGGGAGACCCTTGTTGCATGGCCTTCTATGAACCAGGCCACAAAAGAAAGGAGTGCAGGATTTGTATTTCCTTCACGTGCGAGAACGACGCTCTCGGTTAATTAATTGTAAAACAGCGCAGAGCTGATAAAGGCTTTAAATAGGACTGCACTCGGGAGATGAAAGAGACTAATGCTATTTAAAATGGTCAGAGGGGAATTAAAGGATGCGTTGTCAGATTTTTTTTGAAAGCCTTTCTCTGTCCTTTCTTTCATTTTTCATTGAAATATACAGTATAAAGTGGTTACAGTAAGTCAGCGTTCCCCTCTTATCTTTCAGAAGGTTTCAGGGAAATAATTGGGTTTTTTCGGTCTGCTCTCCTTAATTGTCACTCTTCTAAAATGCTGCCTGCCTCGTCACGTTACGCTTTTGTGTGCGGTCGCCATGGCAACGGCGATGCTCTGCAGCTCCGCGCGGTCCGGCTTTCGTCTGTGCCCCTGTACCCAGGTGCACGCGGCCAAACCTCCGATTTGTGCAACAGAAGGACGAAACGATCGTCGCAGCTTTGGGACGATCCATTCCCGTGTCTCTTCTCCACCTTTGGTGTCTTTTCCGTGCCGAAGGGTGCAGACTTCCTGTCAAAATATATCTGCTTTGATTATTTTTTTGCCCACACTTTCATCCAGCACACCTCACGATGACACCAGTTCTCTTGGATGTATTAAAAAGTTCAGGCTAAGTACCTTCCTCAAGGGTACAGCAGCGGGGTCTTGGGTTGAAAGCTTATGTTCTTTACCACAGTGGTACTGGCAGCATCTGAGAGGCACCTTTTTATTCTCTCAGTATTGGAGCTTCCCTGAACCCCCCCATTTCCCACCCCTAAATGTAGATGTACACTTCCACCTTTATGCATTAGATGCACACATGTAAAGATTACACTGTAGTGTGTTAATGACTCTTCTGAACTGTTTCTTTAAAAAAAAAAAAAAAAAAAAAAGAAATCCTTTTCTTAGTTTTTGTAACCTTAGTAACCACCAATGATTGACTAAGAGCACAAAACCCCAATTTACCTGCAGAAACAAATTCCTCCACTGTTTTTTTTGCCAGTTTTCATCCCCCCCTCGTTCATTAAGCAGTTCAGCAAGGAGTTATATAATTAATGGCAAAAGTCTTGGCGAAATTACGAAAGAGGCGGAGTTCAGCGCAGTTAATTTAAAACCGCTCAGCTTCTCATTTGAACATCCGTGCAAAGATCTTTTCCGAGCAATTAAATCCGCTGTTTTATCTTCTTCCGTTTAGAGAAAAAAAATGTTGTTTCTCTTTTTTCTCCTTTTTTCTTGTTTATGATTAAAATCTGAAATGTCCCCAATTTAATTAAGAACCAATATTATTTTTTGCTTACCAGCAAGTTTAGGCCAGATTATTTTGTTTAACATATTAATGGATGCAAACCCCTCTGTAAATTTTGCTAAATGGGGTCCTGGGGAATCTCACCGGCTGTCCTCTTCGTTTCCAGGTACTACGCTTTCTAAATGCTCCATCATCTCTTTTAAGGAAAGCCCTTCAGTTCAGTTGATCACTAGATCAATGGGTTTCACTAGAGCCCTCATTCCTCGATATGATGGAACAAGCTCCGTCTGTCCCTCAGAGCTACTGAATCCCTCCCAGCATTCAAGAAGGGTCTCAAACCCATCTTTTTCAGATCCACTTGCTATGATGATCCCTGCATTTGCTATTTGATTGTCACTTCGATTGGCAGCTACTTGAGGGATGTGAATCAGCAACATGGTGGTGTCAGACAGACTTGTGCTGTGCTTTGCTCTCACTCTGCCATCAGTCTCTCCCATACAGGTACTGCCCAGGGTGAGCAGGGGGCTCATATACTTCACTGGTACTGTAAATGTCAAGTAAAAGAATTGGCCACCTTGTGCAACTCTTCCGTCCTTGGTTGCATGTAAAGTTGAGTGTCACTGATTATTCCGGAAGAATCTTCGCTGAGATGTATGAGTCCACGTAAGAAGCTTGGATCAGCTGAAAGTCACCCAAAGCCATTACAGATGGGGTCATAGTAGCCCTGAGACATCTTTATTTTATTAGTTACTTTCAATGTATCACAGCCTAAGGGAATTTATATTAAAAATTTTTGTCACTTAAGGTGTTTTATTTTTCACAATTCTGAACCCTAACCCTAACCCACATTTTAAAAAGTTTCTTCTTCTCATGTTGAAACGCCCTTGCCTGCAGTCATAATCCTTTCCCTCTCAAATTTAACAGAACAACAAAGAGATGGTGCTCCATTTCTCATTTCTCTTTTTATGGTGTGTAAAATCTGTCCGAAGCAGTGGACAGAAGGAACCGTGAGCAGGAAAAAAGAGGCACACTTAAAAGACATTACCTTCAGACGCAGCAAAAGCCCCTTTCTACAGGTATGTTAAATATTTGTGGGAGGCATCTATATTTTTTTATTTTAACACTGCCTGTGTGTGTAACATTTCTTCTCAAGTGACCATGATGTTGAACACACTGCAGGAAGTGTAGGTTTCGTAAATGGGAAATGTGCCAGGTGTCAGAAAAGAACCTACAGGCTGTGGAAAGAAACCCACTGCTGAATGAAGCCTTGGTGTCGCCATTTGGAGAGACTCTGGAAAGCCAGAGGACGTACGCCAGTGACGGACCACCCCTTGGCCGACAGACATGCAGCTCTCCAGCTCAAGGAAGGGTGAAGGACACCATCTGTGGTGGAAAAGTGAGATACCCTTCTTCCCAGTGCCCCCTCCCCTGTCTGCTTGCTTCCTCCTGCACCTGGGCTTCCAAGACCCCTGGGGAACGACTCAGAATGGGGGTCTGCAGCTGACTGGATCCTGCAGGGATCACCATTAAAAATCATACAGCGATGGATGGATGGATGGATGGATGGATGGATGGATAGATAGATAGATAGATGGATGGACAACTGATGTAATCTAATCAGAGGATGATGGGTTTTCCCAAAGGTTTCTTGGTGAAGCACAGCGATGCTCCACAGGACGCCATGCAAGAAAGAGCCACAGAGAAGTTTGAGCAAGAAGAAAAGTTCACACACAGCCGTGTGCTGGGGAGCATTATGGCCGATTTAGCCAAGCTGATTGATTCTCTGGCAGACACTCTAAAATAATCTGTCTTTCAGGGGAAGGGAAAAAAAAGATCCAGGCTAGATCCAAGGTTTGATCATCAATGGCGAAAACGTGCGCGATGTCAGTTATTCAATAAAGCATTTGCAGGCAATTTCTCGGCCTGTACAGAGGGCGCGAGATACCATTACCCCGCCCGATGCGCACAAAAAGCCATTTGAGGTATCAAAGCAGTGGATGTAACATACCTAGTTACACATTGTGAAGGCAGAATGTCACTCTCCACTTTACACACAATTGGCTTTCAATGGACGGACGCGAGGAGGCCTCGTTCGTCTTCGCTCGCAGCTGTCAGGCAGCGAGCGCCGCTTATCTTTCTTTCTCGGGAAGACCCATCGTCTCGCTGTACTTCTGAGAGGTTAAATTAGCGACATGTTGAAGTGTGCTGATTCCCCTGCCATGGAGATGGTTGTTAAGGCATCCGTGATCGCGCTGAGCGCTAATTGTGCCGTTGGAGGCTGCCCAGTATTGACTATAAAATCGTTTCAGACATGATTTCACCTTCTGTTAAGAAACTTCTCTCAAGCAGAAGTGGTGAAGTGCTTACTTCTGATATAAAAAAAAAAATCAAAGTGTAAGGAGCTATGTGCGATATGTGCAAACGACATCATCCCTTTTTCAGTATAAAGGACTTGTGACGCGTGTGGAAAACATGAAATTCTCTTCAAATCATTTCTTTCTGACACCTTCCACTTCTGTACACAAAGCTTTGTACAGTGATTTACACAGCTGGACAACTTACATTTCTTCTTTCATCTGACACTTTTCTCCAAAGTCACTTTTAGTGTTAAGCTACTTGTAACTATTGACTCATTTACACAACTGGGTAATTTTACTAGAGAAATTTTTGGCAAGTACCTTCTTCAAAGGTACTTCAGCAGGAGGTGGGACTTGGCCTTGCAACCTCAGGGTGCAAAGGTAACAGCTCCAACCACTACACTCACAATTGCCCAACTTTTATGCTATCAGTAAGGACCTTGACCAAGGGTACTACAGCAGGTGCAGAAATTCAAAGCCAGGACCTTTGACTGTAAGATCACAGCTCTAACCACTGTGCAAATTTTTATTTGCATTTTATTTTTGTGTGACCTGTACTTAACTGCTGCACCAATAACTCTCCACAGTGGGACAGTTATTTTAAATTCAGGGATGGAAGGAAAGGAATAAAATGAAGTGATCATGAGACACGGAGTTTTCTGAGTTCTTATTTTAACTGAGGAGGAGACCTCATGTTGCGGCCTGGAAATCTTGAAAGGTACTTAAACTGAAGAGTGAAAATAGCTGTAAATATGCAATTCTTAATTAATTTTAAATGAATGCACTAATAACATAAGAGGTGATACCCAGTGATGCTCATGCTACATTCTGGCTGCATGTATCAGCGAAAATTCACGGTAAATAAAATAATCTTCTTCTCAGGGCACCTTTAAATCAAGGCTTAAGACCTACATGTTCAGAATCACTTTATTTACATATTTTCACGCTTCCTTTCTTTTCCCTTTCACCTCGACCATTTGTTTTACTATTATCTGCATTACATTTATTTAAAAAAATATATTTGTATCTCTTTGCATTAATTTGTTTACTTCTGTTAATATTTCATTGCGGCAATTTTTTATACTGACATGGTAAATTTGTTTTATTAATGTATCTTTTTGTGTGTATCCTTCTTCATAATGTGAAGCCTTTGAGACCTGCTTTTACACGGACTATGTAGAATGGTGTTTATTATTGTTGTTATTACTGTTATTGTTACAACCATGTATGGTAGCCCTTGGTACGCACTTATAACTAAATTCCTTGGCGGTGTCTCGGGTTCCACACGCCTGTGTAATGGTACAAAAATACCGTAGTTTGTTACTGGGGACCTGAGGGCCGGTTGCCGTGGCGTTCTCTCTTCTCCTCTTCTCCCTATAGCAGTGATATCCCCCCGAGAGGAAACTCACCTGGGGGGGTCAAAGCTTTCCCTTCCACATGGTGGAGCACCATAAGAACGTGCCTCTCCATTTATTGTGTTATTTATGCGCTTCTCTGCCGAATCCCCACCATTTCATTTCTCACACGTTCCATGACCCATCCACCTAGAGGGACCCGCGACACGAGTTGGAATAATTGGGCTGAAACGTCACGCTTAAGATTACGACAGCTGTGTACAGCACAGGTATCGCATGACACGTGGACTCCTTCTGGACAGACAGGTACACACAGAGCACCATTGATTCAAACACCCAGTGCGAGGTGTGTAATAGGAAACCAGGAAGGCAAAAAATAAATACATAAAAAAAATCCTGTCAGTAACTGTTTTGTTTCAAACAAAATAAATTATTTCTAAAGGATGCTGCCCGGGGGTGGGGGGTAGGGTTGAGCTGTTTGATTTACTACTGGCTAAAATGATATGAGGATTGTTTTACTGAAACAATGCCCAATCATCCATCATGAGGAGGCAGCACTTGCAGGTAGTAATTTCTCAGGTCATTTTTAGGGGAAAAAAATGCATTGAAAATCGGAACCGGAGACCGTATAATCGCCGGTCTCTTGATAATACGCGCCACCGCTGAAAACGTCAACTTGGGTTAACGTGCTCCTTCCTACCAACTGTATAGGCCTCAGCAAGCTGTGTGACATATATAGTGGCAAAGTGTTTCTAGAAGCAGCCGGAACGGGTGACGGTCGGCTAAAGTCGCACTTCCACGATCCCTCTCTGTCATAATCACGCCCGAGATGGGTGTCCTTTCATCTGCGCTGCCCGTTCCTGAGTGAGGGTTAACACCTCATTAGAGTCCACAGGGACTTTATAACGGCTAATAACGCGGACTTTCTCTAAATAGTGATAAAGCAGTCCTCATTAAGTGAGATTTAACATCCCAGCGCAGTGCAATGTCTTGTAAAAAACCCATTTTTCAGGGGCTCCACGATGACTTTCAAAAGGTCCTTTTGGTCATCCTGCTGTCTGCAGCCAGCCACCCTCACTGAACACTCTATTCAAACAGCGTTCCATCCACATGTTTAACAGGATGGAAGAACTGTGGTTGACAAAAATTTTCTTTGGAAAGTTTAACTAGTTATTAATTTCTTCAGCAGATCCTTTCTCCAAAGCAACTTACAATGTTATACTACTTACACTGATTTTCCCGTTTATTTGGCTGGGTCAGTTTAAGTGCAGCAATTCAGGCTAAGTACCTTGATCAAGGGCACTACAGCAGGAGGGGGGATTCGAACCTGGCTCCTTCAAGCGCAAGGTTGCAGGTCTAAATGCTAGAAAGCTAAGGAACATTTGCAATATTTATCATAGCGAAAAGAGGTGAATGGAGTGTAACTGTTGCAACCGCTTGCAGAGTGAAGCAGCTTTATGGTGTCTCCTCACTGCTGTAGTGGTTGAAAAAATAACATTGAGAGAACATAAACTGTTACCATTTCTTACTGACTGTAGACCGGAGCCCACAGACCTAGATGGAAAATACCAAATATCCCACAACGAATATCTGAATGTCTCTCACACATGTGTTTTTGGCACTTGCAGTGTAGAAGCTAAAAAGAGCCCTTAATTGGATATAGGAAATAAACCACCGTGACAATGAAATGTGCTCAAAGGGACCCCCTATAAAACCCCCCATAAAACTGCAGGGACCCACTGCCTCATGCCTGCTTCGTTACACTGCTCTTGCCGTCATCTGAAAAGCATTCTGGGAAGTCTGGGTAGCGGTAACTTGCATCATGCGGAAAAAACGCCTGGCAAATGCTCAGAATCGCTCCATTCCCCTGTGTAGTTTTCTTTTTTCCTGATGTAATAATACAGCTCCGCCCACCATCCAGAGCCCCGCCTCTGTCAAAGAGCTCCACCCACATCCAAACCGGTACATCTGTTTCTGAATCCCAGCAGCTGGGCTATTAAGTGTAACTCTGTTTTGGTGGTCCTGAGCTTAACCCAGGCAATCCTTACTTTTCAGTACCTTTTCTCTCTCAGTGCTTGATAATAAACAAACAAACAAATGCACCACTGTGTCAACATCACATCAGTAAATTAATGTCAAACAAGATTTTGAAAGATTTTCAATTTCCTAAATCCTTTTTGAGAGGTTACTCCATGGTAATGTTTGCATAATCGACCCTGAGGTTAATTGAATTTAAAAAGCTACCTTCATTTTAACAGTTTTCTTTGCATTTAATAAGATAGTTTCAGATACATTAATATTAAAAGAGGCACATTCAAGATACTTCTGTAAGCGTTTATATTATAAATTCATGTGTATAATCAACTAACAAGAACACAAAGATCCAGGACCCACAATATGCAATTTAAATGGTTACAAACAGTAAAATAATTGCTGATGACAAAAATAACTGCAATTTTCACTTACAACATTGCTTTAAATTAAGCAGGAAATGAGAGAAATGTACCAACATCTCCTATCTTCCTGCTTCTTCAGTGTATTGTGGAAAATCGAGTTTATTCCAATGAAGATCTATCTATCTATCTATCTATCTATCTATCTATCTATCTATCTATCTATCTATCATTACAATTTTACATCACACTGTCGACATATAAAGCCATGCATATTAAAAATGAACAATGTTATATAGAGCACTACAAAACACCTCTATGAAAGATTGTTTTCATAAACGAAAACTGAAACCCCAGCTCGCGAATATCCCCAAATTGCTGTAAAAACTACTTTAAAACTAACATTAAATTTCTGGTTTCCATTTCAAACTTCAAAGAAAAACAGGCTCTCTGGAAAAAACTATACTTTCATGGTAGAAAAGCATTTCCAAGTATTACACTGTCCATCTGGATGAGAACCAAAATCCATTTGCAGCTGGTTACAGAATGCTGCACCAGCACTGTACAGTAAGTATTATTACAGTGACACAATGAATGATCAGCTGTGTACATTTCTGGCGACGGTGACACTATGCTGGACCACAGCAAGACAAACTTATGAAGTCAATATGTGTTTGGACCCCCCCTTCATAATCACAACAACTCTAAACACATCAGTAGTTTCTGTTGTGCTTAAGTGTCAGTTAAATGTGTCTGTATGCTGCAGATGCTATTGATCTGAGATAGAAAACCAGCATGGTACACTCTGTGTGGTATCTGCAAACTGACCCTGTGTTTCTGTGGATTTCCTTCAGGAGCAAATGTATGAGTGAATGACCTCTGATGCACTGAATGTACCCAGCCCCACACGCAATCCTTTGAGGTTAGGCTCCAGACCATGACAGCCCTGCATTTGAAAAGTAGTTACTGATAATGTATTAATGAATTATGGTTTAAGCTCAGAGTTCTCTCCAGTTCCACTTCTCTCATCAAGCTTATGTAATTGTCCTGTTGTCCAGTTTTCTAACCAAACTGTTCCTGAATCCAGGTGACGTTGTTCTAGTTGGAGTTTATATGCTGCGGGTGAGAAGGGAAAGAAGTGCCCACCCTGCAGCATACCGAGCCCCTTGGGTGATGCTCGGGGACATCCATGTCCTCCTGATGAGCTTCCTGGCCTGAAGAGAGAAGTTAAAGAGCACTAAAGGAGTTCTACAGTTCTACAGCTCTGCTGGTGTATGAGAGCTACCAGCAATCAACTTTTTAAAAAGCAAAAAATATGCTTTGTAACTTCTTTTTAATAATTTGAAGGTTTTCACGGATTAAACATTACAGAATCCCTTCGAAATGCTTCATCTTCTATGTTGCTCATTTTTCACAGAAAAAGTTAACTTGGTTTAACTATTTAAAAGTGCCATGACTTGATGGGGAAAGACGGAAAAATATAAATACTGATGCAATTAAAATGGTAATAAGAGTCAATGCCGACATCAGAGTACGGAGAGTAACCTTGAGTGTGTCCTGCTTTCGTTAATCCGGTGAGATGTTCAATTTGTCCTTCCTGCTGCAGATCCTGAGTGATGGCTACAGCCCATCGCTTTGCACTGTGGAGATGTTTAATGTGCTGGAGGTCTCATTAGCCAGACTACGGGCCGACCCAGGGACCATGAGAATGACTCCTTCGCGTCTCAGTGACACCAGTGATGGAGGGACGGAGTTGACAGCCTTCGTATAGCGCTGGAGTAAGAGAACAAAGACAAGGAAAACTGAAGGTGACAAATGAGAAGGGGCAAGAAGCACACGACTCTGAAAAATAAATGAATAAAAATGAGTTATTTAGCTAAGGATTTTATCTAACTTGCAGTTGTTTTATGGATTCACACAACTGGCTGTTCTTATCGGAATAATTTTAGGGTAAGTTCCTTGCTCAATGGTACTGCATCTGGAGCGAGATTTTTACCGAAGACCTTCATATTACAAAGCCATGACTGTAACCATTAAATAACATAAGTAGAACTCCACTGGGTTCTTTCATTGAGTTAGTATTGATAGGGAATGTGGTTTGTTGAATGCAGAACTCAATTCTGCGCACAACTGTTCAAGACTCTTCGAGTCCTGGAGCAGTTGGTCAAAGTGCCTTATCTTGGTCACTCCAGTTAAAATGTAGTTTTTTGGACTCTCGATAGAAGTAATTCATTGTGACCATCCAGACCATGAATGTCCCACTGACAGCATACACAGAGAAGGGGAACAACATTGAAGGATAAATTATTTTTTTACTGGTAATATTTTGCAAGAGTTCATATCCACAAGAAGGAGGGTGAGATTTTCTTTTGCTGTTTACCTTTCCAAGCAAAGCGACCAAAGAAGTTGATAGTCCAAAGTTTCTAGAGACAACTTCGCCTGCCTTATAATCTTGAAAAAAGCATTTTTGTATGCTTGCCGCATGTTCACACTCCATCTGGTTTTCTAACAAGTCTTCAGGTTTTTTTCAATGTGCCAAGTTAATATCCAGAGCTGTACAACATCACTCAGGGTTGTAGCACATGGTGTTTCATCTGTACAACAAACCAGTCTCGTAGGAGAGACCACAGTGCCACACACGATGATTGAGGAAGGCCTTGAATGCATTCCAAGTGAAGGAAACGAGCTGACGCCATGCATTCGATGAAGGGCTGCTGTGGAGTTTAGAGACTGCTCCTGTTGGAGACTCATGGTGTTGGCCCTGCGCTCGGTCGGAATTCCAATTGGATTGTTGAACCCTCACGGGATGGTCGACGGGGATCGAATGTCCCCCGTTGACAAGTGAAGGAGAGCGAGTGTTGCCAGGGGCAAAGAAGGCAGGAAGCGGTGACAGGGGGTGTCACCAAAGGTGTCAGATAGAGTCCAAACACATGGCTGGACCTCACAGCTGGCCTCTCTCCATGGCACACACAGGTTGTACATGGTAGCGTAGCATGTGGAAACCTACCAGCCTGCATGGACATTAAAGAATCCCGTTTTGATCCCCCAGCTGTTCAAAGGCTTGGAGAAGAAAAAAGTACAGAAAAGGGTCGACAAGTAATGTGGTTGTTCAGGGAATAGACTTCTGAACACGACTGGTTTGAATCCCACTTGTGCCCTTCTGTTAAACCTCTGAAATACACCCATCCCTCAATTAAAACAATTGGTGAAATCACCACGTTGAATGAATTGATATTTACATGCTTATAAGGCCTTAGAGGACCCAGATTTGAATCTCACCTTATACTGTAGTAACATTGAACATGATATTGAATTGCTGTGCTAAAAATTACCCTGCCTGTAAAGGGGTAAATTACTGTAAATGACTAAGTAGCTTTGGAGAAAATTATTACATAATGATAAACCATGCTGACCCACCAACACAGTGACCTGTTTATGTTTCGGTTGATATTACACTGAGAGGGGACACACCCAGGACAGGAAGACAGGCCATTACAAGGCACCCCAAGCAGGATTCGAACCTCAGATCCACCAAAGAGCGCCACTGTGCCCCCCAATGACTAAGTAATGGGCGAAAATGATGTTGTACTGAATTATTAGCCCGTTACATTGTAAAATGGTATATATTTTCACGTCACACCCATGACCTCGCGCATGACACCTCCACCTGCCTCTCATCAATGAGGCACAGTACAAAGGGACAGGGACTCCACACCTGCTTGCGGAACCCCGTTTCGAGCAACCACAGCTCCTGTGTGTTTCGTGTTCTTGACTCTCTCCTGTTCCTTGTTTCCTGGCATCTGACCCTTGCTGCGTATTCTCGACTACGTTCCTCATCTCGTACTACGAAACCACGTCTGCTCATCGCCTGACCCACGCCTGTCCCCGACCACAGTTTTTGCCTACCACTTTGGATTTGTTCGTAATAACAGCACCCATGATTGGGTTCAACTCTACAACTCCCCAGCTTCCCTTCTTCCGGCATGACATCACAATTTTGATTGTATAGGATCACATTATGCGAGGGATGGGTGGACATCCATAACATCATACTCTTCTAGACAGTATTGTGTTATACTGGTGACCTTGCAGCAATAACAATAAAACTTGTAACAATAAAAACTTGATATTGACTGTGACCAGAGGTGAAATGGAGTGGATGACATTTGTGCTAGATATGGACATAAGTAAATGCAACCTTAACCTACAGTATCTTTGCCACTGACACCTTCAACTCCAGTCATGGACAATAGTTTATGAGTTCAACACATCGCTGAACTATTTCCCCAAACAAGTTTTTAATATAACACTCTTCATAAAAAGATATAAAACTTTATACTGGCTTTGACTGTATCCCAGAGTAAAGCCGACTCATGAAAATCTAACATGAAAAATTAAAATTTTTCATACTTCTGAAAGAAATCTCGTGTTGTGCATCTCATCTATTCAATTTAGAGTCCCAGCTGTCCTGGATCTCTGAGATCCCAAATCCCAAGGGCAAACCTGAAACAGAAAACGGCAGGTATGCTTTTACCTTCTCTCTCCAGTGGTTCCGGCAAAGTAAAAACAAAATTGTTGTAAGCTTAATTACGATGTGGTTGCTATTGGAGACTCCTGCGGCCCTGCGGACTTGCACACAAAGCCCACCGGGAAGGACGAACCGAGAGCGGCCATAAAAAGCCCTTAAAATAGAAAACAGCCTGTGTGCAACTGAGAGGTGATGTGAGCCATTGGAGAAAACCGCCTCAACACCTCGGGAAATAGCAGTGTTTACAGCACAGGTGCAACATAATTGCGTTGCCTTCAATCTCCACAATACAGTGAAGCCTAAAGAGCAATTAAGATTCCATTATGCATCAAAATCTCTCAAGCTTCTTTGAGTTCCATCTTGTAGATGTCCACGATGCAGCCATGGCGATGGACTGTTGGATATGTGTATTCAGCAGCTGATGAGAACCCAACATAAGAGGATGATCTATCACTGCTAACAGGTCTTCAAGACCGCCCTCAGCACTCGACAAGATTTTTTTAAGCCGCACACAGGTGCTTTATTGAAGGATATGAAGGCCCCTTTTTTTTAATAAACTGCCCGAAATTTGCCCTGAGGGGACATGAAACAGGTGACTTGCATAAGGCCATCTCTCATCTCCCTTTTCCCTGGCTAGACATTGGCCTCTCAAGCACCAGCAATTATCAAACATGTCATCAAACAGTGAATAATGACTACAGGGCCAAAACCTGATAAACGTTTTAAACTGGGGAGGTCTCCATTAGAAGTACTAGGGTCCAATATTGCCACCATAACTTACAGTCCTAAACGAGGTGACAGTTTTAACTGAGTTGTAATTTAAATCCAGTTTCACACAGGCTCAATTTGTAAATATATCCTTCTGTTTATATCCAGAAACCACTTATCCTATTATGGTCACGGAGATCCGGGGCGAATTTAGCGTGGAGTACACTCTGGACAGGATGCCAGTCTATCACAGGGCCCTCACACACTTATTCGGAGTCACACACTGTGGGGCACGACTTCACCCTCAAAGCGTTTCTTTTTTTTTAATGTTGAGTGGAACCAAAGCATCATGGGAAAACACCGCAAGGACATAGTACATTTCAAAAAAGCAGAGCTGAGGCTGATCTCTCTGCTGCTCTGCCCCAGGTGTGTCTCACACATGTCCTATGCTCCATCTCCAGCTCCAGTTCCACTGGAATCCCATCATTTAATGAGATCAAACTTTGTTAAAGATCCTCATCAGAGCATCTCAGGGATGTTTTCATCGCGAACCTCAACGATGTGCTGTGAGCGGGTATTAAGGGTAGGTATGTGTCAAGGACAGCTGTAGAACTATGGTAGGGTACGAGTGGAACTGGGATAACATATTAATACCAGGGCAGAGAAAAAGGTTCCTGGCTGATTGGATGCTGAACAGAGGATACAATTTACTTATGTTCACTGCTCTTTGGCTGCTTTCACCACAGACCAGAGATTATTTATATCTTTCTGGTCTACTAATGTGTGTCAGTTTGATAAACCATGCCAACCTGCCAACATGGTGACCTGTTTTATGCTGTTTACTCAAACCACTCTGACCGCTTATGTTACTCTAACCCACAGTTAACCGAAACAAGTAACGTCAGTCTATCTTAGTGGGTCACTATGGCAACCTGTGTCACTGCAATGTCCTGTATTAGGAGGTTCACTTTGTCACCAGTCCTCTCATGTCACCCTGTTCGCATATCACCATGACAAGTCGGGACACTTTTTCAGGCTTAACAACAAGTGCTTGGCTCTGCAAGGGAGCAAACAGTCAATAATACTCTCCTATGTCTTGCCCTGTCTATCCTTGAATGTACTCACACCCTTCACCATCCTGTAATGTCCAAATATTGCACACGCAAAAGTCTGCAAGGAGTGATCAAAAGAGTGTGTGCACAGAAATAGGCGGCACAGGTGGGGTAGTGGTTTGAGAGACAGGGATTGCTGCTTCGAGTCGCAGTGGACCCTGCTGTGGTGCTCTTGATCAGGGTACTTAAACTGAAATACTCCTGCAACAAATCCATATATCCATTTCTATAATGAGTAGAAATAATACATTGCTATGGACAAAAAATTTTAGCTACGCAACTAAATAGCTGTAACATTACACCACTTAATTGATCACATGTGAGCATAACATTACCCAGCAAAGCCCTGCTCGGGTATTCACACCTTGCTCTGAATCTTGAGGACCGCTGGTTGCGGTTCCTTCTGCAAACTGGAGAAAAAACTCGAAAAAGAGAAACAAATGCCTAGAAACGGCTTGATGTGAGAAGTGAGGGATGGATACGCCTTGCTGTTCCCCCAACTGCTCGCCTACAGGAGCGTCTGCGTCACAAGCATGCGGAGGAGGATATGGTATAAAAGCACATAAGCTGAAGCCATTACTGTCCAAACTGTCAAACTCACATTAGGCATTTACATATACTGTATATTGTTAATCCTGACTGTACAGTATATTAATAAACATCAGCTAGAGGGTATTTTATTAGCAAGCTGCCCAGCTTATTCATTTTAACATAAAATGCCCCAGGAATGCAGCTGTGTTTTGAAGAACTGATTCCCAAGGTCATGCGAGCCTCTAAAAAGTATGGAAAGGGGAGTATTTCAAATTCAGTGCAGCAAGGAAAATAATTCATAACCATATCAATATAAATGCTGGCCCCGAGGCAGAAACTTAGAGGATTACCGTACCGCGGTGAAGACAACGACTGCATGTAGCCGGCAACCTTTAGTTTTACCGGTGATGTGCAGTCGCAGGTGGGTGGGGGTGGGGGTGGGGGTGGGGGTCCAGTCTGCTGGTGCTGGATAGACGCCGAGCCACGGTTTTCCTAGCTTGCTGATCCCTGGCTTTTTTCCTCTGCCACCAAACACTTCCCTCCAGAGAGCAACATTGAGCTGCAGGCCGCTGCTGGGGGCGGGGGTTGTGTTTTTTGGATTTTTTTCGCTTCGCTGTGGCAGTTGGGTGCGGCTCCGAGGACGCGGCTTCTCCCAGGTGTTTGCTGGGATATGGCAAACGGGCTCCGCCGGAAATGAGCACACATGATTCTCTTCGTTCCGTCACAGAAATTAAAACTAACTTGAGAGAACGTTCTGGAATTCTTCCGCTCCTTTGGGGAAAATAATGTATTTAGAGCTACAGAAAAAAGGACTCCCCCCAAATCCTCTCTCTCCAGTATAGCCGTGATGATGAGGGTGGATGAGAACAGCTAACAGCAGTACAGTCAAAACAGCCACTTTTTCACCATTCTAGCCTTCGAATTTTTCTCTGTCTATATATACCTCTATCTATATCTATTTTTCACATATCTCTTGCTCTTTTTTCCCCCATCTTGGGGACACAGCTCCTGAAAGACACTTCTCATCTCTTAGACCCATCTTTCACATGGACCTTTTCTGTCTCATGTGCCTCTTAGCCTGTTTATAACAATACATAAAAGCAAAGAGAAATATTATGGAAAAAAATGTAATGCTATTATGTTACAGAATATGCATATTGTAAATGAACATTTTAATGTAAATGTCTATATATCAGAATAAGAATGAGTTTTATTGACCAGTGTGGTGATGTACACAAGGAATTTGCTGTGGTTCTGGGTGCCTCGAGTCTAGTATTTACAGACAAACAGCTGACAGAGAATTACAGAAGAAATAAATAACATATTTATCGAGTACACAAACACAAGAGTATAAATATATATGAAAATTTTATATATATATATATATATATATATATATATATATATATATTTAATATTACTGGGAAGGTGATTAGGAATCGTCGATATTCAGATAAAGTTTTATGCAGCTTCTTCTGTCACAAATATTGGTTCACATGGCGAAAGAAACAAACTGCACTTAATTTAAGAATCACACATCTGCATCTAAGTCTCTCTTTCTACTGATGTAATGCACATATTGTATTTTCTATGAGATGTGCATTGCTTTCTGCTGAATGCATAAATGTAACTGCAAAATGTATATTTTAAAGTGAGAAACAACACATGCTTTACCTTAGGTAAAATGGAAGCAGAGGCCAAGATGGCAAAAGAGGAATTATGGGAGTTGGAGTCATTTAAGTACTGGCAGAAGGAGTCCATAATAAAAAAAGGAGACGAAACAATGTTTTATGTTAATGGAATTAAGTCGAAGATTGTGATAAGTATTGTGATTGTGAAATACTATGTTACTGAACCATTATTTTGTTATACTTTCAGCACAAGGCGGATACTTGTTAACATTAACTGGTAATGGACTGGCCGAGGGCGGAGCTTATTGTATATAGTTGCTTCAGTGCAGTGGAAGAAGAAAAAAAAAAAAAAAAAAAAAGAAAGAAAGAAAGAAAGATAAGGAACAGAGAGCAGAAAACAAGGGAAGGAAGAGTATTGCTATTAAGACCTCATTACTTGGCCAACCAGGTCACAGTCCCACCATAATTCACAGTGGGACACTATTTGTTTTAATGTGTTCTCTGATATTACATTGCGGGTTATCTGAGTTCTCACCGATGGTGGGATATGGGCTTTGCGCTGAGTTGCAATTAGCCTAGAAATTACTTAGTGATTCTCGCACAGTGGAAGTCCCAAGTCTGTCATCTCATCTCATTTAACTTTAAGACTGTATTCCACCGTTACTCTTCTGTTAAGCTCTCTTCCAAAAGCTTGATAGGGCAGGGCTTTTGGAGGCTGGTTCACCCAGGGGACAGTGTCCCCGTATGCCTCGCTGGGAAGAAGAGACTCAGTTAACACAAACAGAAAGGGAAAACCGACTCCAGCATCTGCTCAATCCCTCCTATCAAATATTCATATTTTGGTGAATGGGAACCAAATGTGGCGCATTAAGTGGAGCGAGGGGAAGGAGAGGCCGGGTACCGCAGCAGCAAATACGCGCAGCCAGAGGCCTGAATCTGCGCCATCTATTAACAACGAAGACAAATGTTCTCTGCACGCTCGTATTTCTGTGCTTCTGAGGCTGCTGAACCTCCCTTGTTCTCCTGGAGCGTCGAGGGGGTAGGCTGACGGAAGAGATGAGAAAATGGATCCGACTGCAGAGGCCCGGCAGGAAAGGACACAACTCAGAGGCAACACGGGGGGGGGAAGTATGGCCACGATGAGGGGGTTTGCTCCGGTGGATCAAGTATAGCAAAAAAAGCAAAAGAGAGTGGATCTTGAAGATCCATATAGATGAATGAGGGAGCAGGTGATGTAGTAGTTACAGTTCCCATCTTCCACTCAAAGCTGCCAGGTTCTGAGCCCATCTCCTGCAGTAGACGATCAAGGTACATGCCTTGAATTGATACAGAAAAAAATGTTCTATATCTCCGTTTAAGAACTACTGGGACTACAAGTGATCGGACCTCTAATGGAAGGTGACCTGACCACTGGGTCATACAGTTCTGGGTGGAGTGACCTGTGGACTGGGGAAAGTGGAGATGTCGCAGACTAATCTTGTCAACACAGTGAAAAAAAAGGCCTCTGTATGATCGATGACACAAATGCAGCAGGAAAACAAATGCCTGGCGGGATCAGGGAATGAATCTGCAAGGCAGTAGATAAATAAGTAAAAGTCAAAATTTTACACACTGGTTTCTCTCTTGGCTTTTGCAGAACTGTGGAGGCGCCATGGTGAAATTTATACTATTAATCCTTTAAATCCTGTAATTAATTATGTAGGAGAGATGAAAATAAGATATGGCTGTGTAAAATGTTATTTTTTTGGAGGTACATACAATAATGCTAGAGCAGCAAGCAAATAAAGATACAGAGTAGATGACAGCAGTGCAGGGAATTTGGCCATTTTAGCACCAGTCATAGGATGATGGGCATCTGGTTTTGACTTGGCCAGAATTAAATGGGAACTCACAGGACTTGGATGGAGCGCAATGAGAGTGGAGACCTGGATGAACACAAAGATCCTAAGAGAACTTCAGACTCAATGGGTCACCATCTGACTAGGGATAATGGCACCAGAACTTGAATTGGGGAAAAAAAAAAATCACAGTTGATGGAGAAGTTATTTCTTTACCTAGTTGACTAATTATGATTACATTTACATTTATTCATTTAGCTGACGCTTTTCTGCAAAGCCACTTATAATGTTAGTGTACTTACAATTTCTAATTATTACTAATTATATATAAGACAATGTACAATTTTTCTGTTACAGTAGGCAGTGGCAGGTATCTTATTGATCTGAGTTGTTGCCTGTGCACTTGAAGGTTGCAGGTTTGAATCCATCCTACTGCGAAAGCCTTGAGCTAGAAATTAGTTAGTTATGCCTACTACTGTACCCCTTCTGGGGTGTAGGCCACCAACCACAGCTCTCCAGGTGCCTCCGTCCTGAGCCAGTCTCTCCAGCTGCCCCCAGGTATGGCCCATACCTTGAGCAAGAAACTTACTCTCAATTGCTCCAGTACAAAATGACCCAGCTGTATAAATGTAAATCAAAGTACGTACCTTAACATTGTCAGCTGCTTTGGAGAAAAGTGTCAGGGAAATGAATAAATGCAGTATAAAAGTACAGATGGTGTAACAATTGAAAGAGGTGCCGCTTGTGCTATGATCATACTGGTACAACTGTGTGTAGCTGAAAATGTTCAAGAGAATTCAAGTACGAGTGGAAAAATTTGGTGAATCCAGAATCCAGATCTTGGTAGGCAGACTTTTGCCAGTCCCTGAAGACAATAGTGGGATGTATGGAGCTGAGGATCCATATGGTAAACAGCTCCCCCATAGAGAGCACCTCGCAGTGGGATGAGTGTCAGGAAAGAGTGGGGATTTCAAGGCCTACCCAGCAACTTACGGGACAGGAAAGAAGTACCTCTTTTGGAACACAGCTTTTCTAATACAAGTAAATGGCCTTTGAAAGCAAGAATTTGTGCCAATACTTATGCCTTTTTTGAGAAAAAAGCTAAACAATCGGGAAACAATCGATAAATGTAACACAAATGAATCACCCGCTGAAAAGGAGCAGAAGCACATTTATAAAAGCATACATAAATCAATGACGTCTATTGACCGGTTCAATGTGAATGCCCTGCTTGAAGATCAGCAGTTATGCTAAAGCTATGAACAATTTCTTAAGCCCAACACATGTGGGGAGAAAAACAAAAGTAAACAAATAAAGAAAAACAGAAATATAAATTAAAAACAGGAACGTAGAAACTGACAAACAAGTGAAATGTTAAACCATGATTACTGCAATGGTGTGGTGCTAACAGACATAAGAACCATTTGGAAGACATCAGTTGACATGGATGAAGGGTTGCGATCCGTGGGACCCTGGAAAACTGGGGATGTCATCTGGCACCGGTTACCGGAAATCCCTGCTGTTCCTTCTGTGTCTTGCGCCACACTTTACCTTGTTCCGAGGAATCAACAATAGAACCAGGTGATGTTAAGTTTCATAACTACATCTCGCACATACATAATAGACACACAATCGGATTAACTCCATACAGGGTTGCAGGTGAGAGAAAGTCATGTGATTCTCAGATCGCTCACCTGAGTTGATCATGCCTGAGTTCTTTGGGCACATCATCCTGAATTTTGGCCAACAATAATGTGATTACTTCAGTCGATCAGTGAGAACTCCTTGTGTGGCACTCTGTCAGGACTGCCCAGGCACAGTGGTGGAATCACAAGGATGAGTGGTTCCATGATAATTTATTTCAGAAGGAAAAACCTATCAGTGCACTATTTACATTCACACTATACAAGTGTGAATAATCCAAAACATATCTATATATATAGACTTTAGACTTCACATAGTTAACAAAACAACAGCTTTACCCACAATTCTCAGCCCCTTTCTCTGAAATGAGAGGGAAGCTGTAGCATCTGCAAGAAACTCTACCCTCAACCATTCCATTCAGCAAGAAATTAATTAATTATCCGTACTCATTGAGAATCACAGAATTAATAACATAAATACTGGTACAAAGATGTGTATGTACCATTTCACCTTCACTTCAAGTAACAGCCATGGGACCAATTTGTCTGTTTCCACCTGCCATCTCCTGGTGGTATTTAAAGAACTCAAATTCCCATAATTCTCCTTTTTGGCACAATGTTCCTCCATTTTACTGAAATCTGCCATATGTGGAAGATTAAGGTTTTTGTTTCTTCCATATTGTTATAGGAATGTATACTGCAATATTTGGAAGAGGAAACTGTCACTTATTCCCATAACTCATCAACACACACACCATCTCAAAATTTGAGCAAAGATTACACCTCGTCCAACTCAAAGCTGGGTTGTATTTCTGCTCTTATAAGCAGTTCATAACACATTACCATCACATCACATCCAAAAAAAATGTATTTGCCAATAGCTGGGCAGCACAAGATTTATTATATTAGAAATGACAAGCATTCAGCCATTACAGTAAATGATAAATGCTGCATCATTCAGTCAAACACAGCTCGGTGCACGGCTGCAAATAACAATGTAATTTGGTTTGTCAGCACCGTGTCGTCTGCCTCGCCGACACCCTAAGGTATTTGCCCATTAAACACCCTGTGGGAAATGCATCTTTCTCTTAACTGATATTTCTATCTAACAGTTTCACTTAAGCACAAGCTGCACGACAAAAGGGAAAATTTCCATCTCAGGCTATTTATTAATATGAGTTCTGCATTCATAAAATCATTTGGGCTCATGCCCATATAAATGCATCTCCCTCTGTCATCTTGTGGCACAAATTGAATGCCTGCAGATTTTGCTCAGGATCAACTTATGTATGCCGTTTGCCCAAGTATTTATTTTAAGTTTATAAAGCATTTATATTTCCTGTAAGAGAAATATGGCGAGACGGGGAAGGGGACCTTGACATCGATCACTGTCACCTGACACCAATGTGAGATAATTTAAATGTTAAATATGGAGGCTCACGGGTTGAAACTTTAGCACAGAACTGACCAGAGAAAGCTCATAGAATAAACTTAAGAATGCCCTAACAACATTAGTCTCCTTTTAAAACAAAGATTATGTGGAAAGATCTAGAAAGTAATTTTTTTTCCCTCCACTGTGATACCAAACATTCTCTTATAATAATTGTGGAATATTACTTTGGCAGAAAAAGGAAGAAAAAAAGTCTGTGACAAACAACTGCTGGAAGGGGTTATCTGCTTTAGGTCTGCATTTTCTTTAACGTTCTTTAACAAAATCAGCAGCCATAAAAACAGCAGCAGCAACGAAAACAAGAGCGCATGCTTGTAGTGCGTGGCGACAAAACCACGTGATTCGAAGCATCATTGTAACTGGGTAATTACGAGAGCTCTGAGCAGAGCGCATGAGAAGGTTCAAAACGTAAATTAGAATGGAATTTTAGCCTTGTAGCTATATTGATACATGTAAGCTGGGCTTTATTATGATTTTTTTTGTTGTTATAACTAACTACAGAGATAACATTATACATTTCTGCTGAAACACACACACTTTCAGAACCGCTCGTCCCATACGGGGTCACGGGGAACCGGAGCCTACCCGGCAACACAGGGCGTAAGGCTGGAGAGAGGTAGGGGACACACCCAGGACGGGACGCCAGTCCGTCGCAAGGCACCCCAAGCGGGACTTGAACCCCAGACCCACCGGAGAGCAGGACTGCGGTCCAACCCACTGCGCCACCGCACCCCTCTGCTGAAACACTGCACACAAATTTTACAGACACTCATTCTGGTGTCACCCCCTCTGATGGTGTCACCTAGTGCGGTCCATACCCTCTCACCCCCCTTAGTGATGCCATTAGTTAGAGCTGCTGCCTTTTCACCCAAAGGTTGCAGGTTTGAATCCCACCACTGGCTGTAGTACCCTTGTAAAATTGCTCCAGTAAAATAACCTACCTGCAGAAATGGATAAATAATTTTACGTAGGTCAACGCTGTAACTTGCCCTGGACAAAAGCATCATCTAAATGAGTAAATGTAAATTTGACTGATCTAATTCAGGAGCTTGATTTAGGGGCCATCATAAGTTTCCCCTGTGGAACCGGAACCCACAGTACCTTTATTTCACCTCCTTTGGTGTGGTTTACCATGATATCAGACATCTCCTTCCCTACAGGGGGAAATCTGCTGAATATGACTTGTCATCTTTCCAACTCAACATTCTGTACATTATTTACATGTTTATTGTCAGTCACCGAGCCACGACTGGCTTTATTCCAGGTCTGGAGCCTTTTTCTGAACTTATTGACATGTGGGCAACAGAGAGGTTAAAAAATTAAGATAAGAGCTCTTACTTTGCATAGTATGCTTCTTCCTTTGAGTTCATTTTCATCCCTATTTCTATAACAAGGGGTAACTCACCAAAGTGTTTGGCCAAGACCACCTGCCAATATCTGAGGACCTGGAAGGGGGTTCACGCAAGTCAATTGATAGAATCTGATTTATTTTTTTCCTCCCCAAACTTTAAAAAAATACCACTATGCATTAAATAAAACCATTCCATACTTTCTTCAGGAATCCATCTATGTACATCCCTCCAGGGAACAAAAAGACTTATTGGCACAGTTGCGGAATTACTGTTGAAATTGCTTTTTTGTTCTTTTTTGTGGTGTGTGAATGGAGTGGGGGGGAGTGAGCATTTGCTTTTTTCCCCTCTGTGTTTCACCAGCAGGACTTCAGCGATCCCGCGAGCTGCAGCCCAAAACCATCACTTGAGGGAGATGCCAGCATCTGCAGTCCTATTCTATTGACATCCAAACAATCCCAGCTGTTATTATTTTTGGTCCCTGTGTGAGATTGAACACGTGTATTTTGGATGGACTCCAAGAGGAGCATTGGGGAAAGTGTTGGTTTGTGGGTATTTCTGGTACCTCGCAGAACGGCCCCTGGGGGCCATTGGCTGAGATTGGGACCCTCGTCTGAAATCAGCTGTTTGCCAGGGTTAAGTAGGTTCAAAGCTGTTGTCCAACATAAATTAAACATTTTTTATGAATTAAAGTCTTGAATTTCACTTCTTGTACTGAGGGCCTGTTACATTTTCTTATGACTATTTATACAGCTGTAAACTGTCATTAATATTCCAAAGAAACTCAAGCCAAGTATTTTAAAGATATTTTAAGGTTATTTTTTTTTCAGTATACGACTTCAGGATTTTCCAGTTAGCTTTTTGCAATGTTGCCTTAGCAGCTGCTTATAAAATGCTTTATAAAACACCGTGACCAAAACTTTGCAATCCCTGTCCAGTGCTTTGGAAAAAAAAAAAAAAAAACAATGTCCCTGACCTTAAACATGAAATTTACTGGACTTTAATGTAATGTGGATGCAATCTCTGACCACAAAGCAATTTTCATCTTGGCTTGAACAAAATCTAATAATGCAACAGGTCCGGTTCATTACCATTTTGGGTAGTACTGACAGGGCATAGTCTTTCAAAACTGAGCAGGGTCGGTTCAGAGATCGCCTATTTGAGGGATTTTAAGAAAAAATCCCTAGAAATTTATATTGATAACAATATAAAAATGCAGTAATGGATACAGCGATGGGGATCAGGGGACTGCGACTCTATTTACCCTCACTATTTATCCACCACTCCATCGTGGACTGAGTTCACAGTCTGTGATGTCCCTGCTGTCTTTCTTAGGGCCAAATGTATTCCTGCAGGTCACAGGTCATGTTGGAGGGTATAGACACCATCTACGGAACTCCACTGCTCTGGGCTGCAGAGCCATCGATGGAGGTGGCAAAGGACACAAACCAAGAGAGAACCGACATATCGATCTGCATTATTTTCCACAGCCGTGCTGCTGAAGTCCATAGTTCCTCTATGATTCCAAATGTTTAGCTGGATCTCAGGTGAAATTCTGTAAGATAGTTGAAGTTCTCTGCTTAGAGAGCTAATCTGCTCGCCAGCGCATCCTGGAGCCCCGTGCTATACCCGAGTGCATCCCTCTAATTTCGGCGGAGAGGACAAAGGAAGGCCAAACTCGCGGAATCCTACTGAAGGATGAAAAGACATTTTAATTAATGGAAGAGATGAATGTCCTGTCACAATCTCAGGTTCCGGTTTAAAAATCTTGTGTCTCCATGTGCGACGACTTACACAGTGACAGCAGGTGGTTTAGTGGCTATAGATACCAACTTTACACCAGAATGAGCCTGATTTAAATGCCACCTCCTGCTGCAGTATCCTTAAGGAAGGTATTCACCCTAAAACATGATGTAGTCAAGAATAACCCAGCTGTATAAATAGGTAAATCACTGTAAGTCACTTAACACTGTAAGTTACTATGGGGAAAAGTGTCACATTAATGGATAAATGTAACACAACAATGTTCTCTCAAATTTCTGTCAGTGCAACTAAGCACAGTCATACCTTGGGGAGGCTGGGGGGGGGGGGCGTATTTAAATGCACATCTCCTTCCTTGGTTTGTTGGTGTTTTAGGGATTAAATATGACCCACAGAATCAGAAGTCGATTCCGAAAAGTTGATTTATTCTCACTTTTCCAGTACATAGTAGAGATTTCCATCCAAAAAGCAATCAACATAGCTGACATTTTTTCCTCATGCATTCAGCTGGTCATTTGGAAAAGCTGTTCAGGCAGCAAGGGGCGCCTTGGAGGATGTGAACTTACAACCTATCGGTTACGAGTCCATTTCTTTAATCACTTTGCTAACTGCATGTATTATTACTGTAACGATAAAGAGACTCTGGGCGTCCCTTCCGAAGGCCAAAGACGGAAATGACTGGGAGTCGCGTGGGGGCTCGCAGCTCGCAGCTGCCAGGTTCTTCGGCCTCGCCGAAACCAGTCTCGCTGAGCATTACAACGATGCAAACACGATCGCCAGATGACCTGCTTTAACAAATTACAAGAAGAGCGGCGGTGTGCGCCCATGAATAAATTGATTGATTAGTGAGAAAGGGGAGGAAATTGAGATGAAGCGTTGCGAGCGCCACGAATGCTGCGGCAAGACGACGCAGCGGCGAAGACAGGCCCCTGGAACACTCCAGGGGCGCCGGGGACGCAGCCGCTCATAACCGCCCTACTGGCACCCATCACATTTACTCAGCACTTTCATTAAAACCCTCCGTCCATTATAATTTTCTTTGATTACCTGTGTGCGCGCGTGCGTGTGTATCTGTGTGGGTGGGGGGGTGACTCGGCCTCCCTTCCCAGCGCTGCTTCCTCTAATCAATGCGCGCACGTTAAAACACTGCTTAAGCCCTTGTTTTAAAAAAAAGAAGGAGAACAAATTAACATAATCGAGAACAGATGGTCATCATGTATATAGGGCCGCGCATTAAAAGGCATTTTGTACCTGAATGAAGGCAGCTTTCATGGCTAAAGTGGGCGCTCCAAGCGGCCAGCTGGTTCACGGTAATAACCAGGCCTGATTGCCTCTAACAGAATTTGCGCTGGAGCTGAAACGCCAGCCGGAGCACAGGTGGGCATAGGCTGAGTGCTCTGTAATAGGCCTGGAATTACATTAGCATTTAGCCCAAAAACACACTGAGCTCGGCAATCAGGGGGGAAAAGTACAGGGGCCGGCGCTCCGTGTGAAGTACCGAAAATACAAACCACACTGCGCCCTTTTGTGCACCTTGACATCCGCGAACTTAAATAACGTCGCGAAGCAGCGCTGCTAAAAAAGCGGAGGCCGTAATCCCGTTAAAATGCGTACCCGCGATAGCGCTACGAACAAGGGCGGCTAATGTCAACTCGTCGCTAATGTCAATATACCTCACTATATTAAAAAGTGCAGCTGGGAAATAAAAATGATTTAAATTCATTCGCTTTTAAACTTTTTGCCCTTAATGGGTAAAGCTGTTACATTAACAAGGGCATTATAAGGTGTCCGTGTAGCGCTGACCTGTGTGATGACAGGTTCAGTCGTCATGTTTGTTTTTCTCAGATACACAGATGACATGACGCGTGACCCTTTGCTGCTGGGATGAGCAGCGATCCATCAGCCCGTGGCGTGCCGTAGCACTACTGTATTTCTATCAGTACTTTATCCGGTAATCAGTAATGCAAATGTAAATAAGTAACAAACATTAATAAATAGATGCTGAGCTGCCATGTCCCAGAATTCCACACTTCCCCGTCTGTGATGCTGATCATTAGCAAAATCTACTTTATTATGCCACTATTTTTATTATGCCGTGTTTATTTATTAATGACCTTTTTTCCAAGTTTGTTTACCATGTTAAATTTGAGGACTAAGCTATTTACAATCATTTACCCATTTATGCAGCAGGGTAATTTTTACTGCTGCCATGGACTTACATTTCCTTAGTTAGCAGACTCTTTTCTCCAAAGTGACTTCCATTGAACTCTATGTAGTGTTATGAGCCCACACACCTTATTTACCACAGTGACTTACACTGCTAGATACACTACTTACAATGGGTCACTCATCCATACATCAGTGGAACACACAGACACACACACACTCTGGGTGAACCTGAACAGCATGTCTTTGGGCTGTGGGAGGAAACCAGAGCACGTGGAGGAAACCCGCACAGACACAGGGAGAACATGTAAGGTCCACACAGACTAAGTAGGGATCAAACCCACATCCTCTTGCACCACCCAAGCACTGTGAGACAGCAGCGCTACTCACTGTGCCACTGTGCTGCCAGACTTGTACGATGTCCAGGGTGTAGCCCCCTCAACCTTGTGCTCAGTGCTTCTGGGATAGGCTCCAGTTCACCACAACCCTGCTCAGGACAAGCAGTTCTTGAAATTGGGTGGATGGATAATAGATAATTTTTACTGTTGCAATTCAGGTTTAGTACCTCAGTCAAGGGTACTACAACAGAAGGGGAATTTGAACTTGTAACAGTTTCTCTCAGCAAAAGCATCTGAAAAGATAGTAATACTAATTATACAGCCTTGGAAGCATGACAGCAAAAGGCAGGATGTCGAGGTATAACCCGAAGGGTGTTGGGTCAAGTCCCAGGAGGCACCATATTGTTATGCTCTAGACTAAGGCTCTCATCCCAAATTGCTGTGTACAAATGACCACTTATGTAAGTGCAGAAAAAGTGAGCTGCTTTGGATAAAACGTGCTGGCGCAGCAAAAAGACAATAATTACAGCCATAAGAATGTGATTTATCACCAATAAAAAAACCATTTCCGTCGTATTGCAGTTTTCCAACTATGTCCTAAAATCACACGGATCTAAATTCTACCGCAGTGTACAGTATGTGTGTGTTTCAAAGAATCTAGAGCTGTGGTATGACAGCAGCCTGAACGGGAGCTATGAATCGTTCGGCTGAAAATAGCCAAGATGGCAGGGAATCCTTCTTCTCGCTGCTTTTTATAGATGTTAAGTTCTGACCTTTCTGTGTCCATTCTTCTTAATGTGGGCACATTTATCCTTAGGCAAATTTGTCACACATCTGAGAATCAAACACGTACAAGACACCGCAAGGGAACTGAGATAAGTTGCACCAGTGAACTTTAAATGGTTTTAGGTGCTTTTAAAAGTATATTAGAATAAATGGGTAAAGCTAATATGACCTAAATTGAGCGCTATCCTGCATATTTGCCTTTTGTCTTCCAAATGCTTTCACTGCAAATATCTTAAAAATAATGGGGACAGAATTTAGCATAGCACTTATTGACTTTTAAGTGTGAAGGTTTCTGGTTCCAGTCCCAAGCAGTGTTGCTGTTTTAGCTGTAGAAAGGGCACCCATCCTTCGGTATCTATCCAGCTGCATACATGGATACAGCGCAAAGTTTGTCATTTACTTTCCATAAAAGTAGCGGCTGAGTGAAAACTTTAAACAGATATTCAGGAGACAGGTACTTCACCCCGCCCCCCCAACCTCTTCAGCAACCACACACACACATTTTCAGAACCGCTTGTCCCATACAGGGTCGCGGGGAACCAGAGCCTACCCGGCAACACAGGGCGTTAGGCCGGAGGGGGAGGGGACACACCCAGGACGAGACGCCAGTCCGTCGCAAGGCACCCCAAGCGGGACTCGAACCCTAGACCCACCGGAGAGCAGGACTGTGGTCCTACCCACCGCACCACCACACCCCCCTTCAGCAACCAATCCATCACAAATAAGGTTTTTAAAATCCCACAATCCTCCACAGTACTGCCTATGTTGCTCATAGAATCATCAGCACCATCTTCCGTCCATCATCACCTCCTGTCCGCTGTCAAAGGTGCCCCTCACCAAGCCCACCTGATGACAGCTTTGATTCCACCAGCTGACCCCAGACTGAAATGGCAATACAGCTATGACTCTGTTCTAATCTTTTCAACTGCTACTCAGATGTATTTATGTATGAGTGTGTGTGAGTGTCAACGACCCCTCATGGTGTGTGGCTGCAATTTTCCCTTCTCTGGAACTACATCACTGCTTGTCTGCAGGAGTTGTAAGTTCAAGAAAAGAGTCTGCAATTCTGAGTCAGTCCTGATATTCGAATTTGTACAGCACACGTTGTCCTTATGATGAGGTCCGTGATCATAACTGCTTGCCCAATGCAGGGTTGTGGTGGTCCTGAGCCTATTCCAGAAGAATAGGGTGTGAGGCAGGGTACACACTGAATGGGATATCAGTCCATTACAAGGTACACAAACTCATTCCTTCAAATAAACTCCCATTATGGGCAACTTAGGGTCACCACATGACCTGAAACACATGACTTTGGACTGTGGGAAGAAACCAGAGCACTTGGAAGGACCCAAATGATGAAAGGAAAAACATGCAGACTCCACAGACAGTTGGATCTGAACCCACTTCCAAATCCACTGGCCAGGAGCTGTAAAATACCACCATATTACTCTTTAATAACAATAATAACAACAATAATAATAATAATAATAATAATAATAATAATAATAATAATTTTAAAAGTACAAAAATGTTTGAGGAATAAAACACTGAAGTCATAAAAAAACAAAATCAATCAGAAGCCAAATGCTGAATGTCAGTCTTTGTTTGTCTTCACGTACCTGGCAGTGACAGGACCCGAATGGAAACACCGCAATGTATGGTACAATGTATCTGACATGCTAATATTGGGCCCGTTCCTGTTTTCTGACATTCGAATTTATTCTTAATGACAGTTTGAGGAAATGAAATAAAGAAGACAAATTGTCAGTGAGACAGATGCCAGCGAAGTTCCAGACGGGGATGTTTCAAAAGCTGCGCTAAAGCTCTAAAACGTGAAATTGCCGGCTTCCGTTTTGCTGTTGCTAGGCTGCCTCTGTATCATTTGACACGGGAAAAGGAGTCTAGTCAGACTTGTAAGGAGCGAGGATGGTCACAGCATTGGCATCGCTGTGTTGTGAGTTGTTGCTGGTTCTGCCAGATATGTGCCCTCTCGCCCCGTCCTGGAGCAATACTACATTTCAGGAGGTGAATCTGTAGTACGAGTGTGCTGGGCTGAAGTGCAGGACCTCGTTTCACACTCTGATTCATGGCTGTCCCTCCACCCCCACTCCACTTCTATCTGGAAACCCGACAGCACTCAGCGCCCTGCTGCCGATCTGCTGTGAAGATTTGCTTGTTCCCATTAGCACTTTTGATGTCTGAAAGCAGCCGGAAAGGCGCAAGATGGTAATACAGTACATTTGTGGCAGATCCACTGGGGGGATGTGTGGATGGTGGGGGGGGGGGGGGGGGGGGGGGGGCTAAATGGGGCATCTGAGCTCTTCTCTCCTCGTGCTGGGTGTGGATTACAAAGCCCCGAGCGACACGGCGTGAAACACCCTTTCGATGACATGATCCCACGTTGCTCCCGCAGTAAACTGCCGGATTACAGACGCCGCCCGCTGTGAGGCTCTGCGGAGCGAGGTTAAGCCAGGTTGCCTGCATGCCCTGTCCTTCCAAACCCCCCGTTCTCAGACCCACCAAGGTTAAATCTAGGACTGGGGAATCAGGGACAGCAGAGAAAAGGCCTGGCAAGATGGACCTCACAGATAAGTCTTTAAAAATGTCTTCACTGAGATCAGTTTTTCATTTGGGCAGGAAAAAATATCACAGTCGCAGAGGTCCCCGTATCATAAAGCAAATATACGTGACACCAAAACAGAGCGAAATAAAGCATTTAAATGTACTATGATCCAGCTGTATGAAATTTCAGTTCCGAACTACCATTTAGCTAATAACTCTTAATAACCAATCCATTCAGTAGTGTGTGTCCAGAGCACTTATAGATTCCTTTGACTTATACAATTTGAGCAATTGTTCACTCAAAATAATAAGAGAACAAGTTCAAAAAGACACTTTGCATGTAACAGCATACCAACTGGGTCATAAAAAGACTGTCTCGACACTGCATTTACTGTACCAAGTGGATTCGGGTTCCGCTCATTTCAAGGCCAAAATCATGAATAGCCACATATTGTCTTGCAGTGAAACATCTTGAAATCTCTGGAAAAGGTCCTCAAATGTGCCAACGTATCAACAGGAATGAACCTTAGCAACGGTTTTCCAATGTCACTCTGTAGACATGAAAGCTGGAGACTAAAGAAGGAAGACAGGGCAAATATGGGCTTTTTTGAACTGTAGTGCTGGTGGAAGCTATTAAAGATGCAAAAACAAACTGGGGGATGTTGGATCAAATTAAACCAGAACTCTCACAGGAAGCCCAGATGGTGAGGAGGTTATCAAACACTCTGACACATCACGAGAAGACTAGACTCTTTGGAAAAACAAGATGGTGATGGTTGGAAAAGTTGGAGGGAAAAGGAGAAGACAATGAGCAACCAGTTGTATGGACTCAGTCACGGTAACAATGTGCACAGTCCTTCCAACCATTGGGATGAAAATGTAGGACAAAACATTCCGGAAACAACTATGTATATGGTTGCCAAGAGTTGATGTCAACTTGATGGCATTTAAAAACACCAACCTACAGTCTAGCCGAAACGCAAGTTTCATTTACTTCTTCCACAGCAGTCAACCTTGAGCACCTCCTTTCTCGTGGAATTTATGCAAACACCATCAGTGCGACAGTGGTAGAGGCCCGGCAGCGAGCTGGACTGCTGCAGATAGGTAGCACTGGAGATTTGTTATACATGAGCAGGGAGAAGGCCGGGAAAAGGTCACCTCAGGCAGGCGCAAAAAGGTCAACTGGGAGTCTGAGCGCCGTGGAAATCGACAATGGCGACCTGGTGATGTGAATGGCACATCCAGGGAGACCGAAAGGATGTTCAACTAAATAAAAGAGTACAGCCCGAAGCATGAAAAGGCTTTCCTTGCCTCGAACACAGCGGCATTTGTCGATCCACCAGGACTGGGGAGGTAGGATGGGATTTGGAGCAGTAATGCCATTTTCGCTCTGCATCCTGGCAGCGGACATTCAGCACTCCGAGGCAGGAAGAGACGTCCTCAAGGACGTGAGACAACGTGCCTTGCCGGTCCGAGCCACTGGAGCTCTGGAGTGCTGGCGGTACTCTGACAGTGGGTTCAAGTTCAAGTCCAGTAGGGGTTTTCTCTTGAGCTAAATACTTAACCTCAATTTCTTCAGCAAAATGCCCAGTTGTATATAACTATTTTACACTTTTCAAGACACTGTGGAAACCCCAGCCAACTGCCAAGATATGTTTTTAAAGGAACCATATTAAAGGTCAAGAGGCTGTTGTTCCTGTCACTCCTCCGGTGCTTATGACGTTACATGTCTAATCTAGTGTGTATATTGTCCGTATAACAAGTCTAGTGTGTATATTAACCATTATTTTCTATTATTTATATGACCTGTTTCCCCCAGAGTGACATAATTTTAGATTTGTATACTATCCTACTTACAATGGCTTATGCATTTATACAGCTGGGTAATTGGACTGTATCAATTCAGGGTAATCAAGGGTCCTATAGCAGGAGGTGGGATTCAGTCCTGCGTCCTATGATTGCAAGGCAATGGCTCTAACCACTACATTACCTTCTGCACCATGGATGTAAATGTTGTTGCTTTATGTCTTTCCATAGACATAAGACACAAGGTACTAAGCTGACTTCCATGGAATTACTCTTCTGATTGCTCACTGTCACTAGAATTCACAACAGCAAAAGTATTGTTGTACTACAATCCAAATTTGATTCTGCGTTACATTGAAGCTGTTTTGCTTATTAGTTTTCACTGTCAGCATAACAGAACCCAGCAGAAAAAAATTACAATTGCTTCGTCTTTAACGTCAGTCAAATGTGGCATACTGATAATTGTACAGCGGAAAACCTCTGACACTTTAATTATTTTAGCTGCTGCACACAAATAATGCTATTATTTAAATATAAAGTTTGGTTAAAGTTTAAAACAAAAAAAGCTTCCGAGAGGCTCCACAGCATAAGGAAAAAAGCAATTAAGAATTCTTTGAAATCTTTCTGATATCAATAATTAATTCTGGTATCAATAGGTTATGAGGTTAATGAAGAAAAGATTACTCCATGCCCTTGTGGTTCTGTTTGATTGGGTCAGTGTTCAGACTTCCTGCTCCGGGCAACAAATGCTCCATTGGCTGCGGCTCCATTTCAGGCGACAGAGAGTTCAAAATCAGAACAACGGGGAACATATTCACGCGGAAACAGTTTGTCGACAGTAAAAGCTGCAAAGCATTCTGTTCCGCTACAGTAAATAGAATTCATAATAGCAATGGATTATGGGGAGGAAGCATCATAGCTAAAACATTAAATAGTCATCAGGTATCACCATCACCAGCCCCTCCACTCTCATGACCTTGCAATGTCATCAGCCCTCCACGTCACCCTTAAACATCCAATCTGTAGCCTTCCATTTTGCTTCTGTGGGGGTGTATCATAAATTTGGATAGAGTTCAAAATTATGACATGAGCTATGGAACGACATAAGGCAATAAATGCCGTTTTTGGCTGTGTTGTGGTTTACAGCTTTATACTTTATCCATTTATTAAGCATAGTGAAGTGTTTCAGCCTAAGTGCCTTGTTCAAGAGAACAACAACAATGCTTGTTAATTTCAAGTCCTTGTCCTCAACCATCACACCACCTGCTATCCTTTATGTCCTGAGAGCAGCCCGCATTGGGAGGCAACAGATGTAAGCAGAAGCAGCTCCTTTGTTTTTAAAGGGGGATTTGAGAATATTTTTTGGCTGGAAGAACAAAGGACAGTGGTCCCCTGCCTCTTCTGATTTGTTGTAGAGGTTAGTCCTGGTTCATAATCAACAGCAGTAACTGGATGAACTTGATGAGGAATGTTGGACTAGTGATTCTACAATGTTGGATTTAGCTCATAAAAAGTAATGAATAAAAACAAAATTCAGTAACATATAGCTGCGAACATACATTCAAAACGTTTTTAATACACAACTGTGTTTGCTCCTACAGAATAAAGCACTTTGGTGACTGTCATTTCCTTTTCATCTTTCATCATCTTTCTTGACCTCTAACCGCCAATGGCACAGTTAACTATCATCTTCTCTCCTCTGTGAACAGGTGCTGTTAGACTGTATAAAATCCTACCTTTGCATCTAATCCTTTTGTTTCTCTTAACATAAAAGTCATTCTCCACTAAAGCTGTTAACAGGTGTACCTCAAGGATTAGTAATTGGACCTCGGTATTTTCAGTTCATATTGAATTTTTAGGTAACTTTATGACATCATAAATGTATGCATGGTTGAATAACAAGCACCTTAAACTCAAGGCAATAGAGCCTAATTTTCTGCACCAGTTTCTTCAATGGCCCCAGTTGCATGTAGAATCCAAGTCATTTTTACCTGCTTGTCCTGACTCCCTCTACCATCCACCTCAAAATCTTGGTTCCATCTCTGGCTACTTTTATCTGTGCCTGATCTCTCCAGACACATTAAAATGGATCACCTATTCTTGTCCACGCTTCTATGGTGAGCTTCTTAACAAAATCAGATTTGTTCTCAGTCTTCTGACCTTGAAATACCTCTGGAAGACCCATCTCATAACATGACTTCTTTTGGACCGACTCTGCTCTGTCACTCATTGAATCTTTCCCAAGATGTTTGTCTAACAATAGGTCATTTGCAGTTCAGTGGTTAGAGCTACCGCCCTGCAGTTGAACTACTCAGCTTTGAATCCCAGCTCCTGCTTGTAAAACCCTTACTCAAGGCACTTACTCTGAGCTGACACAATAAAAAAAAAAAAAAAATCCTGTAAAAATGGGTAAATAACTGCAAACACTGTAAGTCAATTTGAGGAAAAGCATCAGCTCACCAAATGTACTGTACTCTAGTAAACATCCAACCAATGTCAACAACCGTTTGTCCTGAGTGGGGTCGTGGAGAGTTGGAGCCTATCCTGGAAACACAGGGCACAAGGCTGAAGGGGGAGGGGAAACACCCATTCCATCGCAAGGCACCACAAGCAGGACTTGAACCCCGGACCTACCACACAACGGGCACTCTAGTAAACATCTTGATTTAATTTTAATAATACTGTTAACTACAGTACTGTACTTATTCTGAAACTATCACATGATAACTACCTTATGCGCCTGAAGGTATTAGTATATTCAGCCAGTCCTGACTTTTTAAGTCACCTTCCGCAAAGGTTTAAGGTTTAAGCTAAATAAGGAGTGATTATAGTAATAATAAAAAAAAAAGTGGTTTCTGCACGAAGAGAAGAAGGGTGGCACATAATGACATCTCCATCTGGCACAGAAATGCCCCGATGTGCCTCCAGCCGTCTGTGACAATGTGGGTGCATTGACAGTATGGCCGAGGGATCACATGCCACTTTTTGGCAGCAGGAAGCTTAAGGACTCATTTCTGCCCCATGAAAAACCTACGAGCTTACCACAGAAGCACGGTAAACTCCTGTCACCACGTTGAACTGAAGTAGAGAGCAGGTGGGCTGACTGCCTAAGTCCAGCAATGCTGAAGGCTGTTGCTCTTGGGGTCAGACACCTACCGGTTACATGGACTTAGAAAATTCCAGAAGAAGCTGAAGCCCTGACACAAAACCTCACTTTGCAATGAAGACGAAGCGGATGCCAACAAGCGGAACAGTGCCTCCGCAGAGCTGAAAACCCCTTTTAAGCGACTCGCAAACAGGCAGTCACAATGCCTCTGGCAGCCTTTCACTGGCCCCCACTACCACTCCAGGTGACTATAGTACATTATTATTAGCTCTACTGTATAATCATTCAAGTTGAACATGTGCAATTTCTTATAGCCCAGCCTCAAAGCATCATGTTGCGATATTGTTTCAGTCCTCGCAGTAGTAGCGTTAATCGTTTTAAAGTGCATGTGTGAGTGGGGGGGTGGGGGTGTTTCGGGAGCTACGGGGAGCGAGAAAATCTATAGCCTGGCATTTCTAAACAGCTTCTACCCTCTGCAGACTGTCCCACCAACAGGGTTATTCAGCTCCTGACATCAGACTGCTGAGAAGCCACCTGGGGCAGCGATGCTCTTACAACACTGTAATCTGTGTCGAATGAAAAATGATAATGCAAATATGCAAACTTTAAAGGGAAAATTTTGTACACATTCAGGATAAAACTTCTTTCAGAAACCTTTGTTAGTGAAAGTTCTAGATACATCCATCCAGAGGGACTTTGTTTTCTTCATTGGACTAAAAGAAATATGTTTATAAAAGAGAATTTTCCACTGTATAGTTAAGTACATCCTGTGGGAATAAATTACAAACCAGCCATGGTAGCCGGATGGCATCCTGGGAAATATCTCATCAATGGATTAATGTTGTTTCTTGTCCACTGGTACAGTGCAATTTCTTTTCTTAACAAAATGTAAACTGACTGTGCATAAAGGGAACACAAATTTTTCATTTCCATTCAAGTTCTTTTCTAGCAAGTTGGTACCACTTAGAAATAATCACATAACCTAAGTTGCCATATTTTAGTTTTGTAACCCTTTCATAAAACGCACCTATTAGAAATCAAAAGCTTGAAAGTTCTCGGCTGTGGAATGAATAAATGTAAAAAAAAAAATTATATATATTCGTGCAACTGACAACAGATATTAAAAGAGCAAGCTGACAAAAAATAAATAGTGATATAAATGTAAAATAAAATATAAAATAATAGAATAACAGTAATATACAAAACACAAAAGTTAACAGGTTGTGTTTAAGTGGTGACGTTGGGCTTTCGATGTCGGAGCAATTTTATTATATAAGCTTTAGCGAACACTGGCTATGCTGGGTTTACATGATCTTCATTGCTTTCCAGAGGGAAGAATTTCAAAAAGTTGGTTGTTGCTGGTCTGGAAATGATCTGAATGGTCTCCCCACCAACCCAATTTGGATAGAGACAAAAAATGACTGCAGTTCATCTCCATTAATCTTGGCAGCAGTACTAAGACACACCGCGAGAGCTGCAGTGGTTTCAGAGCCCTTATGGCGAGAGAAGGGATATGGCGGAATGTTCTGGAACGTTCTCTGGCACGTCACGCAAATGGTCACTCTTCCACCACCCTCCTCAATAACCCTAAAGCCGCACACACGCTCACTTCCTGCACGACTTGTTGACGCGACAGCGGCTGATGTCGGTTTGGCTTTCTTGGGAACGACATATGAAAGAGATCATTTAGCTGTCCGTCACCTAGACCGATGACCGTCTCAACGTGTCTCGGTGTTGGGGATTCCCATAGCATATGAATTCTACGTCTCTGTCTCCATCCATGTTTTTCGAATCAGCGGAGCGCATTAGCGTTGGAACCGCCAGGGCTCTAACACCATCAAACACACGGCCTGCCCCATATGACCGTGAAAAATAATCCGGGGCCAACTGTGCCAAACAACATATAGTTTCGTCTTCAAATATATAGCCCTAGGAACTAAGATAAACCTTGACGTACGAGGAAATTGCTTTACCTCACACAGCTGCATGGAAACATTTGTGTGCTTGGGTGCGCACCAAAGGCTGGCGTGTTTCAGACACACCTCTCTGAAAACACACGGCCATCCAAATTCCTGATTGCATGTGACCATTTTGATGCGCGCCAGCTCCCCCCACCGCCCGCCCCTTTCATAATTTAGTGCACCGGTATATAAGGGCTGATAAACAGGTTCTGCTCTGCCTTGCAGCCGTAACCTCTGAAGAGATGGATTTTGACAGTCGCACATTTCTGGCAGTCTGCACTTAATCAGCGCTCCTGATCTGGGTCCAAGTACACCATTTGGAGTGTCTCTGGCTCCTTCCAGGGAGACAGTCTGACCCTACCATCACTCCCGGATGGGGGCAGGCAACAATACAGATGCCTGTTAAAATTCAGCGCAAAGCGCTGCGTCGGAGGCAATTAGACCGCACCGGCACGGCCCTCGCAAGCACCCGACGGCTTTTCACATTCTATAACATGTCCTGGCTCCATAATCCTGTCCAGGGGTCTCACACAGCTGAGAGTTGGCCAGTGTGGTCTTTCTTGCTATTTGGCTGACATTTTTTGCCTCTGGTTAACATACATCAACATGTTTTTGAAGCCTGGTCTATACACTCATACGTTCGGTAGATCTTTGCTGCAGAACAATCATAATTCGAGATACGCCTATTCGAGTTATGAGAATTCAACTTTACGAGGAGTTTCATTTAATACCCCTACTTTGGGGGTATTTCTTCTCATTTATAAGGAATGGATTTGGATTTTGCGCTCCTCCCGACATCTGGTCAATGCAAGACATTGACATTTATTCATTTCACAGATGCTTTCTATGAAGTGACTTGCAATCATTATTAACTATTTTCAGCTGACACCCTTATGCAAGGAGACTTACAGTTTTATATACATTACATTTATTTATTTTTTCCTCCAAAGCAGGGGGCGTGGTGGTGCAGTGGGTTTGGCTGGGGCCTGCCCTGTTTTGGGTCTGGGGTTCAAGTGCTGCTTGGGTTGCCTTATGATGAATTGGCATCCCATCTAGGATGTGTACCCTCCCCCTTCAGCCTTCTGCCCTGTGTTGCTTGGTTAGGCTCCAGCTCGCCTTGACCCTGCTCAAGACAAGCAGTTGTAGACAGTGTGTATGTTTTCTCCAAAGTAACTTCGAATGAACTCTATGTAGTGTTATCAGCCCACACACCTTATTCACCGTGGTGACTTACACTGCTAGATACACTACTTACAATGGGTCACTCATCCATACATCAGTGGAACACACTCTCAAAACAGAATTATATTCACTTTACACTTTTCTCCAAAGCAATTTACAATTATCTACCCATTTATACAGCGGAACAATTTAGGTTAAGCACGTTGCTCAAGGGTCCTACAGCTAGAGGTGAGACTTGAACCTGCAATCTTTGAGTCTAAAGGGAGCAGCTCCATCTTTTACATTACCAGCCACCTTTTGTGTAATAATGATGGGAAGCTGCCTTGTTATGTTGTGCTATGACAATTAATGTGAACTACTAAAGCAAATAACTAACTGTATCCTTTTTAATGGGATTTAGTCATATTTTGGTGTCAGGTGTCAGTTTTACCCAGGGGGTGCGGTGGCGCAGTGGGTTGGACCACAGTCCTGCTGTCCGGTGGGTCTGGGGTTCGGGTCCTGCTTGGGGTGCCTTGTGACGGACTGGCGTCCTGTCCTGGGTGTGTCCCCTCCCCCTCCGGCCTTACGCCCTGTGTTGCCGGGTAGGCTCCGGTTCCCCCGTGACCCCGTATGGGACTAGCGGCTCTGAAAATGTGTGTGTGTGTGTGTGTGTGTGTCAGTTTTACATTTACATTTATTCATTCAGCAGACGTTTTTCTGCAAAGCGACATACACACATCATCTGAACCGCTCATCCCATACGGGGTTGTGGGGAGCCGGAGCCTAACCCGGCAACACAGGGCATAAGGTTGGAGGAGATACACCCAGGACGGGACGCCAGTCCGCCGCAAGGCACCCCAAGCAAGACTAGAACCCCAGACCTACCGGAGAGCAGGACCCGGTCCAACCCACTGCACCACTGCGCCCCCCAAGTGATGTACATCTAACAGAAAATACAATGTGTGCATTACATTAAGAGAAAGAGAGACATAGTTGCAGGCGTGTGATTCTTAAAGACAGTTAGTTTCTTTTCACCAAATGAACCAATGCTCATCACGCAAGTAGCTGCATAAAACTTTATCTGAATATCGAAGATTCCTGATCACCTTTCTAGTATTTTTTTTTTTTTTTTGGAGATGCATATAAACATTTACATTACATTACAGGAGTAGCTGTGTAAGGGTTTATTCGGGCATCATCTTAAAGTTATAGAGCATGAACATTTACACCTTACGTGAACTTAAGAGATCATGGGCAAAGTGAGTCTAGAAGAGGTGAGTTTTAAGACCCTTTTTAAATGTGGACAGAGATTCAGCAGTTCTGAGTGAGAGGGGAGGTCATTTGTCCACAACAGAGCCAGAACAGGGCTTAGGAATACACAAAATTTTTTGCCATTGAAAAAAGTGGTAATTATGTTGTTTTAGACAGGAGGGGAGAGGAATGTACAGTTTAGAAAAGCATGGGTTGATTCCACTTTTGGCATCTCTATGTCAAGTTCTCCAGTGGGCGCTGGAGTTTTTCTTCCCACAGCTGCTGAACTCGTTCTGGAACACGAGCGCCGGTGACAGACACCGGAGAGCCCCACCGAGTCACTTTCAGCGATCACAGTGAACATAAATCTGAGGCACTCGCTTTGTTTATGAAAATGTCAACATGTCACCCATGGCTCATACGCAGGTAGGTGCTGCACCCCAGATCATAGTGAAGTTGAACCATGAGCCTGGAGATGCCAGATCAGTCGAGTAGAGACACACCAGGAAAACAATAGCGCAGCATTACAAAACTGTATATTTTTTTAATTTATCTCTTTATTTCAGTGACTATTTACACATTGTTTTTTATTATTTATAACATATTCACATTTAATAATTTACACATCAATTTCTGCAAAGCAACTTATGAGGGCAGGTTTGTACATTGATCTACTTAATGAACTATTTACCCATTTTGACGGTTTGGCTATTTATACTGTAGCAATTCAAGGTCAGTACCTCGATCGATGGGAACAGGGTCACAGCTCTCCCATGTCAAGTTATGAAATTTGTGCCAGCTGGGATAAGGATATGCATAGTTACAGGAATTTTAAATTCCCACACATCTGACAACGCTGCGGCACTGGTTTTCTGCCAGCTTTAACAATCAGATTGAAAACTGCTTTCCTTTTGGCTGCTGTTTTAAGACACGGGTTACATTTCACTCTGCATATTACATTGTAATTGAAATTTTTTCCTGTGTTGCTTTTCAAAATAGTGAAATGCAATCTATTATGTAACAGTGAAAAAGCTGGAAAAACCACGGTTTCCTGGAGTATTTGGTTTTTATGTCATAATTAGCGGAGCCAGAATAAATTTTGATTCGGATCCAACTGTAAGGTCATATTTAAGGAAATGTGTCGTACATAGTTTGCATGTCAGTAGTTTGTTGTAATTAGTGCCTTGCTGTTATGAATAGAGCTGGAAAAGTGTACCCTTGAGGAGATGATATCACTTAAAGTGCCGGACCTTGATCTGGGCACGTGGTCGCTGTCAGTGGGTCACAGCGGGTTATTTTAATTCGCCCGTGAGTTCTGGAACACTCAAGAGGTGCTCGGCCTGACTGACGTTTCCTGCCTTTGAATTTTGACAGAAGAGAAATGACTTGCACTGGCTCCAAGTTTTGTGGGGGGAAAAAAAAAGGCAAGCTTGCTGTTTTCTTACCCTTCAAAACGAAATGCGGCGGTAAAGGTGTTAGGCTGACGTCTTGACATCTCTTTTCAGAAACCCACGATGGCGCTTTTGCCCTTTTCTATTTTCAGTGACAAGACATAGCTATAACAAATTGAGAAAAAAAAGGAAAAAAAAAACTATTCACATTTTTCCCCGTCCTGTTTTTTTTTCTTCTGTTCCTTCAGTAATGCTTTCCTGAGCACAATAATGAAAAGCCATGATATGAAATGACTCTGGATTCCTTACATCACCTAACTTTTGCCCAGACATCTCAGAGCGCTTAGAAACCATCAGGACGGATGCCAAAACTAGGATTTTGCATTAGGGATAGATGTGATTCCTCGGCGCTTTACTAGACAAACCAAAAAATTTTATCTCACAAACATAGACAGATGTCAAGGAAGAAGATGTAAGATCCTCGACTGGAGACAACTGATTTCGGTGCTGGGAGAGGAACAAATCGTTAGAATATTTGGGATTTTGGGACTGACTGAACAAAGATGTGAGAATGTGGAGGATAAGCATTTGAGTGATGGACCATCACCCATGTGTGCACTGCTGATGAAAGGTTCACTGTAGCACTGTACGAATGAATTGTATATTTGTTTTTGATTATGTTTGGGATTACAGCTATTTTTGTTTTCTGCGAGCCAATCCAACATGCCAATAGTGACAGAAAACAGCCACGAACAACACGATCAGTTTGTCACTACGTTTGATTTTATATCATTTGCAATTTATTAGTATATACTAGACTTATTAGTATAATATCACTATTGATTACTTCACTTTCTTGGCAGGCCTTTCTGCACAAAGTGAGCTGCACAGATTACTGCGAGAGGCTCGGCTCTGCGCAGCTCACTCATTAACACAGCAGGAAAATGGTCTTCCAATTTTAGGCTTCCCTTCCCCAGTTTTATAAATACATGTACTCTTTATAAATAGACGTTCCAGCGAACAAGACCCTCATTCATTCCGCACTCTCTCTCCCAGTTTATTTTGCTCTTCCTGGCTCAGCAGAACCTGCTTTACATCGTCACTGCATTGCTCCACACCTGAGTGCAGTTACAGAGTAAAAGGGCCAAGATCAGCTGCGACGTCCGCATGGTTTGCACATACGGGCTTTACCTGGATTTCAGGGATCCTCGGGGGCTGCAGTTTTCAGAAAGTGCATCACCATTTTCAGACTGACTGATTGACACCTGAAGGACCTGGTCAGCTGATTTACAGTTCTTGTACAGGTGGTCCCCGATTTATGATGGTTCGACTTACGACTTTTTCGACTTTACGATGATGAGCTGGCAATAGACATTCAGTAGAAACCATACTTTGAATTTTGAATTTAGATTTTTTCCCAGGCGAGCCATATACAGTTTGATACTCTCTCGCGATGCTGGGAAGCGGCAGTGATCTGCATCTCCCAGTCTGCCATACGGTTGTTTGTGTATCCATAATGTCATAGAAACGCCCATCTGTGTCTCCTGCTACTGGTGAGAATAAGAAGAGGAGGGCAATTACTGCTGAGGAGAAACTGAAGATAATTGCCCAGCATAAAGGCGGCAAGCCCATAGTGGCCATCGCATGCTAGGCTAGGTTGGTAGGTTAGATGTATTAAATGCATTTTTGACTTACGATATTTTCGATTTATGATGGGTTTCATTGAACGTAACCCCATCGTAAGTCAAGAACTTTACTGTATGGGGCACAGTGGGCAGTGTTGGTGCCTCACAGCTCCTGATCTCTGGGTTTGGATGTGGGTTCAAATCTGGCTCAGTCTCTGTGGAGCGTTCATGGGTTTCATCAAGATGCTCTGGTTTCCTCCAACAATCCTGAAAGAACTGGTGACTCTAAGTTATTCATAGTGTGTGCGATTGTTGAGTTTAGTAATTATTGATGATGGATGGCATATAATTACTTCAACAAATAAAAGTAATGGCATAAGTAAAAGACCAGAGCTGCAGTCTACAAGCTAGATGAAGACCTTTGCTTATCTAATGGTAATTGGTTGTTGTCATCAAGGTAACAACAACATTTTCCTGTCTGAGATATGATCCTAAGTCCTCCCCGAGTGCATTCTTTAGGTTTGGCTCAGCACTGCAAACAACAAGCCTTTAATTCCAGTCTTATTTTGTTCTCATGCCATCCTCTTTCCCCCATGGCAATAGAACGAGAATGAATTAATTCAGCAAACACAGCCAAGCAGGGGCCAGACTGAGCCTTCCTTACATAATGTAATTTACTAACATGAGAGACCTTTGGTTGCACGTGACTGGAAAACCCATTAAGCAAATCGGAGTGCCACCACACAGGGGAATGTGGCATATTGGTCTCAGCTATATTAATGGATTTTTCCATTATTACTTATTTATCTTACGCCTCTGCGCAGAATATTGAAATATAATGATTTTTGAACCTTTTCTTGCTGAGAATTCTTCCTTTTACAAGTGATCTCCAAGGACTGTCAGCTGTCAACCTTAACAGGAACACTACAACTCTGTAGACCCAACGTTACCATCAGGTTCTCTAGGCCACAATAAGGAAGAACTTTATTTATTAGTACTTTTATTTAGCTTTTAAGTTAAACAGCAGATCCTTGAAACATACAGGGTGCCTTTCCTCGGTGACAGCCCACAGTGTGTGCGGCATCTGTACTCTGCGGCCCATGACATTTTGACGATGGGGAGTGGGTTTTACATGCGGGTGTGACATTTCTCATTCGGGCATCTCAGACGCTACCGACATTCACTGCAATGTGAGGAAGAGTGAGGTGCTGCCTCTGGCCACGTACCAGACTCAGTGCCTCGCTTCCCACTAATTTCTCCAGGACGTGACTGCCATCCAGAGATCCTCCAGATGTGACGGTGAGAGGTACCAAGAGGGGGCAACTCAAGTAATTTATTACAGGAAGCAAAATGAGAAGAAGTTAAGAGTCTGGAGCTGTGTACCGGATTGTTCAGTTTTAGGTCCTGAGAGAGTTCCTGCTTTTTTACGTTTAGAAAGGTATGAAGCAGTTTCTCTAACTGAACATACATTTGCATAAATAACTTCAGCACAGCTCTGCCAGTAACAGTACTACACTTGTAATAACAGTAACATGATTAAGGGCGCACATTTTTAAGGTTCTAGGAAGGAGCTGTTATTTTACACTACAGTGATATACATAATGAAATATACAACAATAACGAATCCAGCTGTATATATGCGTGAAGTTTTTATTCCAGACAAAAATTTTGGCTAAGCAATAAAATAGAACGGAAACTTTCAAAGAGCTACCAGAAAAGACAAAGCAGTTCTACAGTCACATCTACAAAGAAATGGAAGACAGAAACAGTTGTGAAAAAAGAAAAGTCTTCCAGAAGTTTTGAGAGATCACATCTTGCAATTCTCAATGATCCAACTGAGCATATAATAATAGAAGCTGAGAAGATCAAGCAGAGGTATGAAGAATAATAGGAGAGGCTGCAAACTACTGCTAAATTTCCTTATTTTCACATACCATCAAAGTGACACTCAAAGTCATTCATAGGCTGCAGCCGTACATTGAAGGAGAACTACCTGATGTACTAGCTGGTTCCAGAAAAGAGCAGGAAACAAGAGATGCCACTGCTGTTGTGAAATGGATAACTAAAAAATCCAGACAATTCCAAAAGGACCTTGACAGGTGTATTAATGACAAGAAAAGCTTTGGCTGTGTTGACCATGCTGAAGATGAAGAACTTGCACAGGTGGTCAAAGTTAAAGTAGAACAGGGAGAAACTGATCAGTGTTCATTTGACAAAGCAGTAAGACAAGGCTGCATACTTTCTCCTTACCCTTTTGACTTACATTGAACACATTATTTGGAGAAGGGATACTAGAGCAAAAAGAGGCTTAAAAATTGGTGGAAGGAACATCATCAATCTGATTTACTGATAACACCACACTGATAGCAGAGGATGAAGAAAACCTTAAAATATCATTTAAAAAGTGAAGGTGGAGAGCAAAACAATGGCACCACTTTTAAATATGAGGAAAACTATAACTAAAATCTTGACAAATGGGTCAGCTGCAAACTTTAGTGTTGATGGTACATGTAGAAGTTCTTAAATTTTTGAGATGAATAATCATGAACAAGGGGGTGCGGTGGCGCAGTGGGTTGGACCGCAGTCCTACTCTCCGGTGGGTCTGGGGTTCGAGTCCCGCTTGGGGTGCCTTGTGACGGACTGGCGTCCCGTCCTGGGTGCGTCCCCTTCCCCCTCTGGCCTTACGCCCTGTGTTGCCGGGTAGGCTCCAGTTCCCCGTGACCCCGTAAGGGACAAGCGGTTCTGAAAATGTGTGTGTGTGTGTGTGTGTGTGTGTGTGTGTGTGTGTGTGTGTGTGTGTGTGTGTGTGTGTGTGTGTGTGTGTAATCATGAACAAAAGATCTAACAGTCAAGAGAAACACCAGATACTAGCATTTGGCAGAGCTGAAGTGAAAAAATCTAGAAAAGGTCCTGAAATGTGGTGATGTATGGAAAAGAAATTTAGAAATGCTGAAGGAATGGTAGAAAGACAGATACTGGATAAAATCAGGCCAAAACTCACATTAGACACACGGATGAAAATACTGGGGTCGTACTTAAGACAGATGATGCAAAGATTGGTTTCTTTCTCAAAAAGACGGCAATGCTTGCAGAAGTTGGAGAAAAAATAAGAGGAGGATGATGGATAACCAGATGGATGGGCTTGGTCACAGTGATAATGAATGAAGCCCTTCCAACACTAAGGATACAAGTAGAAGACAGAAGTTTATGTGATTGCTAAGAGTTGACATCAACTCAGTGGCAGAACATGCAAAAAAGAACATCTTCTCAAGTGATATGCAACTGGTCACTTAATGGTCAAGTCACATTGACCATATCATTTTAGAACTAGTGCCATTCTCTTGGACCTTAACATGAAATCCTTAAGTAGAACATGGTGAAGTTTAAAACTGTACACTCTGGGTCACACTGGAAGCTATGTAGGCCACTGCCCAGCAGAGAGAGAGAGAGAACGTGTAATAATAATATAATGTAACACAGGATCCTCTCGTGTTTTACTTGTGAGACTGATCTCTACTGCATGACCTATTGAAAAGATAGAAATTCAAAGATTTCCTCAACTTTCCTAGCGGAGCCACGGCCTTCTCCTTGATGCATTTGCCATCTGGGCTCTGTTTGGTATTCAGTTTGATTCTCCTTTTGTTTTCTTTTTCCTCCGAGAAACTTCTTTTTCAGTTTTGCTGCATTTTCCATCAGCAGCACGTTGTGGAGCGTAACAGGCAGAGAGGTGCTTCGTCGTGGTAATGTGATAAGTGTGTGAGGCAGTCGGGAGCAGAACTGGAGCGGTAATTTAATCAGGCCTGCCTCACCTTGCATATGTTCCGACGGATTCAGAATGACAGGATTCTCATAAATTTGCAATAAAAAAGAGAAACAGATTTCGAGGGGTAATGGCAGCATAGTTTAATACCTTGCTTCTTCAAGAGTCCAGAGGCGACATGTTAAAACCGTACAGTTCTATTTTGAAACAACCAAGGACCGGGTCTCCTTTGAAACTTTAATGATACATAGCTTCTTCATTACCCCCCCACTGTTTAGGATGAAGTCCGCTCGTTTACCTGGCCCCCTTCCTGTCATCGCCGCATCTCTCCACGACCAACTTGCATGGCTTAAGACACGTGTGTAAGAGTGCAGCTTGAGTTTGAAAGAGGGTAACAAGCATGTGAGTCACTGGGTGCGCATTTGCATTTGTGCCCACAAAGATGCCTTGGGATGCACACACACACACACACACACACACACACACACACACACACACACACACACAAAGACACGAATGCATGGTGACATACACAAATGTGAAGTTATCTGTTTCACAAGTAGAGCAAAATTCAGGATCCTCGAATGCACGCATCCTGCAGACTTGAAAGCGTGAGGTGGTATAGAAAGTGCCAGTCAAAAGTTTGAGTACACACGCTGGGAACTAGTTTATGTCATAATTAGATTTACATGTTTTCATTTAGCAGACCCTTTTCTCCAAAGCGACGCACATCTCATTTTGATCATTATGACATGTAAGTCCCCTTCCCTTCTGCAGCAATTCCCAGAAATGCAGGACACTTGGATTTCTTAGCTTTTACTTTTTTGTTCTCTTGCCCCTGAACAAGCTCTCTCCAGGTGCACTCAAACTTTTGACTGATACTGAACATGCTATAGGTCAAGTATAAGCATAAAAACGTGGTGATTTGAGAGGCTGTGTATAAAGTCCCGTAAAATCTGTGCGTAGAACGTAAAATCCTACGAAAGCTGTGTACAGTTTACAGACACACAGCTGCTGTGTACAGAATATATGATCAGACAGAAGCTGCGCACAGAGCACTTAAGATCACGGATAAGTACATGTTCGTACAGAAGCTGTGCTGTGGCTCAGCAGTTCAGCAGCGCTGCAAAGAGTCTCTCCGTGAGGAACGAGCTGGTTTTGTGCTTCTTCGCTGAGCTGTTGCTGATTTAGCTCCTTTCACATTAGCCCACACATGACTAGGCAGACCTAATTTCCTTCCCTTCCTCCCCCTTCCCTTCCTTCGCTCTCTCGCTCTCTCGCTTCTCTCTCTCAGACAAGGCAGCTGAGAGATTGTAATGTTTTGATTCGCTTGTCGCTACCCAGGATGGGGAAAGCAAGATAAGTAGTTTTTGCGATGAGCAGGGCTCTGAGGCCTAGGTTGTGCTTCTTGTGACTGTGCCTCTCTGTTTAGAGACCTCTGAGTTTAGCTGTGATAGAATGACAACTTTTATTTGTGCAAGCGCACCTTCACCACCAGGCATTGTGAATAATGAAATGGGTTAAAAAAATACGTTAAGCGCAATCGGAGTAGCCAGACAAGGCAAGAAGGTGCGTCTTCCCAGTTCCGACACGTTTTCGGCCGTTAACGCATCTTTTCTCATTAGTGTAGTGCTTTTTCACATTTTTTTTAACCCATTTCATTATTCACAATGCCTGGTGGTAAAGGTGCACTTGAAGGATTCACTTACTGCCGAATCTCTGTCCACGTTTAAAAAGGGTCTTAAAACCCACCCCTTCCGGACTCACTTCGACGATGATCTACCAAGTTCACGTAAAGTGTAAATGTTCATGGTCTATAACTTTCAGATCATCCCTGTTAAACCATGGATAAACCTTCAAGCAACTACTACTGTAATGTAACATATATATGTATGTGCATATATATACATATAGGCAGGCAGAAATCATCAATATTCAGATAAAGTTTAATATAGCCACTTGTGTGATGTACATCAATTCACATGGTGGTGAGAGAAAAACTAATTGCACTTAAGAATCACATGTCTGCATCTATGTCTCTCTTTCTGCTGATGTAATGAACACTTTATATTTTCTATGAGATGTATGTCTCTTTGGAGAAAAGCATCTGCTAAATGAATAAATGTAAATGTAAGGAAAACGAGAACCATCTCGCAAGCAGCAATCGATTTGGAGATGAAATTAAACATAATAACTAAGTATGAACGTGGACAAAGATTATTGTCTATAGCGTGGGAACCAGATTTAGCTGTATCGATTGTAAATACGATAGCGACTGATGCTGCACGTATAAATGAGCACGTGAAAGGAACAGCCAGCATGGAAACAACAATAATAACAGAAACGTCAAGGTGCAATTACTGAGATGGAAAAATTATTAATGTTATTATGTTGAATGGTGGGGGAAGAGGGGGAGTCTGACATACGGAACTTTTGACTTACGTAAGGGGTTGAGGAACGGTCTATTTGTGTAATTCGAGGGGTGTCTGTAGTTGGTTTCCCTCTTCCAGTGTTCGCCTGATGACAGAAGGTTTTTGACTGCTCTGGTTACAATAGAGTAAGACCTGGTACTGTACTGCATCTCATCTAGGATTTTATTCATGGCATCTTCTCCAAGGAGGATGCAGTCGTTCGATGCCATCAAAGAGAAGTGGTACGCATACTTATAAGTGAACTGCTGCAGCAGCGTGTTCGTGATGTGCGGGGACCGATGATGATGAGTAGGCCCAGAAAACACTGATTTATTTTGGACTGAAAGCTGAAAACAGCCCTGGTGACAAGATTGCTGCTAAACCTGTCTTACGTCAATGCCACTGGAAAATGAAGAGGGAAAAAAAAAATCCATGAAAATGAAATTAAAGCGGCGACTCACTGATGGAAGTGGCGAAATCGGGCCTCCGCAATCTGCCGCGGCATGAACGTTGACATCTGTCTCCTTCCCCTTGTTGCTCATCGACCTCCTTCTGCTCTGCGCACGAGGAGTCGTGGGGCTGCAGGGGGAGTTGGGAGCAGTCGACTAAGTTCACCCCAGTCCCCGACGGGCTGTCCTCCATTATCTCCAGTTACTCCCATTATCCTTCCTTAAAATCACATGACTGGCCCACAGCACACGCTCTGTGAGTTCATCTTCAACAAATGCTCAAGCTGCCCTAACCGTCCAGTGATGCATTACAGAGAACAGGTCACGGTTCCAGCATTAAGGTGGGCTTTTCCAGGCGAAACGGCCAAATGGAAATGGAAAAATTAAGCTGAGTAAATGCAGTCCCTATTTTCATGCTTTTGACAATTTGCAGGAGATTCAATTATGCAAATATGTCACTTAAATAGCCATTGCTTTCTGTGCAGAGTGCCATTACTGAAGATAATGTTTTAGACTCACATGAGATAATTTGACCACTACATGAATGCGATAACTGGGTGCCAGTACCCAACAGGCTAAACAGTGGACTTTTCACCAGCATGTTGCAGGTGCAAATCCTAAAAGTGTTTGTCTGGGTGACCTTCACAGAGATACAAGCAGAACAGTTTAATAAATTTCCAGATCTAAAAAAAAACTGTGATCCTATACAAAACGTTGCACAGGATAGCACTGTTTTAAGCAAATAAATAATGCCTGTGAACAACGGTGGTAAGTTCCACACAAATTTAACTAAGTAAGTGTTTGTTCTAGAGCTCAGAAAATGTAGCCTTGAATGCAGATTTTTGAAAGGCATAATGCAAGAGTTGAGAACGAGAGAACTGGAAATTAAATGCCGGGGTTCATTCAGGGTGAGACTCCATCTGGCCCTGATCGTCTGGTGGTTTTCGCTTAGTTCTACTGCCCAGTGCGCCAAATGCCCTCTTCCCTCCCCGCCTACTGAATGAATTTAATAAACCTGCCAGCAGGGGGCAGGAGCATTTCCTGGGCACCTGACCTGGGATGCATTAGTCAAGATACACCACATGGAGCATCGGAGGCTGATCATGCTACCACAATTAGTTGCAAGAAGTGTGTTTATGGAAGTTGTCCCGATTGACTTTCAGCTTTTTCGAAACACAAAAATCTGGAGAAATTAAACATTTTATTTATACATACAATATTACTCCTATTTTGAGTGACGGGGTCACACAGATAAGTGATACTGCTCTTGAAGTTTGAGACAGATGTTTCACAGAGTAACCTTTCCCAATGGTACAACACCAGTTTCGATAGCATGATTACACTTAAGGTTACTGTGAGTTACCGTGTTCACATTCTTGACTGCCATGCTACCTACTGCCCTGTTTATGAGACACCATTTTTGGTTTTGCGACCCTAAAAATACTTCCCGCCACAAAGGGCGGGAGCAAAGCCGATCCCATGGCGAGTCTTTCAGTAACATAACTATTGCTTCCAATCAACGAGAGCCACTGCAAATGGGCCACAGCCCCAGGGGGTTGGTGTTGTGGGGGGGGCACTGACGTTATTTCAGGATGAAGGTTCTGCTTTCATCTTTTGTTTATTTTACCTCATCCTTGTTTTTGTTTGCTCTGCGTCCAATGGCTTGCACTTTAAAAAATTCATCTGACCATGGAGGCATTCTGTTTTGAAAGAGGCCAACTCTGGTGATGGAGAAGGTCAGAGACAGTTCAACGGACCAGGACGAGATGAAGAGAAGCTAATCTGTGGTTGATGCACTGGCAATTTGCAGGGTGACCCCAGTGAAGATTGGAGGAAGTTGCCGCGTATCACTGTGGGACCTGTCAGCAGCGATTGGGCCACAACAGATATGAAAGTCCCTCACAATAAACATTTCTGCCTTCCTGCTACTTTCACTGCACAAGGTTAAGCTGTAAATGAAAAGTGACTCTTTTTTCACCGGAACATTGGCGTTTGGAAACACACATAGACATGTGCATACATACACAACATTAATTGAGATCTCTCAGAAGGGGTCCCTCAACAAAGCGACTTTTCACCTGGAGCGTAACAGGTTGCCGCCAACAGTCACCCATTATGCCACCACGCAGATGGCCTGGTTCCATCAGCCCATCGATGAGTTGCACTGGAGCGACTGGAACGACATCCTGTGAAAGCGGTGGTGTTGGTGGGAAACAGGGTGGGGCCACAGCTACAGTGAATTGGAGCAGTTAGTAGACAGTAGCTGACAGCTTTGGGTCAGCGGGAAAGGGCATCGGAGGGACACCATGTGCAGACACATGACTGTCTGTCATCTTTCATGTGAATGTGACATCCCTGTCCAGATGCAGGCTTATTAGCACCACTCAGAATACAAATATATTATTCTTACCTATGTGTGGGAAAGCTCTTCCACTGCCCTTATCAGCTCACCACAAGTCTTTTTAGGTTGGAGGATTTGTGATCCTGGGATGAGTCAGAAGGGTCAGAAATGAAAACTTTGCTTTTGGATCCCCTCCATATCTCCCTTCTTGAGAAGTGCCAGGAGCGGGGGGGAGGAAAAATGAGTGCGAAACAGGAGACGGCAGCAATCTTACCTCAAACTCAACATTAGAGGGAAATGTCATCTCCATAGAAGTAATTTACAGCTCATCTACTTTCTAAAAATGCACTTTTCTAAATGGCAGAGAACTGAAGTACATTTTGTGTGAAATGTGCGTGTGTGTGGTGGGGGCTGAGGGGGGTGGAAGGGAAACGTGAAAGGCCATAATAACAGCAGAAAAGCAGGACACTGCAATGAATAATTACTCCTGCTTTTACAATAATAGCAGTCAGCATTTAAAGTGAGGCATGTAAACAGCTGAATTTTTGGACATTCCGTCTTTAAAAAATCTCCACTTCGATAAAGCAGCATGTCTCCTCAGCCAAAGTGTGAAAAACGAGGTAGAGTCCTAAATGAAAGGCTCGCGATTATCATGGCACACCGAGTTGCGTACATAAACTAGAGAGAGTGGTGAATTCCCAGCAGATCACGGAAACGGATATGGACCACAGCCCTGCATCCGAGTCAGTCCCTTCACCCTACAGAGAGCTCGGTGATCAATATTTCATTTATCACCCCTGTTGTTCAGTGAGATGGGTAGTTTGAGGACAAGCATGACAATGTGAGGATTAAACACAAAGGGGATGAAATGATTCCATGCTTTTTTTCCTTTGTCCTACAGACAGCTGTCGCTTGATTCCGAAAGAACTTCTTTTTGATGTGCTCAAAAAAAAAAGCTTAAAAAATTCAGCTGACTGAATGAAGCAACCGAAGCAACAGCAGAAACATGACAGGAAGCTGAGGGACATGCTTTTTGTCCTGGAACTGGATCAAGCCTGGCAAAGAGAACACTATTAATATTATATTACTTAAGTTCTATAACTGTTCAGCCTAACCAAGTAATGTCATTTTCTGGGGTCAGGGGGATTCGACTTTGACACAGCAGCAACATATCTTCAACACAGGCATTGAAAACAGAAAGGTTGCCTGTATTGTTGCTTCCTGAACCGAATGTTCCCACGTCTCCCTGGAAAGTTTGTCAGGCTAAGACCGAGTCAAATGCTCTCAATGGGGAGATTCATGTACGGAAGCCAGGCAAAATGCTACTGGACTCTAACCTTTATATGGAAGACCTTTGAAAGAAACCAAAACCTTTTCTTAATACAGCTATTGCTGAAAATATAGACTGTCTATTCAACTGGGAAGGGTTATCAGGAGACACAGAGAGACCAAAGGGTAGGTGAATGAATTTAGATTTGCCAAAAAAATTTATGCCAATACAAAGGGGAAACAAAATCAATGGCATATAACACACACTCACACACAATTAACGTATTGCATGTCTCAGTGGAGAATAAACAATCTATCAAAAGTTTTTCTTTTGGGTGGGCAGTATTTATGTAGGGATGCCCAGAGGATGGTGATATGGGAACATGTGTAGTATTTCAATGCAGGACTGCTCTAATTGCTATTATTAAAGGCTATCCCAGTGACACATCTTACATCTTTAAGTTAAGGTTCTGAAACAGAAGTGTTTCACAAAATTCAGGATCAGATAAAACAAAAGCTCTGCCTGTTACCAGGTGGTGAAAATTACCTCTGTGTGAGTGATGCCACTTACATTTATTTATTCAGATGATGCTTTTCTCCAAAGCAACTTACAATGTTAAGCTACTTCCAATTACTACAAATTCACATTTCTAGAGGTGGGTAACTTCACTTGAACAATCTAGGGTAAGCTCCTTGCTCAAGAGTACTATAGTTGGGGAGGGGGGGGTTTGAATGCGTGATGTTTGGATCCAAAGGCAGCAACTTTAACCACGACACTACCATCTGGCCCCTCACTTCACGCACCTATGATAAAAATAAACTAATCACAGACCCACCCACAACTTCACTCCTACCTGTTGTCTTGCTGTCTATGAAGATCATTAATTTACCCTTTGACCTTTAGTAATGAAGCATATAGGATTTTATAGAGAGAATCCTCAAAGTGAACCTCAGCCATGCAGGATTCAGCACTTAATTTTACTCTGTCACTCAACACTCAGGTGAGCAACTTTCCACTTTGGAAACAAAAAGGAAAAGAGGGTGGTCAGCCATGTACCGTATAATGTGCCACTTTTGAAGCAGTACTCACCTCTGTAGCTCTTTCTGTGAGGCTAACCAAGAACATATGCATATGTCAGAAATGAAGGAAAAAGGAAAGTGTCATAAGTGTTTTTAAAATTATTTTTAGCTTGGGAGATGCCAGTACCTCAGCAGGGGTTCCTGACGAAAATGGCTTATGTTTATAGGGAAGAACATTTTGTGCAAACATTTGAAGATATGTAAGTTTCACAGTTCAAGTTTATTTATTCTGGATTTTCTCCTGCAACTCACTTACCACAAATTTAGTTTGCTGAGCCCTCCTCTCAAAGGCTGTATCTTTACTTTTTTCTTATTGTTGTCTTGCTTAGTCAACACTTTTGTCCAAAATGACTGTTTGGAAACTATTTTATACATTTGAACAACTGGATATTTTGCTGCGTAAATCTAGGTTTAGCATAGAACTCAAAGGCGCTACTGCAGAATCCACCCAGGGACTTGAACCATGAAGTTTAAAACTTTGTATTTCAACCTACTACTAAGTTTGAAACTTCACCAAAGCTAATATATATAGTATTCAGAACAAAAGTTCAATTCATAATAATTTTGCTCTGTTGATTACTTTGGACTGTAAAAATCTGATTTTATTTTATTGAACCCCAGAGAGTAAGAATTAAGAACATTAAGAATAGTATTATACACACACACACATTTTCTGAACCTCTTGTCCCTGATGGGATCACGGGGAACCGGAGCCTACCCGGCAACACAGGGCGTAAGGCCGGAGGGGGAGGGGACACACCCAGGACGGGACGCCAGTCCGCCACAGGGCACCCCAAGCAGGACTTGAACCCCAGACCCACCAGAGAGCAGGACCCGGTCCAACCCACTGCTCCACCGCGCCCCCCAGAATAGTATTATATTAAGAATAAAATTATATTACTAAAATATTGAGAAAAGTAAAGATATTAACATTTATACTTGTACTTTATGTATTTTTTTTGTATGTTTTTGTGCTTTCATGCTTTCAAGAACCTTTTCCTTACAATCAAGATCCTTCACTGCCATATACTGTAATGATATTCTCAACATTAGGACACCCTGTATTACTTTAAAAATGTTTTGTGTTATGGAGTCTATTACTTGAATTCTGTAGCATGACTGTACTTCATCAATATTTTCATAAATACTGTATGCGTGTATAAATGTAATTCTACATCAATAGTTGACATTTTTTCATAACAAATGGACAAAACATTTTAATTGATCCTTAAGAAATCCATTTACATTAGGGAAATAAAATCTGATATTTGGATATTATTCATGCTAACAACTTAAAGTACGTAAAGCTCCTTCATATTATTTCGAAGAAGCTGCAGAACTGAAAATTTTCTTCTTATTTAATGTTGTTTTTCTTTTTTTAATGAAATGTCAACAATCATATCTTTTCTCGTGCTCTTGCACACAACTGGGAATTTTCTAGACTTTTACCTAAAGTGATTGAACAATTTTAATTTATGAATGAAATAGCGTGCTTTGATTGATGATAAAATTATTTTTCTAAACAGTAAAAATAAAAATATTTACATTCAATTCTTAAATTATATGCTTTTGCAATTCTGCAGTAGTGTGCATCTGTGTATAATTAGGAACAAACACCTGGTTATTGAAATGCTTTTGAATTCTACAAAATAAAAAGTAACATGACAAATCTTAATAGCAGTGATATAAAAAAGAAATGACAGCAATTAAAAAACAAGTCTGACACAATCATAACAGAAAAAATTCAACTGAAAAAAGTTTTACTGGAACAGGATTCTTTGACTTAACAAGGCAGAAGTCTATTGGTTAAGCTGGTAATCTAAGAATTTAAGGCGAGCAAAATTTACATGGCAGCAAGCCCTCTTTAATTTATACCTGTGAACGCTGCATGCAATATGAAATATTTCCTGACACTGAATCCAGTCAAAACCTCTGCTGCGTAAACACTTTCATGAGCTAGGCGCCGATTTTGGCAGAGCATCCCCCCCCTAAATTTCCCTTTGTTTTGGCAGAATGTTACTTTAGTTCATTGGTGGTTATCAACAAGTCATTAATGTGTAATAAATTACCTTTTCAGGCTTGGAGGCGTCTAACTAACGCATGCTTGGCAGATGTAAGCATTGCAGCAATAAATCACAGCAGCAGTAGTAAACAGGCCGTGCTCCCATATATAAAAATCCTATTAATTGCCTGTCAATAACGCTCAGGGTAGCTGTTGCTATGTAAGTGCTAATGCGTGACCTTTGACCCAAGTGATGTTCTTTTTTTGCAAGAAAAAGGGCAGAGAAGACATTGGCTCCCCATGAACTCTGCAGCTGAGATATTATAATTAAGACAGGCGTTGTGTGATTGCTTTGCGAGAAACACCTCTCTCAAGATGCCTTACTTGGAGACAGAAACAAACGACGACATCCCTCCGTCTATCACAAGCAACCACTTGAAGGAGCCTGTGGTGCTGCTAGTTATTTATTGTTGCGGCTGCCAATTAATCAGCTAATGTTTATTGAAACGGATGTGCCTGGTTAAATGACTGTACGTATCAAGGAGCCCATTACTTTCTCGTTCCATATACAATCTTCTCATTTCCGTAATTAAAATTCATCACCATCTGGCATGTCTTTAAAACCTCCCCTTAAAAAAAGGGTTGCCTTATCTGAGCCAAAGAGCGAATCTCATTCCAGACCCTCTCCCATCAATTCCTCATTAACTTAATGCAAGTCATCACGAGGAACACGTTCGCTCCTCTGCTGTCGCTGCCCGACTTACTCCAGCCATTCCTGCCTTGGAGGTACATTGCTGGTTTTGAACATGTCCCCTTTTACGCTTACTTCCATACCACGATTACCGAGAGGCCTTCAGGCACTGACAGACAGCAAATTTGGTGCTGGAATGGCCTTTTTATTGTGTGCCGTTCCGATTCCTCCCGGGTCTCTTTGAGTCGCTGACTGCGTCGCCGCGGAAGGCCGAGCAGCCATCCCCGTTCCGGCGATTTTTTCCCTCCGACCCTCTGCGTGCCTACTTCTTTCTGTCCTGTTTCCCCAGTAAGTCACCCGCTGTAATTATGCTTTATGGAGTCCAGTAATGGGGTCTGCGGTGAGTCAGGCCTCATCTGAAACCCAAGGCGCACCTTGGTTTCATTCGTAGCTACCTCTGCTATTACAGCACCGCAAGCTTACGCCTTTCAGAGCAATCCATCTTAGTTCAGTAATGAAAGTGGCACTGGTTTGAAGACTTTCATTTCAGCGCACCCCTCAAAGCTGCTACAGAGGTGGTTTTTTTCTTCACTCTTTTTTTTTCAGCAAAGCACACTGGCCACTCCTGTGCTCTCCAGTCCCTCCAAACTCGTCCTTCCCTCAAAAGATGGATTGCCAAGTCTCTGGTGCGACAGCGTCGCCTAACACACGTGGGCCCTGCTGTTTTGATCTGTGGCGTGGACCACGCTGTAGTTCAAGTATGTGTATAATAACACTTAAAAAAATGGCAGCTCACTTGTGGCCACTGTATCTGGGGCCCCAGTCATTTATCAGGTCCCGCCACACCAGCATTAATCTCCCTTGGCCTCCGAATTGCTGACCATAATTACTACCTCTTTCATCTGCGGTTGCGAGCTGTTCGGGAAAAGCATTTTTCTGAGGAATATTTTTAGAGTGGCATCACCGGGTTCATTTGGCAGCTCTAGGGTGATGGTCCCCTCTCCAGGCAGCCCTTGAGTTGGGCCTCCCAGAACCCGAGCATTCACCCATGTGACACTTCCTGTTCCAAAGAATGGAGATTTACCACAGCCTGCTGCGGACCCCTGCTGCGAAACGTCGACTTGGGGAGGAGTTTGACATATGACTCTCAGACGCATGCCAGAGCAGAAGTTAAAAATTAAAGAGGGATATGTGATGTGACAGTAATTCATTTCCAAAATAACCGGCCCACTTGGCTGCTCATTTGCCGATTGATTTTATGGCCATTTCATGAAAGCAGGCTCGAATCTTGACTTTATGACTTATCGGTGATGTCCTGACTGCAGATGTGTTGATAGTAACGTTAACAAGAGCCGCCCCACTTCTCCGACGTGTTCTCTTGACACGCGTCAACCAATTACCGATGCCCCGTGCTAATTGTACCCTTTCAGGTTCCAAGGACAGCTTCTGGGGTGTGGGTGTGATTGCATTACCTCACACTGCTGGGGCGCTACATTAGATTTGCCCTGACAGCAGCTGTTCCAGTATGGCAGGAAGTGACATCTGTTCACTGAGAAGGATGTAGAGGATGGAGGATGGCTGGAGGGGAAAGGGCAGAGTCATGGGTGACGGGGGCATTCACCATGGAACCTGGGGGACTCCAAACCCACACACCCACCTGCCATATTGCCATACCCCAAGGACTCGTTGAATCCTGTAGCATTCAAAAGCTTCAGGCCCTGTACAGCGACCAGCCAGATTTCCCAGTTTTATTTTTAATACGATCATCCGACACATTGCTCTACACGAACACATTTTATTTTGGGCAGTGGAATTAGCTTTAAAATGGCAAACACTTCAGCACGGCTGCCCGTAACAGCAGAACGCGTTTGCGTCTTTAAAGCAGAACAACATAGACCCATTTTGGAGGCTCCCTGATATATTTCTGGTGTCTTTATCAACTGGGAAATTCAAAAAAGAAAACACCACCTGGATTAAATTGTCATTATATCATGCTTTGCAAATCCAAATATAATACATTTTTGTATGAATAGAAGCTGGGATAGGAGGGTGGGTTTTATCGAATGGTGTCCAGCAAGGTCTCCTTGTGTGCTTTTATCTCCGCCCCTCTAGGGCGTACCACAGTAAAAATGAATATCCTTTCATTTCTTTTTTTCATGCTCACAGCAGTCCTTCAATTACCACCTCCAAACTTTAAATCCATTAAAAACATGCTTTGCGCTCTCTTTCTCTCTCTCGCTCTCTCTCTCTCTTTCCCTCTCATTCTCCCTCCCTCTGTGTGAATTTATTTAAAGGTCAAAATTAAATTGAACAGGAAGAACAAGAATCTAAATTATTGTCTCTTTAAAACTTTTACAATATGTAGGGTACAGAAAATTAAATGCTTAGTGCACGTATTACTCCAGTTAAACATAGGATTATGTGGCCTATCATAAGGATTTTTCTTACACATGGAAAAGGATTTGTTTCAAGCCCAGGCTACAGTCTCGATTAGCTTGTCTTCCCCCCTGCGATCTTTGAAAAATCACATCCGCAACAAAAAAGCAGCTGAACATAAGACATCCCCCTTCTAAGAGGCGTCTCAGAATCGTGTCGACCGCATAATAGATTGGGCTACTGCTGCAATGGAGGCTATGCGAGACATGCACTCCTGCAAACCAGATGCTCCTTGTGCAGAAGTGTGTGTGTACTGGTGAATGTGTACCCCACCCCTAAACAGGCGGTTTCATTTAAAAGCATGGAATGTTCTCTATGAGGTGTATTAGGATTCCACATTGAGGCATGAATATTAGGGGAGATACACTGAAAAGTATATATTCTCTAGAGTGGATAAAAATTAATGTCTGGGTCTAAGGAGGTTCTTAGTGTTTCTGCAAGTCATGGGTACAGCTGATGGTGTAGTGGTTGAAGCTGCTGCCTTTGGCTCTTAAGGTGGGTGGTTCAACCTGCACCTGTTGCTATAATACCGTTGAGCAAGGTACTTACCCCAAATTGCTCCAATAAAGTAACCCAGCTCTATGAGTGTGTAAAGAATTATAAGTTGCTTTGGAGAAAACCATCAGCTAAATAAGTAAGTTCTTATGTCTGAGTGTTTTCACATTGCTGTGTGTGTATGACTCTCTGTTCATCCGGTGAGGATGTGCATGTTCTGGTGGCAAGAATTTATCGTTGCATATGAATATGGCTGCGTCGAGGTGTGTGTACCTTGTGTATCTGCTTTTTTGTGTATTTTCGCCTGCATTTGTGTGTGTGTGTGTGTGGTTTCTGTTCTGGAGACACTAGGGAGCACACTTACCCCAGGAATGGTGGCGAGTCGAGGGCACAGTGAACCTGCCATCAGCCCGCATTACACTGCAAAGCCTACAATACATTTTAAGTCGTGCTATACAGCCCCAGTCTCCTATGGTCACGGCTGCCACTTCAAAGGCCAGATTGTACATTCATTTTTAAATGAACGGACTGTTTACTGTTTTCTGAGAAATTTTTTTTGCTCCGTGGAAAGAGGCAAAATGGCCAGAAAAAACAAAAAAAAGAGGGGGAAGTATAAACCGGAGCGGGCGCTTTCATGCAATTTTATTCAGCGCGCTTTCAATCAAAGCATTAAAACCTCGTACATTATGAGAGGAGGCTCGCAGGTCGTTGGAAGCGCTTTGCGGGTTTTCATTCACATCAAGCGCAGCTGGTTCAGGAAGACGGCACGCGGGTAAAGGGAGATTTTACTGTCCATTAAAACCCCCCACTTCACTGGGGGTGGGGGACGGGGGGTGTCTTTTCACTCTCGTTATTAACAAAATCAGAAGGAGGGAGGACGTGTGTGTATGTCTGTCTAAGTGTGCGTTGCCCCAGACGCCAAATTTACTACACCACATATACTGTATCTACAACACTGCTCCAACAGGTAAGGGGGAAAATCCATATTTTTGGGATGGGGTCTTTTGCAGCAGGTGGTGTACTAGCAAGAATTATCACCTTGTAATCAAAGGAACCAGGTTTGAATCCCTGCTCCATACCCTTGATGAAAGCGTTTACCCCGAATTTATAGTAAAAATGACACTGCTATAGAAATAGTAAATTAAGTAAGCAGCTCAGTGTACAAAACCTGACATTTTATGTCACCTTGGAAGAATGTTTCAAGTCAATGTATAAATATAATCATTTGAATTTGGTTGTGCTGATTGGAATGTCTAGGTTATAAACCCAGTGCGTTAGAACCTTACCCTGCTCTGTCACGGAGGGGCCTCCAAGGGAGTCCCACACTCGTACGGCTCTATACTGGCAGTCGGTCTGATCACCGAATTTACAAGATTAACCTCCCTCACTTCAGAAAAAGGGTTCAGGCGTATAGGCTACCACACATGCGACTACATCGCTGCACTTCAAAGGCATGCAGCACTCACGCTTTACCTCGAGAGGAAATTTCCTTTACCTTTGTTTTATCCCGAGGGACGAGTTCCTTTCGGATTGGTTCTGTTCAGCTTTATTGTCGGCGAGATCCACACCGAGTCAAACACGGTGAGGTGGACGGCTGTAGAGTTAGAGCAAAATCGCTCACATTTCCCATTCATGTCATGCTAACTTTAATGATTTAGGCAAATATTAATAATACCTGATTTTTTTTTTTTAAATTTAGATGTATAAAAGAGAATGATCATTCTTGGTCTTTACCTGATCTGTTAAAAGAAAGACTTTGCATTTGGAAATATCAGATGAAATTGATTTCACTTTAGTTTATTTTCATCAAGCCCTCTTCTCAACGAGGTGACACAAAGCACTGAACATTTGTAAAACACCTAAAACATATTTTGGACTTTCAGAGCAGTGAATCCCAGAAGTGACCTGGGAACAGCAGGTAGTGTAACAGTTAGAGCTGCTTTTGCACTTGAAGGACCCAGATTGGAATTTGATCTCCTGCTGTAGGACTATTGATCAAGGTACTTGACGCTGAGTTGAGATGGTAAAAATTACTTAGCTGTAAGTAGGTTTGGAGAAATCAGCCAAATTAATAAGTGTATTGTAAATGTAAATGACCTGGCCTGCAGTAGCTTCTCATCAGCTATGCTCTTTCCTGGATAACACTTCTCAGGTGCGGAGCCAGGTGGACTGTAACACAAGTGGACTTTTGGCCACTTTTTAACACTCCGCTGGGGCGGCAACTGCTATTTTCTGGTCTGGTTCACCTTGTGGCATAAAAGCCACCCAGAATCCCCAGCACTGATCTGGCTCGTCTCCTTAATGACTTCCTAATCAGTGATTACACACCCTTGCTCACGGGCTAGACCAACAGCCGCTGAAAGTGGGGCACCCAGACAGCCGCTCTCTGTGGGCTTTGAGGCTCCATGGGAAGCTTAACTGCATCGTACGGCTCCTGTCCAATTACCGGGAAGCTCCTGGTTGAGCTAAGAAGCAACAACCTTTCGATGCTTTGCTAATCTGAGCAGAACTATGCTCCACCCAGAGGGGGGCTGCTGGGTAGTGCTTCACCCGGCCTGCTTTAGCGTCATCTTCTCCTGGGATGTCCTCATTGCCAATGCCATTATAGGACTGCCGTACCCACTGGCTTAATTTGTCTCCATTTGCAGATTTCGTGAACTTTGGCAGAGGAACGCTCCTCCAACCTTGGTTGTCTCCTTGCTCAGGAGAGAAGGCAGCTTTCCAGAGTGTATTCTTAGACAGGGACAGAACAATGACCAGTTTTTTGGCTCTTTCCAGATGACCTCCATCAGTGCCAGCTCTCCATACCAATTCCCTGGGAAGAGAACGCCAAGAACTTGTTTTCTCCAGCACCCCCAAGAGTGTCTGAAGACATTAGCCACTTGAAGATCTCCTTTGCGTCGCTCTCCCAAATCGATGTTTTGTTTTTGCAAGCTGACCGTGCTCGACTGGTTCATGTGTGGCGGTGATGGAGAATTGTAATACATCACCAACACACCCAGGTTCAATGCTAGTCGGCCTTATAAATCAATGGGCATTAGCATTCGTAACGATCGACACGGGGGGACAGCGCCGCTCTCATTAATAAGAATCGGACCTCCCGAGGATTTAAGGATTTAACATTTAGCACCGCTGATTTCATGTAGCGCTGCTCGATCTGTCGGTCAGTGCATAAATATTAGATGTGCCGTCCATTCCCGGGATCTTTAAGTCCTTTTTTTCGTCCTAATGAAATGTCACGTTTATTGGGCAACATTAGCGGTATTGACAAATGACAACGAGTGCACCGAGCTTTGCACCTTCTTGTTACGCAGAGAAATTACAGTGTGACAAGGGGGACCGTTGATCTACAGTGAAATCCGTGTAAATGAGTATCTTAGAAAAAGCTGGGATATGCGCTACCGTGTTCTCCACATAGACCCCAAACCTACACTGGGTGTCAGTGAGGTGCAAAGAACCATGTTTTACCATAATGGCATAGTGTTGCAGAACCTATTACACCCCATGTTTCTAGAATAATATATTGTTCAAGCAAGGTATTTATATTCTGACACTCAATATGATCCAACAGGACAATGACGCAGAAGTCTGAATTGTTGCATTACACTTAAGAAACACACACACTTTCAGAACCGCTTGTCCCATACGGGGTCGCGGGGAACTGGAGCCTACCCAGCAACACACTCAAGGCATAAGGCTAGAGGGGGAGGGGACACACCCAGGACGGGACGCCCATCCATCGCAAGGCACCCCAAGCGGGACTTGAACCCCAGACCCACCAGAGAGCAGTACCCGGGCCAACCCACTGCACCACCGCACCACCATGCCCCCCTCCACTTAAGAAACCTGGATTTCAAATCCCCATTCCAACTGTAGGATCCTTGATCAAGATACTTGTATTGAACTGATCTAGTAAAGATTACCCTGCTTTGTACATGGGTAAATCAACGTAAGTAGCTCAGTGTACATACCATTCTCGGCTACTTCAGGGAAAGGGAAATCAAAGAAGTCCTGAATTAGAATTCATTAATCCTGTAGTGTTATTAATGTGGCCAAATAGATCATGCTTGAGATATTTTCTATTCTCATTTTGGATGATACAGTTGGACCAACAGAAACATTAAAGGTCTACATGTTCCAGCTCAGTGGTTATGGTTATGTCATACAAGAGACTCTTCTTCTTCGGCCATACGGGAGTGGCACGAATATCCCGTCAGTGCAATGGTAATCAGCTAATGGGGGGCGTGACATAATAACATGGCGATTGTTAAAAAGACGGCAATTAGACCAGAACACTCTATTCCCAGAGGACATGTAAACATTTCAACTGTATTCATTTGTGGGTTTTTTGTCTTTGAATTATATAAATTTAAACTGTACTGCTTGCTTTTAGGCAGAATGTGCCTTGCATTAAAACATTAATCAAATTCAAAAGGTAAATGATGAATTCATATTAAATCTCTCATTCATTCAGCCCAAGGGATAAATAAATGATGCATTTTATTTATTCAGCTCGTGTTTCCGCATGAGCGAGTGTCTTTACAAGTTTTTTTTTAGGAGATATTTGCTTTTTTCCCCCTTTATGTCAACGACCAGATTAACAATCAGGTGACTTTCCTCACATTTTACAGGGCACTTGGCAATTAACAATAAAGAATCTCTGTACTTTTAACTCACCCTTTTAACCTGTCTCTCTAAGTTTCATTAGATAAAGCTATTATGATTATTGCTTTTCGCTTTTTTAATACTTTTTTAAAGTTTCTGCACAAACGAGAAGTCATCTCTCTCTCTTTAACAAGGAGCACTTTCTTTGATACCTTCTTATATTTCTCGATGCTTAGTTTTGTTGCACTCCTTTGTTGTGTTCATCATGAAAAAAACCCACAAAGAGAACTGAGAGATGAATGGCTCTGTTATTGGGGCTTTTTGGTCAGTGTACAGGTTTTATTAAAGAAAAATTTTGAAAAATTTTTGGTGTATCAGCAGTTCAGGATGAATCCCTTGTTTAGGGGTAAAAAGACAATATTTGTACTATGACTTAAACCAGTAACCTCCTAGTCACAAGATATGTTCTTCAGCTGTTAGCAAATTCTACACAAGAGCAGATACCTGAAGGTGCTGAGACAGCATCCATACTGAGTCTACCACACATTTCTCTGTGTGGTTCTGTCCATCCAAACATCTACTTTAGATACCTTGATCAACACTCCTGGTCTTATAATTGATTAATTAGCTGTCCAAACAAATGATAAACAGAGAAAAGTGGAAAGATGGTGGGTGTCAGAGTGGCACAGTGAGTAGTGCTGCTGCCTCACACCATGTGGGTGGTGTGAGAGGATGTGGGTTCAGTCCCTGCTCAGTCTATGTGGAGTTTGCATATTGTCCCTGTGTCTGTGTGGGTTTCCTCCCACTGTCCAAAGACATGCTGTTTAGATTCACCCATAGTGTGTGAGTGACAGAGAGCATCTGTTCTACTGTAAGTAGTGTATCTAGCAGTGTAAGTCACTGTGCTGAATAAAGTGTGTGGGCTGATAACACTACATGCAGTTAATTAGAAGTTGCTTTGGAGAAAAGTGTCTTTAAGTAAAAAATGTAAATTAATAATATCTTTAACTTCTCAAGTTTTCCAAAGTGCATGTTTACATTTACTCATTTAGCTGATGCTTTTCTCCAAAGCCACTTACAATGTTAAAGTCACAATTATTACATGCTTACAATCATTTACCCATTTATACAGCTGGGTAATTTTACTGGAGCAATTTAGGATAAATACCTTGCTCAACGGTACTACAGCCAGAGGTGGGGATCGAACCTGTGACTTCTGGGTCTAAAAGCAGTAGCTCTAACCACTACATTACCAGCTGTCCCCCCCTTTGGGTTCTAGGTGTCTGGGTCTCAATATGCCACAGGAAAGAACCCCTCTCACAGCTCTAATCCCCCAACCCAAGTGGCTCATGGAAAAGTTGAGTTAGATTTTGACACCTCTTTTTCAAAGGTTTCCAAGATCATCATCAATCAACCTGACATCTATCTATCTATAGCTATTGTCTTTGTCCAAGGACACTTACAGGGATCTCTATAAAAATCCCTTGCTTGTCTCTTGCTTATCAACATTTTCATTATGCCATCTATAAAATCTCAGAACAACACTGAGTTTGACCGCCCCCCCCCCCAAAGTGTGCCAAACTGCATGAATGAATATCAACCTGACTTAAGCCCCCACATTCATTTGCATTTCCCTGTCCCACTGGCTTTCATCATAACTCCGCTTGCGTGCCAGGAATAAGTGCAGGAGGGGGCTATTTGTGTTTGCATCTGCTCAGAGGCACTGGAGGGCTTTAACTCAGCGTTCGATGCCTCGGAAATCTGCCATCCGAGCGCCAGCCTCTCTCCTGCCTTCTCAGAGACCACACGATTCGCTGAACTCATTCAGTGGGTTCTGGTGTTATTGCATCATATTCCAGAATGGTTATTGCCCATGTTTTTCATGAATATTAAATGGTTGTAGAATTTTTGATATACACTAAGACATGCTGTGCAATATATCCACACCTTAAGGCAAATGATATAAGTGGATCAAAGAGGTGTGTTTCAGTTGACAAAGTACTTGTTAGACTGGCCTGTACAAAGAGACAGATGAACTGATGGTCGTAAGTACACTGTGAAGAGATAACAGTTCTTTACCATTTGTGAATGAGGTTATTTACTCTAGGATTGTTAACTGGGTGCAATGGGTCACCTAATAGAAAGAGCTGTCACCACGTAATCAAAGGACATGACATCAGATCACCACTCCTGCTCCTGTACCTTTAGTGAATGTACTTACCTTGAATTGATTGCAAAAATTTCCCTGCTGTGTAAAAGGTTAAATGACTAAGTAGGTTGGCCTATAAACTTCACATTTGTCTACACATTCAGTTGTTTGAATATTGCATTTCTGGGCAGCAAGATGGTGCAGTGGGGAGTACTGCTGCCTTAGGACCTGGGGTGTTTGGATGTGGGTTTGAATATATCTGATGCTGGCGTGTTGGGGAGCAGAAGAGTAGATCCATGTGTGGGATTGTGCAGGCGGCAGTTCTTGGGGTGATGCAAAGAATGTAGTCGGGATGGGCGAAGGGTCAGAATCGAGGGGTGAGCGTCATTCCAAGGATGATCCAGAGATGCGGTGGGATGGACAAGCGATGATTGTGGCTGTGGGAGACAGGATGCAAGGACAGGGAGATGGGCAAGTGAGACTGCAGAAGGGACCCGTGGCGAACAGGACAGGTATGCTACGAGTGCACTGGGGCCAATTGTCTCAATGAGATTCCACGACCAGGGAGCTGTGGACTGGTGCCCTTTATTCCCAGCTGCGTTGATTGTGACCAGGTGCTTACGGTTGTGCTGAGAACGTGAGCGTGACAGTAGCTACTCTTTATGTAGTTTACCATCCTTTTTTTTCAGATTAATTGCAGGTAGAAACATGTTTTTGGACCGTGGGAGGAAACCCACACAAATATGGTGGGAACACGTAAACTCCACAAAGACTAAATTGGATGGAAACCCCACTGGGCCATTGTGCCACCGTTTTGCAAAGATTCGAGATGGATTTCATTTTGAATGGATAAGATTCCGGAACGTGCTGGGTGATTCAGCGACTCCCTATCCATTATTCTCTGGCTATATTAGATGTCCAAAACGAAGAAGGTTCCTGTTGTTTTACTTGAGCATTTGTTGGGTTTTCAGTCCTCGAATCTAATAGAAATTTCCATTTTCTACCAATAAGAGTGTTCTCAGGGGACATGTTTCAGTCTTGGCAGAATAGCCCGACACCAAGGAACAGATGGTTTCAGTGGAGCTACGCTCAATGACTGTTCGCTCATAACAGTGTCTGGCCAATTACACAGACCTATAATTTTTTACGAGCTAATTATCATGGCAAAAAACACTTCCTTGATATTGGGGAAACGAGATGCTGTTAGTGCCCCCTCATCTTTGCTTTAGCGCAGGTGACGTAGATAAAAGGAAAACTGAAATGTAATGGCTCCAAATGCTGGGCCATATAACACCCAGCAAACAATACAGAGGAATCTCATCTCCATCGGTCACCCTGATAGCTTAATTACCTTGAAAGTGGGTGCTGAAACAATTAAAGCATTTTTCTAAATTGATTTTTTCTCACAAGATTGGCTTCCCTATTAACTCAGAATTTGTGACTTTGTAGATAATTAAATATATGCACGTAATTGCATAAGTAATTCTATGTTTTTTTTTTTTCTTTTGGATCTGTTCATTTTTTGTTCCTATCTGTGACTGGACTAATGAGGGGAAGGTTGGTCCAGTTGTGCGAGTGACCAGTCATTTCAACACATATTATACATGATTTTTTTCATGGACTATTTTTGCATGATATTAGCCTTGTTATAAGCATGTAAAATGATTTAACTAATTTTTTGTATTTTGAGTTATATGCTTGCAAAACATTGGAAATTTTGAAATAAAATTATATTTTAAAAATAATTTAATTTTACATTTACATTTACATTTATTCATTTAGCAGATGCTTTTGTCCAAAGCGACGTGCATCTCAGCAAAAGTACAATTTATAGATTACGTTAAGAGAAGGAGACATAGCTGCAGACATGAAAGTCTCAAGCAAACCTAATTTGTTCCCCACCACTTGCTACATCGAGGTTCATCGTTCAAGTAGGTGCATAAGTCAGAATCGAGGGGTGAGCGTCATTCCAAGGATGATCCAGAGATGCGGTGGATATTAGGATGAATATTAGGATATTTTCCCAATATCCTAATACCCTAATAGCACTATTAGCGAGGAGAGTGAGCAGGCTGGTGCAAATAACATGATGACTCTTTCCACTTCTGCATGTTCAAAAAAAAATTCTATTATGTATTCCATTGTATGCCTGGGGGGGCGCAGCGGGTTTGGCCTGTGCCTCCACCCTGGTGGGTGTGGGGTTTGAGTTCTGCTTGGTGTGCCTTGTGACGGAGTGGTGTCTTCTCTTGTCCCGGGTGTGTCTCCTCCCCCTCCAGCCTTGCATCCTGTGTTGCTGGGTCAGGCTCTGGTTTGCTGTGACCCCTCTTGGAACAAGTGTTTTCAGACAGTGTGTGTAAGTATTCAAATTAAGTAATTTTTTTAATAATTTGGGTTGCTTTCATCAAATGAACCAAACATGTTTTTGAAAATTCTGGAAATATATAAAAAATGATATTGTGATGCACTGGACTGTTAAATCATTCCAATATCTCGTCAATCGAGATTCGTTCATTCGCAGATGAACAGTAACGGCAATACTACTAGTACTACTATTACTACAGTGAGCAAATATATATGGGTTTTAGATACTGCATGTCTGGACAAAGTTAATGCGCAACATTTTAAAACAATACTGAAAGACAATTTCGAATATAATTAAATTCCAAAGAGTAGAACTGTAAAACTCTCCAAGGATGAACTTTAAGACAAAATGCAAAACATGTTCAAGCCTTGAGATGAGTTGAAGGTGAAAAGCTTACTCAAATAGCAGCTGGTATATAGGGACAAATGTCTAGTTTTGGCCCTTTGAGGCCAAGATTTTGACAGAGTGACAGGAGCTCTTAGGCAAATGTTTAGAACTCCATCTCCCAGAAGGCCATGGGGTAATGGCTGCATGAGCATGGAAGATGGACCAGCGACAGAACGAGAAAACAAATGTTTGGGCAAAACAAGCAGCTGTTGGTGACTGGTGCCAGAAGAGATCTGATGAATGGTTAAGACTCCGTTGTGTGGCACATGAGTGAATGACACTGTCCTACCAGCTTGTTCCAAAAACCATGTACTGCCATGACCGGAATACTAATACCAATTATGAGTGTAAATAAATTCATAAATTATGTCAATTAAACCGGAAGCGGCATTTGTAAGTTCCTGGGTTGTCTATTAAAGTATAATTATCGGTGCCAATGGTGTAGCATGGTTGCGTGGCTCCTGGTTTGTTGGTTCTGATGTGGGTCCGGATCAGTCTGTACAAATTCTAAATTTCCCTCGTCTGCATGAGTGTGTGTGTAAATGAGTCTGTGTGATTGCTCTGTGAAGGACTGATGTCCCTTCCAGGGTGTATGCTGCCTCATGCTCTGTGCTTCCTTCATGGAAACTGGACTATTACAGTTGTGCACATTGGTTACAGATAATGGATGGATGGATGGTGGAAGAGAGTAGGATGAGAACACCACCTGTTCTAGCATTAGGAAGACCCTTCCTGTTGTACCTCTGAGGACGAACATAAGACTTCAAATATGGGTTAAAAATATAAACTGTAATTGCTTTGAAAATCTGCTGAGCACCTAAATAATGAAGCAATAATGAAACATCTTTAAGCATGTGCTTGATGCACACACTGACAATCAGTTGTAGCTCTCGTTTAATTGCAGCTAAAGTATTTCTTGTCAGACAGGGACCTGGGGGAGGAGTACGTAGGTTGGTATAAATTAGGTTTTTTGGTGTAAATCACCACCGGAGCACCACTGAAAATGCTTCTGTGCCCTGCTCTCTAATTGTAATTTGGGTTCATTTCAAACATGCCAATCAGAGTGTCATTTATGGAGAGGAGAAAAGAGCCATCAGTGAGACAGGCAGAGCCAAGCTGTCATGTTTACGGCACTCTGCCGTCTCCGATAAGGGGCCCCTGGCGGAGGAGGCTAATGCCTCGTGGAAAGAGATTCGGCAGTGTCAGCCACCTTCGTGTCATTACGTGTGGGTGAACATCTAACCCTTTTACATCATGTAACAATTCAAAAGAAATCAGCAACCTGGTCTATTCCCGATGCATATCGAAAACACATGCACGAAGAGATACACTAAAAAACACACTGAGCAGAACCAACATGATTGAGTGCCACATGAATCAGCCTATTGGAAGTTAGATGTAGAGGGAAGTTGGGCTGAAAACGGTCACAGCAAATGGTCATCCACCTACATCTGCACATACAGTCATGCGCTGCTTACGACGTTTCACTTAACGACTGACAGCCCATACGATGGTGGTCCCATAAGATTATAATGGAGCTGAAAAATTGTAATTAACTAGCGATGTTGTAGCCGTCGTAACATCGTAGCGCAACGTGTTACTCACTTGTTCATGGTGGTGCTGCTTTAAACAAACTTACTGTGCTGCCAGTCCTATAAAAGTATTGCATGTACAGTTATGTACAATACATAATACTTTATAATAAAAACAAACACCTATGTTACTGGTTTATGTATTTACTATACTGTACTTTTAATCGTTATTCTACAGTGTACTCTTTCTACTTATAAAAAAGTTTACTGTAAAACTGTATGCTGTGTTACGCTGGGAGCAGCGTCATAAATCTTGTGTTTACCACGTCTCTTGACTCCATCGAGGTTATACCATATAGGTTTGTATAAGTACACTTTCTGATCGAGGCTATACCATCTAGGTTTGTACAAGTATACTCTATGATCGAGGCTATACCATCTCGGTTTGTATAAGTACACTCTATGATTGAGGCTATACCATCTAGGTGTGTATAAGTACACTCTATGATCTTTGCACAACAATGAAATTGCCTAATGACGCATTTCTCAGAACATATCCCTGTCGCTAAAAGACGCATGTCTGTATTTATTACCAAATGGATATGGAAGCAGCAGCCGATGTCCACACTGGGTCTGACCCAGCTGATTTATTCCTTCACTAGAATACAGGCAGTGTTTGTGTGTATAAGGCAAAATGCTTTTATTTGGCCAGCGGTTAAAATAAAATGAAGTGGAGGGTGTGATTTACCATAGGCCAGACCTGCCCGTGGCAACCAACAGTTAGACATTAGAGTAGCAGTACAGAGACGATGGAAATAAATAGCCAGCGACATTTTCCTAATGAAGGTTTTAATGCATCTGTTGCGGTCAGCGCTGTAGTCGGAGTCCTATGGCGACAGGCAGGGATGAGTCTCCCGAAACGGCACAAGCTAATTAGGAAAATGTCACGGGCTTATGACCAGCAGACAGCGAGAGTCCCACCCACCTGCTGGGAAATGTATTATTAAACATTAAAAAAACAAACCTTACTATGTTCTCCAGATGTCTCCTGCTCTTGCATACCTCTACAATATGTTTTAATTTCACACTGTTTTTGGAGAGTATATTCTGCTTTCACCCAACAAAATCAGAAGTCCCTTCTTTAGCTCAAGAATTACATTTATTCATTTTGCAGATGTTTTTCTCCAATATGACACAGCACAGAATAAGATATGATAGAATACAATAATACTGTATTAATCCCTTGTATACAACTCCGAATAAACAAAAGTGCATTTATTAAACATACAGAGGTATATGTGATTATTAAAGTACACTCAATTACTCCAGAATCTGTTTTTGCCAGTACACATTGAAAAAGTGGCAGCATATCAAGTTAATACTGAGTTATTTACCTTTCCATCCAAGTTCAACAACCACTTGTTCTGAGCAGGGTCCCAGTCAACTGGAGCCTATCCCTGAAGCATTGGGCCATACTCTAGACAGAACATAGGGTAGCCACACACACTCATTAACCCACTCACACACTAACTTAATGTTAACCAGTTGTCTTTGGACTGGGGGAGGAATCCTGAGCACCTGGTAGAAAACTCCACACAAACTGAGAAGATGATTTGAACCCATGTTCTCTCAGACTATCAAGGGACTGAGAAGGAGCAGGGCTACTCACTACACTATCATGCCTCTAGAGGTTAAGGTGCGTGCTCATTGCTTGATACAGTAATACCCCTTTTGGAGGGAATGACACTGTCAGCTTTTTTATGAATTTGAGCTGAACAATTGAATTTGTTGACTGGCGTCCTGTCCAAGTTGGACCGCTCTTAGCCTAGTGACCAGTGATCCCTCCCATTTAACAAGCAAGTAATTATAATGATTGAGTATAATTCAATTTTTATCTAAACTTCCCAGTCCAGTCCTTATAAACGTGAAATCTTCTTTCTAAAAATGGAAGATGCAGCCCTGAGTGTACATGGATCTTGGAGTTTGTTTAAAATGAAGTTTCTCACACATTGCTCCATTTGCAGAATAACAGGAGCCTGAAGGAAACTTCCACAATGCAGGTGAGACTAAATCTCCCGTCTCTGTCGAAAGACAGATGGGCGAGATATTTAAATCGTTAGGCTATCGATTGACTTAACAAACAGGATGAGGAGAACGATCTCGTCATATTAACATCTTTCCTTGTCCTTCAAGGCCATCTTTCGAATCATCAACTTAGCCTTGTAATTTGTTCCTGAACTTAAGTACGATGTGAAAGGACTATAGCATAAAATTGCTTAAACTTTGTCCATATTAAGGCTTTCACTCCAAAATGAAGAAATTTGGCATGAGAACTGACATCAAGACTTTAAGTACAAATGAGCCTCCAGAACTTGTTCATTTATTGTTTTTTTCTCAAATTGCATGATACATTTATTTTGCTGTTATTCTTGTAAATTCTGGTTTCCACCCATCCATCCATCCATCCATTGATTCTTTATCAGTAACCACTCTGATTACCCCATTCAGGGGCATGGTGGTCCAGTGCATATCCAGGAACCCTACAGAATAAGGCAGGGTACACCTTAGACAGAATGCCACTCCAACACACGGAAATCACACACACTTATTCACTCACAGACACACACACACTACACTCCCTATCTTTACTAATTAAACACACTTATTTATAAAATTAGGATATACTGTGCTGCTTCCTCAGAGTCTGGTACAGAACCACTGCCGAATCTGTATGTAAATCACACAGGATACTGAGATACATGAAAAGTCGACAAAATGGGTCTCATTTCGGCCTACTGGAAGTCAGGAGGGTGAACAGGGTGCAAACTGATTGTATTATTCTTCCTCTAGATCCAGATTTATAATTAGATGGACCCAAAATTTGCCACGAAAATCAAAAAATAAATTGTAATCTTGGAAAAAATGTATTAAAAAAGCCTTGCTTAGTAATAAAGACACACACCGTCTGTTTGAACCGCTTGTCCCATACGGAGTCGCGGGGAGCCGGAGCTAAATCCGGCAAGACAGGGTGTAGGGCTGGAGGGGGAGGGGACACACCCAGGACAGGACGCCAGTCCGTCACAAGGCACCCCAGGCAGGACTCAAACCCCAGGCCCACCAGAGAGCAGGACAAGGTCCAACCCACTGCACCACTACCCCCCCCGCATAACACGCACGCACACACACACTTTCTGAACCGTTTATCCCACACAGGGTCACAGGGAACCAGAGCCTAACCCAGCAACTCAGGGCATAAGGCTGGAGGGGGAGGGGACACACCCAGGACAGGACACCAGTCCATTGCAAGGCACCCGAAGCAGGACTCAAACCCCAGACCCACTGGAGAGCAGGACCCAGTCCAACCCACTGCGCCACCGCACCCCACATAATAAAGACAATTTTATTTTAAAAGAAATCAAGAGCTGCTGCCATATTTTTTGGTAAGATACCATACGATGCATCACCGCCCCATGTCTTTGAAATGTCATGTCTCTGTAGGTGACATTTTCTATAGAAATAATTGTTGCTGTACACAATAAATAGATTATATCTATTTGTTCCCTTCAATGAATTTCAGGCTTGAAAATACATTTAGCTTTCAATCTGTTTTGTCTGTAATTAAAATGTAAATTTGTGTTCTGTGCTTACATAATGTACTCATACATATAATCGTAACTGCAATAAACAATAACTTCAATAAAAATAAATTCCAATTTTATTTGTGTCTTCATAATCTCTATGTAGCTATATTGAAAATATATATTTTTAAGATATATGAATGTACACAGTGCCAGAATAATTCTTTACTAGGGGTGTCAAAACCTCTGCCCTCATCTTTTACTAATACCTTCATCACAAGGTCCCTCAGTTAAAATAAATCCCAAATATAAAACATGAGAAATCTGTTTCAGGTTTCAGTACACTTGAATCATCAGCTTATTTGCTGGTCAGAGGGTTCAGACGGGTGGCTAGTTAACAAAACGGTGGAATCTAAATGTAAACATGAAACCAGTTATTAAAGGTTCTCAGTCTGTTTCTCTCTCATCCTTAAGCCTCCTAAGGGTGGATTTTTCCACTTTCTTGATCGCTGTGAACAGGCGATCTTTTTGGCTTTCGCTTGCTAAGTAAATATGCTAATTATCACCTTCGGGACAGTAGGATGGACGCCGCCAATGATCTGAAAGGTCACCTGGGAGGGAGCCAGCGTGGGGGTGGTGCTCGAAAAAGCCTTTTCTTAACAACCTGCAACAGAGTCTCTGTTGCTGTGACATCTGCTTGACCCCAAGTCTGCTGCCTCTGCTGAGTTCCAAACCCTTCATGAAGTCTGTGCTGATATGATCCGTGACCCATCCTGCCCTGCAGCCTGACCAGCAAACTGTGGTTCTCACACATCTCTTTTGCAGTTGCAGTTTATGGCTCAGTAGAACAACTCTAATATGTCCCTTAGCACAACAGTGTTGATGGTACTTATATTTATTCGTTTATCTGACATCTTTGCATCACTACCTCTTGGCAGTGGTTGCAGTGTAGGGGCAAAGTGAGGGACATCTCTTAGCACCAATGAACCAAAAGACACATAGTTCCTATTCTTACAAATGGAATGAACAAAATGGAGATGGGTCCAGAAATGTGTCTTCATATACTATAGGAGAGTTCTTTAAAGATCTGTATCAAAACACCTGATGATCTGAAATCAGGTGTTTATGTTGACCTTTGAATGAGAGAAGCTTGAGATAGACTTCTGGAGTAGATCTGGAAAGCATCTTATCCTGGAGGATTCTGTGTTATATGGAGTGAAGTTAACCAACATAACCTTTACTTTCAAGCCCGTCACAGTGATTTCAGGGTCAAGAATCAAAAATCAAGGGAGATAATGCCTGGTAGACCAAGTTGAGGATGGCAAAGTCCCCCGTGTCAGAGATGTTGAGCTGGAACTTCAGCATCTGCCAAAAAGACATATTTTGACCTGATGGGTGGGATGCTATGATGGAGAACACCCGTGTCCTTCATAGGCTGCTACGCCATACTGCGAAAGCTGATTCATCTCACCATAGAACTGCAATCAGCCTCGCAATTCGTGCTCCATGACATCCATGCTGCTTCTTCTCCTAAGAAAACCCACAAAAGGTGTGGCACATTGGGTTCTCCACATTAGTCTTTTCTGACAGTGTGCTTCACGGGGTCCTCAGTACCACCCGAACATCTTCCATGTTCAGCACCATCCTGAAAAAAATCCTGAGCAAGGATGGACTCGCACCATTTTTTGCTTGGTCTACACAATGAAACTTTTCTTGACCAATTATAGTGGAATTTGAACTGAGGGATTCAACCTCAGATCTTCTTCCAGTGCCTTAACCCCCAGACACAAACCTGCTTATATTTCACTTGAATGTGTCACTTGCTGCCTCCTGTAAATAAATCACTATGGGGGGAAATAGGTGGCATAGGGGTTAGAACTGCTGCCTTTGAACTCCAAGATTACAGGTTTGAATCACACCTGCTGTTATCCTAAATTACTCAGCTATACAAATGAGTAAATCATCAGTCGTATCTCACTCAAAAGTATGAGATGCTTCATGGATCAGCATCATCTAAATGGGTCAATGATGGTGATAAAACATATACCCAGCGGTGGGAGCATTACCTTCGCTTGATTGTTACACCAGATGAGTGTTTTTGTTATGATGTATGGATCGGGGGTTGTTTTTCCTGACTGACCTCAGCAAATTGCACGATACCTACAGATCCATTGAAAAGGGCTTTCCGATAACAGCGTTGTCCAGAGCGATCTATAACGTTATCTGTTGCCACTGAATCTGTCACTGTCAAAAGTGTGAGAGGCTTTCAAACATTGTACCTCTGTTTAGTTATCATCCCCTCCCTCCATTATTTTGCATTACTTTAATTTATTTATCTGACACTTTTTCTCCAGAGCAACTCATAATGCTCAGCTGCATACAATTAGTTACCCATTTACACAGCTGGGTAATTTTTGCTCTACCAATTAGGGTCAGTACATTGATCAAGGGAACTTCAGCAGGAGGTGAGATTTGAACCTGGGACCTTGGAGGGTGAAGATGGCAGATCTGGGTGTGTGTGAGAGAGTGAGAGTGTGTTTCTTTCTGTGTCATTCTGCCCGTGTGTCTTTGTGTTTCTGGGTATGTTTTGGTCGGTGTGTGTGTGTGTGTGTGTGTGCCTGCATTCGTGTTTCGTGCTCATTGTGTCAATTACGTGTTAGTCAGCTGTAGCGTACAGGGACATCTGCTCGATCAGCAGCCTCCAGCTGATCCCGGCCGCCGGCCTCTTCCCAGAGTCTACTGCAGCAGAACCGGCTGTAGTCCTCTGTGGGGAAGCACTCTTCCTGGGTAAAATGTGAATTTGGCTTGCAAATGTAACCTGCATTTCACTACACCACCATTACCCCCCCCCCCCCCCCCCCCAAAAAAAAAAAAAAACTCTACAAATTGAGAAGGTACAATAAAAATTACCCAGCTGTATAAATGAGTAAATCAAGGTAAGCATCTTAAAGTACAAATCACACATTTTATAAGTCACCTTGGACCAAGGTACCAAATAAATAATTAAATACCAATGCGGTTCAGCTGGCTGGAAATGGCTGGGTTGTAACCCCAGGGAGTGGAACCCTCTCCCTATCCTCCTCATCCACCAAGAGAGGGAGTACTGTAACACTGATACTGATATACGATGCCGTAAAAATTGCCCAGCAGAAAAACGGGCAAATATTTCTAAGTAGCTTAGTGTACAAACCACATATTGTAAATCGTTTGTAAAATAACACAAAGTACATGAATACATGTAATGTAAATGTAATATGTAATTTTTTTATGAAAACTGAGGTGGTCATTCATTCATTCATTCATTCATATTTAAACAAACCAAATACAATGCTAATTATTCACCTCCCTTTTTATATTTACATTTTCATCTATTCATCTGGCAAATTCTTTCAATTTTTAAATTTGTAATTGAGACTGGTTCACAAATAAAAGTAACTTTTGCAGTTGGGACATGGAGCAGTTTTCTGAATTATAAGTATTAAACATGTGCAGTTCAGCATGGAAGTAAGGATGATGATGCCCATGAGTACCAAGGTTGACCTCCTCAAAGGAGGTTTTGAAATGTCAAATTAGTTAGTTTAGTCAATTTAAGTAATATTTATGTATTTTCCAAATTTTTAATTCTTGGTTTGGTTCACTCTTGGTGGCAGCTGAGCTCTTGTCTGTGTATGCCTCTGTGTGTGTGTGTGCGCACGCACCACAGTAATGGAGAGAGAGAAGGTGTGATATAATTTGTTCGCAGAGGAGTCAGGTCTTGCCTTCGTCTCTTCCACTCCAGCACCTAGGGGTCTAAAGGTCACCCTCGCAGGGTTTAACACTCCATGTGATCTGGCAGCACTGCGGGCCCCGACCCGAAACCCCCCGCCGCCGCCTTTCTCCGCGCCGCTGCAGGACGGCCGTAACACCAGCATCCCCCGCGTCTCCTTCGTCCTCTTCCTCGGCACCCTGAAGTCACCTCCGGTCCTGCTTATCTTGAGCATCAAGTGCTGACAGATGTGCCGTGACAGTGGCGCTGTACTTTGACGTGCAGGTCACCCTCTTTCAAGTGCACTCATTCCACCTGCAGGGAACCCGTACAGAACTATACTGCGCACTCCATGCGTCCATACCGGCATACTACAGAAAAAATATGCACAACTGTGTATTTTTTAAAAGATTTTACCCCCTAAAATAACAGCTAGCATGTTCATAAAGACTTTGGGCACTTCCTGTGCTGCAAGGAACCTTTACTGTGTGGATGGGTGGTACTCGGGGACCCATCGGCCATTTTGTGTGAGGATGCGTTTAGGTGGCCATTTTGTGTGAGGGTGACTACATGGTACCGACATTTTGTGTGTGGGGAAAGCAACACGACTGTGGTCTCCATTTTGTGGGGGGTCAGCTGCTTGCAATGTCCACCTCAGTTACCCCAGAACGAACTCGGATCAGGGCTGCACGACGCCAGGTGGCTGCTCTGGGCTTTGCAAGGCCGCCTGATGTTTACATTCCAATTAGCGGTTTTCCGCTTGTGGATCTGGTAAGAAATTAAACATTTCTCCTCATAAAGTGTACTCGATTTATTCGCTTATTTCATTATTGGATTGTTTACTTTATCATTTTGACAATTTGTCAGAACTTGTCTGAAACGTTTGTATAGCCCCAGCTAACATTTTGCAATGTTTATACTGTATACGTTCCCATGTCTCCCATGCCTCTCAAAATTGGGAAACTCTTATTGTCATAGGCAACAGAGTGTGCTTATTTTTACTGTAGATGTTATTTTTACTTAAGAATTTAACAGAACGTGACAACTCTGGTTTATGGTGCTAATCAGGTGGTAGCAAACTTTCTTTGAAGGCTTGCTGGGATTCGAGCCCAATGGATGACAGTGGGCCGTGCCTTGTGATGCCTTACACTCTATTTATTTATCTGACACTTTCCTCCAAAGTGACTTATACTTTGAAGCTATTTACAACGATTTACCCATTTTACTGTCATTTTACTGTGTTAATTCAGGGTAAGTACATTAATCGACAGCACTTTAGTAGATGTAGGTTCAAATGCGGGTCCTTTTAGGGCAAGGCTGTAGTGCTAACTACAACGCCACCTGCTGCCCAGGTCTTGAGTAAATAAAATGCATGTTGTAGCATCTGACTTTTCATACATTTTGTATATTGTCTACATTTAATCTCTTATTATGTGCAAGCATAAATATGCTTAAATGCGGGCAATATCCATTTGAGAAGCTAGCTTGTCTTTACGATCATTAATCATTTTAAGTTCCCACAACCTCCCTGGAATGCATGTACAGACTTCTGCATAATTTTGTTTCATTATATTTCATCCTTCTGTGGTCTTTGTGGTCATCCAAGGTTCACTCGTGTCGGTTTCCATCAGAGCGCATTCTTCAGACATCCACGTTCGGTTGTAGCGATGAGCTGTAATAGCGACGATGAATCAGCCTGGCAGAGAGGATTCCGTCCCACTTGTAGTTATTCCGGAGAGTCCGTCTGGGTCGGGGGAAAGTGATGAGCGATGCGAGAATCTGCCCTTCTGGCAAAATCCTAGGACAGTAGGTAATGGTTAAGGAGCAAAACTCATGACCTGGTCATTTCAAACACCTCAGGTGGACCCTCTTTTTCCTCATTAAATATTCACTTGTAGAAATGGGGAAAGCTCAGGTATGCATGTAAATAAGCTTCCATTGTACAAATAAGTCTGAGCGAATGATGAAATTATATTAAGCTTTCGATATCTCTCCAGGAGTGAAGCCCGAACCTGAGGCCTTCACCAGTACACTATTTCATATCATTGTGAAAGTTCAAAGTAAGGTCAGAAGAGTGGACTATCAGAAGCTGTGAATTTTAGGTACTGAAGGGAGCTTAAAATTCAAGTTTATTGAGTTTATTGAAACACTGCTGAAAGACAGCACAGCTCAGTTGCAAATTATATTTAAATTAAAAAAAAAAATAAAAAAATTAAAAGAATATTTAGAATGAGAGATTCTTTATTCCTTTATTGGTTATATTCCCCTTATATTAAATGCTTTGTCATCTAAACCAACTTGTCCAACAACGATGGTGACGACGATGATGACAATGACTATGATAATGACAATAATAATAATAATAATAATAATAATAATAATAATAATAATAATAATAATACATTTGCTATATGTTAATATTTATTTTAATTATATTTTTTCTTTCCCAGGACTTAACTGATTTAAAAAAATTTAGTTTGAGAAAAAAATTAAAATTGTACCACACACACACACACACACACACACACACACACACACACACATTTTCAGAACCGCTTGTCCCATACGGGGTTGTACTAATAGTATCAAATTATACATATATGTTTTGTTACTGCTGAAAAAACAGTTGTATTAGTGTAGAGTTAAGTATAATAATATGGATATGCAATTGTTTAGAATTTCAACATTATTTTTAGAGAAAACGTCTATTTGAAAATAGGTATAGGATAACATCATCCAATTCAATTAATTCACAATGTAATGTTTAAATGCTGACTTACATTTTTTAAAAATATTTTCCTCTGCAAACAGGAACAACCTTTAAATTATAGAAATCAGCTGCTTCTCAATGGTTATTGTTATTTTAAATGATTTATAAAGTGCACATTAATTATTTCTGCAGGAATTCTATACAGCACACATTGGTAAGTGTTCTCTCTCTAATGAAAAATTAAATTTCTATCCTCTTTTATAAGGTTTGTGTCCTCTAACGCCACTCATTTTCCAATTGCCGCAAAACAAAGAAAACAGCGGAGGTGTGGCTATAAAGAACCACCAAAGGACATGGCGTGAGATTTCCAGAGAGGTGCTGCTTAGGTGCAGAGGACAAACACTCCTCCATACACAATGCGACCGCTGGAATTCAGACCGCAGGACTCAAGAGTGCAAATGATACTATAGCAAAAATATCTTTTTTAGCTGCAGCCTCAGACCAGCTGATTTATTCAGTCTAAGAGGCACTTGCTGAGACAAACAACATGTACACTGCCTATGATATATAATATATATACTTATTTCTAGTGGCCGACGGTAACAATGGCAGAAATTCTCACAGTTTCTTACAATTAACTTATAAATAAATTCATATGGCTAATCTAAAGTATGATAAAGACTGGTCATTTGAAATGGAAAGAAAATTTCAAATTTTATGTCCAAAGTGAAATCTCCTGCAAATCTATTATTTTGGATTGTGGAAATTCTGATGATCGAGATGATCCTCTCAAATTTTCAAATGATGAAAAACAAAAATGTTTTTCACAACCGAGCACATACATTGTGCTGACATGATATTATGTGTAACCAAGCAGAAATTATGATGATAATACCAATACCTCTGTCCGGAAAAAAGGCTTGCTATTTTATTGATCTGAAATATAAAACTGCAAATGTTTAATTGTCTTGAGATACAATATCTGGCCATTTCTTTCACGCAAAACCGATTTGTAATAAGTCCTTCCTTTAAATATGTATTTTTATCTATTTTTATTATTATTATTATTATTATTGCCTATTTTTTATCATGTATTATTTCAATTATCTTTACTATACTATGAATATGTTTTGGCAACGTTTTTTCAAAAATCCTGACTTTCTGAGTAGCTTTATGTTTTAAAGGTCCACATTATCTTCCCAGAAAGGATACACTGTGTTACACCATGGAAACATGGCTCTGTTTGGCCTCAATATAGACAGATCTTTCCTTGAGCTGTCAAATTCAGCTCTGTAAACATGACCGTGGCACTTGCTTGGTAGCATTAACCTAACCTAGTGTGCAAAAGAAACAAAAACGCTAAATAAAACACTTAAAGAGGACCAGGTCGCCTTGTCAGGAGGTCGGCGACGATATGCGGGAACCTCGACCGGTTCCCCAGGCGACCGCTGCGGTCATGGAACAGGCTGCCGCAGTCGTCCCTAATTCCTCCTGTCAGCCCGTAATCAGGTCACTTTCACATAATGGCCGATTTGTTTAAGCGGCAGACTCAACTGCGGCGTTCGTAAGATGGGTCGGGAAGTGGAGGTGGGGGGAAGGGGTGAGGGTGGCTGGCAGTGGCAGAGGGGCTCATCACATCAGGCAGAGGAAGAGGGGCAGTGACAGGTCGTCTTGTACCCTGGAGATGTTTCGCTCCGCCTCTATTGACATCTTTAATCATTGCACTTTGAATGACCCTGCCCCACTTCTTTATATTTAGTGCACATGAAAAAAATAACTAAAAAAAAATAACTGTGGGCCAGCTTGCCTGCCTCTCTCAACCCTTCTGGCCATTGCGCATTTCCGTCGTTTCAAAGACGGAGCAATGAATTAAAGTTGGTTTCCAACTTGGAGGCCTGTCTGCTCAACAAAGCATGGTGGGCTAATGGTGATCCACCCATGTCGGCTGATCCTTCGCTGGAACCAAGGACCGCGCACACAGCTCCTGCTGTAGTATCCTTGAGCAAGGTAGTTACCCTAAATCGCTTCTGTAAAAATACTGAACTTTGTAACTGGTAAATCACTGTAAGTAGCTTAACATTGTAAGTCATTTTGGAGAGAAATGTCAGCTCAATGAACAAAAGTAAAAGAAGGTCCCTTCTCTGAAAACAACAAATAAACAGCATCATTAGTATCGTGCAGATGCTCCACCAAAGGCCGTGCCGGGGGCCTCTTCTGGACGTTTTCAAAGTGTTGAGGACCATGCCTGGAGCAGAAACTTGGACCGGGGGAATGTTTGCAGGATCAAAATACTCAGAATACACAAACATACACTCTCTAACACACTCTCAAAACAGGCACTGAATCAGAACCCACAACCTTGAAGTTGTCCTTCTTTCCTGAAGGATTGGTTATTAGGTCATTTACTGATTGCCTCATTAGAATGGAGTACACTCAGTTCGGCCAGGTGACCCTGAAAAGTTGGTCGCTAGGGGTACTACTCCGAGGGTTTGTGACATTTCACGTTCTTGACTTTTCACAACTGACAAATTACATCTCCCTCTGACAATCTTGCCTTACATTCTGGACAAATATGACCATACTGCTTTGACTATGAATACACTGGTAAAATACTTCATTGTTCATACTTTACCAGTTATGGGGGTAAGTGAAAGGGAATTGACGGGAAATGTTTGTTTTCACATAAACAGAATTCTGGGGCAGGTAGGATCGCAAGAAGAACATGCAGTAGACGGTGCACAGTTGCGAGGGCATGGGCCACTCGTACCCCTAATAGTTTCAGACAGAGGCAGAATTTGCTTTCATCTTTCAAGGGCTGCCACGACAGAAACAATCCCTGCGCCCCTGGCCTCCTTTATCGAGAGACACTTAAGCGTACGCGGTACACATCTCGTTTCTATTTGTTTCATTCATTTAGCTAGTCTCACAAAACACAAATTGGTGGGATACAAGGAACATCCACAATGAACGAAAACCAACATACATAAACGAGGGAGGGGAAACACTATTTAGATTTGGATTCTCAGATTAGGGAATTCTTTTCTTGTCTTTGAAACGCCAAACCACTAATGCTCTTTTACATCCGATTCTCCAGCAGCCGGCTGATAATCCAAAGCTATAAATCTGACAGAGATCCCAGAAAAAAGCATAATTTTATCAGCCATTTTTCCAAGTTGTATTTCTTCAACCCAGGTTTAGGATCTAAGATTTAAGATCTTTACAAAAAAAAAAAAAAAAAAAAAACCTATATACTGAAAAAACTGTCTTGAAGGATACACACACACACACACACACATTTTCAGAACCGCTTGTCCCATACGGGGTCACGGAGCCTACCCGGTAACACAGGGCGTAAGGCCGGAGGGGGATACACCCAGGATGGGACGCCAGTCCATCACAAGGCACCCCCAGCGGGACTCAAACCCCAGGCCCACTGGAGAGCAGGACTGTGGTCCAACCCACTGCGCCACCGCACACCGCACCCTCTGTCTTGAAGGATAATTAAATAAAATGTTTGGTAAAAGCCAAAATGTATCTGGTGAAGAATATTAGCATGCAAAAATTATACTTTGAATAGTGGATTTATTCTTGTGGTGTTTTAGACTGCACAAACAAACCAACATTTACACTAACAATTATTTATTTTGAAGACACTTTTCTCCAAAGCGACACGCAACTCAGAGTAAACAAAAAGACACACAAGCCCATTGATAAAAGCAGCTTGCCAGGTCACCTTCCTCATGTATTTCAAACTGAAAACCATTTCTGGCATACTTTTTCACCCTGGAAACTGCAATTGAAATGGTATTTACAATATAAATTATCATCAGTTTTATATAGATGTGTACTAACATACAAGCTGTACAGTGAGCGTGTGCCAGGATGCCATATCTGAAAGAGTTATTGAGGCCTGTTGCTCACGGTTCCCCCTCTGTTTCGCAGCTTGTGGCCCACGCCCCCAATCCCTTGCCCCCGGTCCTAACCCCCCTGCTCAAGCCCCCTCTGTGCATGGCCTCTCCAACCCACGACATGGCATTTGCACCGCTGAGGAGAATGTGAGCTAATGAAAGTGTAAAGCCTGTGCTCAGTAGAGTATAAAATTCACATTCGGCCAGGGCAGGCGGTGCAATCCGATATCATGAGCCTTCCATAGAGAGAGAGAGATGAAAATAGCTCGGCCGAAACAAGACGGCACAATCGAACAAGAAGAGGGGGCGAGAAAAAAAGGTGAATTTATGTCATCAACGTGGACTCGGTCTTTGTAATTCTTTTCATTTCCTTAATGGTAGATGAGTGCGGTGTGTATGGTGGAGGGCTGAACATTTGGGAAGACACGAAAAAAGAGGAAAGAGAGAGGAATTCCCGGTGTGATCGTATGCACACGGCAGGGACGGGTGCCCCGCAGCTGCTCTTCCTGCCACTAGCAGACCTCTCTGCTCCAAACCTGGGGAGGGAACCGCCAGGAAACCACAAGGTACCGCGAGCCGCCATCTTCCTCTTGGGAGCATTAGCAGTGGTTGGCTGCGTGGCAAACGGAGACCTCGAATCAGGTCGGCATGGACACCGAGTGATGACGCAAGCAGGAAAAACCTCCCTGCCCGTACGCCATCGCCCTTCACTGCCACCGCAGCTGACGTTAGCCGCAACGCACAAATACGATAAACAAAAAGGTAATGTTCTGTTCACGGAGAGAATGAAATTTTAATTAATAATAAATCCTTATTTCAATGCTATTTTGAAATGAAATTATCGTTATAAATATGCAGAAGATACACATCATATAAAAACTTACAGGAAGAAAAAGCTATGATGACATGGTGATTAGTTTTATACTCTTATGTTGGTCCATAACAATATAAAGATGTTCAGATGGGTTCCCGACTAATGATGCAGATATTCTGTAGTTGGTTTGCGCGGGAACAATAGTCCCACTCTGACTCAGTTCAATAGTTCAAGCAGATTATGACTGGTTGACCTATTTTATTCTGCTGTAAACTTGCATTTGTTTTACTTTTCTGGCTAGCTTTTTGTCTGTGGGCCGACAGTGGTTTCATCCAATCAAAACTGAGGTGAAGTACGAAAAACAATTTTGACAATTTTTGGCATATGTAAAAGGGCAATAAAAGTGTTTGGCAACAGTCTGCATGGCTTTTTGGGAGTTAAAGCAGCTGTTCCTATTAAAATCTAATAGAACTACTGTGTATGTATTTAAAGTTTTGTTTGCAGTCTTTCACTTTTGAGATGCATGAAATCAAAATTCATGAGAAAATTCCTGAGACAGAGTTTACAGATTTTAGATTTTACATATTTAGAATTTATATTTTACACATAAACATTTTTGTTTCCTAGTTTTTTCTTTAAACAAAACACTTAAAATAAAATACTGGACTTCCTTCAAACATTTCCTAATTTTTTATTCTGAAATATCTTTTTATATATATTTTTTTCTTACAAGCGCGAAAGTATTTATGAAGTATGGCTTACATGCCTAGTAAAGAGTGTTGAAGAATAATAAAGTGAAAAGGCAACATCTTTTTTTTATGAATTAACATTTTCCTTGTAAAAATTAGAGGAAAATACTTTAAACAATAGATTGAGTATTGTGGTTTTAAGAGATTGCACAAAAAAAAGTATATCTTGGTTACAGCAGCTTTCCGACATATGGAAAGATATTTTTTCCAATGAACTTCAATCAGCTCTATGTGGGTCACCATTTGCTCAAATTGTAGAAAGTGCACCAGCAATACAGAAGGACTGAAAGAGCAGGGTGGCAGATGCCCAAAGCCAGACCTCAGCGTGACCGTACATGCACACACGCACACGCACGCACGCACACACACGTACACACACACACGCACACACACACACTTGGGCCCAAGAGTGCCTGGTGCTTTATGTAATGGGGTGAAATTTAGGGTAATCTGTGCCGCAGGTGACATCTTTGTGGATGAGACACGTTAACCTTTGTTTCTGATGTACAGGCCAATATCACTTTGATGAAAGTATACTTAGGTTCACAAACATGTGAAATATTACACCATCGATAATAAAAATGACCAATTTTAGTCTCTGTATACGAAAAAAATATTTTACTAACAACAGAAATAACAACAGCAACAACAACCAACATTCTTCTTCTTCTTCTTCTTCTTCTTCTTCTTCTTCTTCTTCTTCTTCTTATTATTATTATTATTATTATTATTATTATTATTGTGGTTGTTCTTGGCTGTTGTTGCTGTTGTTATTCCTGCTATCATTATTACTACATTTACATAGTAGTATGTATGCACTACATTTCATAATAAAATTTTTTTAAAAAAAGCTTCCACTCAGTATATTTTTGATATAACATTTTAATAAATTTTATATGTCAAGATAAACTGATTTCAGGCTTTCTGCATTATCGTATGCCTTGCAATTATGGAAATATTGCTAAAACGCTACATAAATTTTATTAACATTTTTGGTTTTTTTTTTTTTCAATTACAAACATAGTGAATTTATTATTAAATTATTATAAAACTTTAGTTTAACTTAAACTATTTTTCCCTTTTATATTTCCGAAAATTGCAGTATATTTTCATTTTTTATGAAGAATGTGTTAGTGGTTAAATAATTCAAACTATAACTTTCAGTCATTCAGCTGCACATTTATGCTCAATTAAGTTTCTTTAGTAACTTATTTAAAGTTGCTGTGTGTTACAAAACACAGGAAAACTTCATGAACATATCAAGATTTTTTCGGTGCAATAAAATGGAAATTAAGTTTTATTGTTTTTCACCTGGAGACACTGAAGAACATCTGTCTTCTGAATTAAAAATGTAACATTCTAAGGCCTTCTGTAAACAGGATATGTAGACTTCAAAACATGACAGACTTCAAATCTGGACAAATTCTCACAAAACCTTCCCTCCCTGTTATAATCTGAATTTTCTCAAAATCTGCTCTTTCTGTGTGGGACTGAAATTAAGAACTTTTCATAAAGGACTGGATTTCAACAGCAAAAGCTCTGATTACCATCAAGTCTCCTATTTATTCAATTCAGTTCAATCAAACTTGAAATATTTTCACTGCAATAACAAGGACATAGAAAAAAGGGAAAAAATGCTCTTAATGGAAAGTATATCTATATTAGCTTTCACTACGTATGTCCAACAGTGATGATAGGAAGTCAACTTCATACATTTTTAATATAAATAGATGTCACTGTGAATCTTTCTCTATCGACTGAGTAAAAACCAAAACTTAAAAAAGTGTATTTAATAAAATATATGACAAAAGTAAAAGTGAAAAAATGTGAACGGGAAGCCAGACATCGGTGAGAGGAGTGTTCTGTCGGCGCTTGTTCCACTTTCGGTGGATGTTCGCTGAAGTTGTGAGCCCTTGGGCAACTGCGATCCTCAGAAGTGCATGTGTGTATGAGTGTGTGTTTCTGTGTGAGGTGACGGGCAGGTCACTGCATTGGAGGGCACTCTGCTTGATTTTAAAATGAGTATACAGATGCTGTGATGGGCTGATGGTCACACACCGATACACACACACACCGGTAACCTGGTGATGCCCTTGGGGGTATCATCGCCCCACTGGGCTCTGTTCTTCGGGTACGGTCACTAACACGTGTTCCGGATGGCACAGGAGGGGCGCGAACACCCCAGCAGGATTTCCCCGACATTTCCCAGACTGGAGGCCTTCAAAACCGCTGGCAGGATTTCAAATTTTTAACACGACCCAACAATTGACAAACAGCTGGATTCTTCTCCAATGGAGCCCTTTGCCGGCCATACATAAAAAACAGAACAATTGTTATTATCATAATTATTCAAAGCAGCACAGAAATCAAACAAACGCAAAGACATTGTGTATCACGGCACTGCTGTGTATCTTCACACTGCGATGTACTGTGTGAACCGTGTGAAACCACATGCAAAACCGCAACCTTTCTGTGACTGTCCGTTGGACTCTTCAGATTATTAAAAGCAGGCTAAAAAAATAGAATGACAAATTAATGTATCTCGCTCTATGCTTTTTTTTTTTGATCCCTGAGCTTCGGAGGCTATTTTGAATTTAATTTTGATTCTACATTCTTCTTAGCCAGCTTTTTAGTAATTAAAAACAGGAGATGTTTTATTGTGTCACTTATTTGTCCCTGCATTTGCACATTTTAATTCCGATGTCTGTTAAGTCAAAAATGGGCCAGGCCACACCAAATTGTGTGCCTTTGCTCATTTTGTCAGCCTTTAGCCATGACGGAACGACATCAGATTAATGAAATGAATTAACACTAGACAAAAAATGCGTATAATTTTATGAGTGCGGGCGTGCTGCTGTTTAATTCCAATTCATCACTGATAGCAATGTGACATCGATTGGTTATCCTCGAAATATTTCTCCCAAATGTCAGCACAACACTTCGCGGCCAGCTTTTCGCTTTGAATTAATCTACTCGATAGTCATAAAAATATTTAAAAGGACTTAAGCCACTTAATAATGAATTCTTCTCATGCGAAATTAGATTGCACAAATTTTTGACTATAAATGTATGAAATATACATTAAGCACCAGCAACTTAACAATGAAGATTAACAATGTCATTGCTATTTCATTTGATAAAAGATATTTTAACATAATATGCAAATATCATAATTATGCATAATGACTATTTATGCATAGAAAGAATTTTTAAAACTGCTGGCACATTCAGCTCCTGCCTCTGCAGTATCGTGTCATATTATTTTGAAAGGTTCCAATGCAAAGCGCTTTATGTGGTTTCAACCACCTGTGCAGTGTTTTAAAGCCCCTTTACATATGTGAGAAGTTTATTATTTATTAAAATTTTTAATAATGATAATTTTCCGTGTTTTATAGCCGTTTATCGATGAGGAAAATTCTCTCCCGCGCGTGAATACCGCATACAAAAGAATGAGAAAAGACTACAGATGGCAACGATGGTGACACTTTCCTTAAAAAAAAGAAGAAGGGGGTCACGGAAGGTGAAAAGAGAGCGCTTGGAGGCCTCTGATGAGGTTTGACGAGGTTTGCTGAGAGAGAGCAAAATCGAACCCCGCAGAGCGCTACCTTGAGTTGAGGCGAGGCGCCGAGGGCCCTGGGTGTTGAGTGACCAGCCCGTGGTGCGGAGACAGGCCACTCACTGCACATTAGCTCAGGGACGCTCTAATGACTGCTTTCAGATGTGACGCGGCCGCTGTATTAAGCTCCGCGGACTTACTGACCGAACATTCACCTCCGCATTTATTTATATATTTACATGTTCGTTTCACCCCCCAAAAGTGTTTTTCGCCCAAGCTAACCTACATTGCGGCCGGATACTCCGTCATGTGCCCGCCTCGATAAAAGGAAACGATATTATGAGGGTAGTCCGGGAGCAGCGGAAATTCAATCAATCGCCAAACTGCGATCGTTATGGAAATATCACGCAGAATCCCGAATTGAATTTCCTTTTGTTTAACCACTGAAGCAAGGATTATATTTAACAAGCAGGCTGCCTAATCAAAACCAAATTATTTCCACATCATAAAGACGACCTCTCAGAAACAATTGAGCTCATTGGAATTTTCGGGGGGTTTTTCCGTGCAGTTCCGTAACTTATAGAGAGTCGGATTCCTGTCTCCTCGAATCACCGGGTCGGCTGTTACCTTCAAACACATCTATCTAATACTTGTGATGGGCATTTACTTGAAGGGCACATTTCAGCAAAACATCAACGTTACCTGAATATTTCAAGTGTCCCTCCACCGCAGGTAACTTTGGGGCCCACAGACAGCCTGCAAAGAGGTATGGAAGTGCTTCGCTAGGGCATTTTCCTTTGTGACGTGCCATATTTAAAATGTTTCAACTGCAACTCACGGAACTGCAACTGGAAAAAAAATACATTACATTGCTTCAATTAACGAGATAATATTTTCCTGTGAAATCCGGTTAAACCCTAGAATTCATTATGAATTCTCAATTGATGATGAAAACAAATAATACTGGATAGCTTTAATAAATTAAATTTAATTAGTTAAATATATTGAATGAAAAGAAAATGTGTTTAAAATATGAAATAAAACTCATGTCTGACCATACCCCCCACAACCAAAGTCAGATATTACGCTTGTTTTCTCGTATTTATTATTACCATTTTCATTCATGATTCAGTGGATGAGTCAGAAGTCCTAAATACACAGAAAGCTTAATAACATGCACTGATGAAATAAACACTGTAGTAACAACTACCGTAATAATAAAAAATCCTCGGCAGCGTTAAATCCATGCATTTCTGAATTGCTTTTTTGGTGTCCCACGTTAACTGCGGTACGGCTCAGGCTGACACGTTAACCATGGATGGATGGTGCAGTGTAAAGCCGTGTTCTCGCAGCTCTCGTTGTCCGCACCCAGGATCAAGGTACTTACCCTGAATTAAAGCGGTAAAAATGACTCTGTTGTAAAAATACATAAATCACTGTAACTTAGAGCACAAACTGAAATCATAAGTCACCTTGGATAAAAGTGTCAGATAAATTAATTAATAATAGAAGGTATGTTACCTTCACAGTCTCGGTGCAGGTGCATTTTGAGGTGCGAGGAATTCTTTCGGACAGCTACTATAATTTTTTAACAGCGTTCAGCTTCACCCTTGCTATGTATTTGACACTCGGACTAAAAGAAAGTTTGAGAAAGAAAGCGGTGATAAGTCTCTTGCCTCCTCTCTGACCTGCTGAGGGCAGCAGTGGCTCGGCGAAGGCCGTGGGAGGCGCGTGCAGGGCATCTTCACACTGGCACCAGAGGTTCTGGAGATGAAAACTACATGAAAATACAACAAAGTAAAAACAGCAGTAAAAGTACAGTGAAACCGCAGTCAGTGTGATACAACAGTAACGTATGCGCCAGGGGTGTGTGTGTTTACATCAATAATGTGCATATGATGATGAATGTATAAAGATAAATTAATTTCTCATATCACTGTGTGCCACACAGGGTCTTCAGCGCCAGTACAAACAGCCTGTGATACGAGTTTTTACTACACTCTGCAGTACAGCTACAATTTAGAAAAATTACAGTCCTCTCAGGAAATTTGCTGCTGACTAAGATGTAAAAGTACCGACGAAAAGTTGCTTTAAATATTTTTAGTCGTCACGTTTTGGCTTCCTGAACTCTATTGAAAATTCAGATGTTTTGGAAGTTTTATTTATTTCTTTCTTTATTTTTTTAAAATATTTTGCAGCGGTCTCGACATGCAGGGCAGTTCTCACTCATATTTCGTGCTAACTTGTGTGTTTTATCTTAGTGGCTGGCTTTGTTTTGCATTTCGAAGGTGAGCTTTAAATGTGTTTATTTCTCGCTGTGTTTTCTCTCTCGTTTGGTGCCATTTTTGTGGTAGGTGTCACAATAAATTGATTTATACAAAATTCAGAAAAGCCTCAGTCCACTGAACTGAAAACATGATGATCTGATCTTATCAAACTGGAAAAAGCAAGAAATATATTTGTAGTAATGTACAAAAAGAAAGGGGGCTTAATTAAATGAATTTATATTAGAAAATGATGTATTTATTATTATTTGCTCTCCTGGGTTTATCGAATAGATCAGATGGTTTATCATAATCGAGACAAACCACGCCAAGTCTCGTTCTCAGTTGGAGCCACCATGATGAACTCCGGTTGACCCTGAGATGTTTCCGACCTGGGCGGTGGCACAGAAGGGTACAGAGATGCATTAAAATTTGGGGATTTAGGAAACACGAATTAGACGTGACCTCTAAGGGTTTTGCTGGTCACGCTATATTTTGACTGTGTTTAGTTTTTGTAGTTCTTTGCTAAAATCATAATTAGTGTGGCAATTTATCTCCTTTTTTTTATATATAATCTATCTGAAAAATATAGTTGGAAAAGAAATTCCTGTATTCTGTCCATTTTTGTAGTGATATACCAGTCAGGTATACATTGTTATAGTGTAATTTTAAAAAAGAGAAAAAAAAAATTAAAAAGACTGTTACAGTAAAAAAATTGTATATTTAATAATATGCATTTATATATTTTTCAGAGAATGGTATATGATATTTTGTGTCGTGAAGTTTGTTTGGTCGAAGGTTTGAACAGTATCAGTGCTGCAGGACTAAGTTCACAAGTGACAAAGGAGACTGCAGGAATGTTTTTAAATCAAAATAATAATCTACACTATAGCACAGTTATTCCAAGGCAGTGAAGGAAAATAAACAAAATACATATTTTTAATAAGATTTATTTAATTTGTACTTCTCCAGATAGAATCATATAGTCAGGTGTTCCGTATTTTCATGTCTTGAAATGAACAAAATCTACACATTATACAAAATTATAGAGGATTCCTCAAATAATTTCCTCAATTTCCTCAAAGAATTTCTATTAATGTGTTATGTAATATAACATAATTAGATAATATAATTATAGAATTATTGTATTATAAATAATATATGTAATTATATAAATTACATTTTTAATATGTGAACATGTATTTATATTTACAGTATATTTTTTTACTATATCATCACTGTATATTTTATTATTTGAAAGAATTTAATCTTTTTCTTTACCTTGGGATGCACAAATATACTGCATTAACGTTTTTATTATTTGCCTTTTACCCAAAACTTTTTTGTTTTGCATGTTGATAAAAGAAGATGAGCAATGAGCTCAATGAGAGGGTGTGGGGTCCCATCATTGCTTGGATTGAATCCCAAACGAAATTATTTAATCCTTCAGAAGTAATAACATAATTTTTTCGCGGGGTTTGTGGAAAGACGATGGCTACAACCGTAATATTGTGCATGGAGCTGTCAAGACGGTCCTTTTGCAGCCCCGCCTCCTGCTGCGTCTGCGCCATGTTGCCCTATGATTGAACTCCCAGCAGCACCTGGGTCTGTCCCGCAGCCATCTCTGTCACCCCGGAACTGTCACGTTCCCTCATCGCGGCGAGCGTCCGTCAATGTGACCACAGATATTTCCGATAATAATAGAGCTAGCCTTTGCCATTTTTTTTTTTTTTTGTTTTTTTGTACTTGTCATAAACCTCAGAAAGAGGGAAACATCTTGTCATCCTTCAGATACTTTTTATAATTCCTTGTCTTTTCTCAGTTGCCTTTGTCCAGGCTCAGGCTAGCAAGGCCCGCGCTGCTGATGGTTCTCGCTCAAAGCGGCTTTCCAGCGCGATGCAATAATCTCATAGCCGCATAGTCCGATTCCCGCCTTTTAGATCCGTTTCCCCTCGGCCGCTTTAGAGCAGAGGAGCAGCTGGTGAGCTCTGATGATGGGTCGGCCTTTTTTTTAGGGATTTAATTTTGACACCTTGACCCCTGTCCGAATTCGGCCGTCTCTCTTGAGCTCCACAGCGAGGATTGGGTGCATGAAATTACGGGAGAAAAGCAGGATAATTTGACGGGTGCTGATCGTCCCCCCTGTCAATCTGGATTATCCCAGAGGTTTTCTGAAAGGGGGAAAAGTTCAGCGGAGCACCTAACAATGCAAAGCCTGTTCCCGAACATATAATCAGAGAAATACAGAGTGGATCAGTGAGAAAAGCTCGTGTTGCAATTTAGAGAGGGAAAAAATGACCCTGTTCCGTCTGGTGCCTTAAGAACAAACACAGTTGGACTATTTACACTGATAAAATACAGTATATTCGACGGGCGAATGTGTGAAGAAAGTTACCTAGAAACACCGACTACATTTATAAGATCAGATGGTAAACTGCTGAAGTGCTGTAGGATAACTTTCTGTGAAATTTAAAAATTACAGTAAATTGTATACATATTTACATTTAAGTCTTTGATCGACTCAACTGGGATGGACCGAAGAGTAATCTTAATTTCATGCATGTATAGTTGAATAGTACATTAAAAAGTTAAATTAAAAAAAATGTGAGCACAAAAATTTCAAAAGGTATCACTGCAGTATATATATATATACACACACACACACACACACACACACACACACACACACACATATTTATATATTACATTCTCTTTCTAAAATTTCCCTTCTGCAAAACATACATTTCAGAATAATTACAAATAAATGCATTTAACAGTCAGCATTGTCAATACAAACTTTTGCATGTAAAGTGGATATTTTTCTCTGGAATGTTAGAAAATGGGCTGAATTCATGACAGTTTAATTATGTTACTTGTATGAAAGATTTTTTTCTGAGATTTTAATAATTCATACCATGATGTTGGCCTGGCACAAAAGTGCCAAAGCTGTTGTTGTGGATTAGACTTCCTAAGAGTTAAGGGCCTCATAAACCTGTAATGATGTCTAATCCCTGCTAATTACTAAATGTAATCGTTGGGCTATTGCAGCATTAGTCGATTATTAAATTATGATGGGGGAGGGAGCCATTGTTTAGTGGATTATTGACAGTTGCTTCAATTCACACTAGGAGGCAGTATTAAATCAATAAACCATTTGGCATATTACTGTATAATGTTCGGTGTTTACAGATATGTTGTAAAACAAGGAAAAACTGTGCTGGGGTTGAATTTTAGCTCTTTATAAAGTAAAAAGTCAGATTTAGTGTCAGGCTGAATAATCATTTCCCCTTCACTTATTTTTGTCATATGTGCATATATGGGGCAAATTATGTATAAATATACAGTATACAGGATATAAATTGCAGGTAATGTTCCATTACTGGTGACTAAATGTCAGTTGATGGAAAAAAATTAAAAAGAAAGAAAACATCATCTGAATTAAAAGAAAAAAGAATAGCATTTCAACAATTCAGTGTAGAAACAAACATTCTGAATATGAATTTGTGATGCAATAAAATAGTCATAATTTGGACACAAACAAACTAAGAACATAAGTGTTGTAACAGTTTGAATATTGAGAGACTGATTCACTTTGCAGTATGAAGAATATGGTCAAACCCCAGAAATTTATATTTTAATGTTTTGAAAGTTGTTCGTATAGTTTTCTGAACAAAAAGAATTTGAACGTTACAAGTTTGTACCGTTTATAATTGTACATCCAGTTGTGTCGGTGAGGGAAAAATGTTTGTTTCTAGTTCACTCCGTTTAACTAGATATGGCATTTTTAGTGCATTTCAGACTGAAAATAAAAATGTTACAGAAAATAGAAAATGACAACCTAACTTCTCCACTTGTGATCCAATAAAGATAATTGACTGCATAACAAATTAGCTCAGACTTTGATAATAGAGAAAATTAATGGAAAGTTAAGTATCAGACGGTCTTAAAAGGGATCGAATGAAATGCTTTCAACATGAATATGGTTTTTCTGTTGCAGTGTGGTATATATACACTTTAAATGCACAGCACAAAATGTTAATTTTGACTTGCAATATAGATTTACTTATTCCCGCCCATCACAACAGCAATGGAGCGACAAATGATTTATTTTTGAAACCCAAGTGGGATATTCCTCACGTATTTTATCTCTGGTTATATGAGACACTTTGTTTTGTGTGTACAGTATATTTCATACTTTTCGAAGTAAACACATTTCAAAAAATTAAGCACTTAAACATTACAAAGTACACTTTTTAAATTTTTTGGTGCATTTTAACTTTTTAGTGGGAATTTATTGCTCTCTACTTTTCACACTTTAAAATGTGAGATTGGGAGTTTGTATCGTTTTTGAAGAATTCATATGTTGTTTGCTCATAACTTAAAGTGCTGGTATTTACAGTTGGATAGGAACTATAAGGCCAATAGGAATTTTTTTCCACTGTTTTCATTTATATTTAATTCCCCATAAATGGTACATTGCAACAAAAATGATACGGCTGCATCATACGCAGAAACATGGCTTTCACATTCATTTTCATGTTCCATTCACAATTTGTGCCGCTTCTTCAGAGGCAACACTTTACAGTCATTTATCTTGTGTCTCATTTTCATGTACATGTAAAGTCTGCAGAAGCACAATTAAATATATATAACTATTTCAACATTAAGTAGAATTTGAGTGCTTACTGTTTTTCAGATTATATTACGGTTTGTTCACGGAAAAATACTGAAACACTACATACTTTGATTTCTGTGTGTGTGTGTGTGTGTGTGTGTGTGTGTGTGGGGGGGGGGGGGGTTCTTGAAGCGCCACCACAGTCTCCTGGAAAACACCGATCGATTGCTAGAACAGCGCAGTTCGGCTCCTTGTCATTCCTTGTGTCCTTTCTTTAAGATCTCTTTCTATGATTCTTTTTTTATTTATATTTTTCTCTGGAACCAGGATCACAGATGTTGCTGCCAGAAATATCCATAGTTACCACAGGCCGCGTGTAAATTTCTTCCATGTTTTGCATTTTGCTTTGCTTTACAGCTCAGACCACTGAGCACACACTTTTAATTTCCACTGGCACTCTCTCCTTTCCTTACTTGTTCACAAAATTAAATAAAAGAAATATGACATCCTCATTGTTTGCTCCATGGTGCAATTTATTCGTTCTCTCCTAACAACATGCGGGGGGATGCATATGGAATCCACAGAGTGTCAAATATTTGTATGATTATGCAAATATGCTTGTTTCAATAAAGTATGCAAATCAAGGAATACACTAAGTTGTTGTTCTGTTTTTTTAAGAGTTATTTCCACTGTCTGTTTGTATTTGTGCCTATATTTATAAAGTTCATTTCAGACAATCACTTGTATGCATTTCACATGTAAAGTGAGAATAATGCTCATTGTTGTGATCACAGGTCAGAGTTCCCCACGTGGTCTCTTCCAAATTGTGGCGCAAACACAGGGATTTCGTACAACTGATTGCAAAAGACAAACAAAAAAAAAAAAACCCTCTAACTTCACCAAAAGGAGGGGCTCCCGTTTGGAAACAACACAATTGTGACCTGACAGATTTCGTAGCATCTGTCGATATGACCGGAGACAAATCTGTTCTCTTTTGGAAAAAAATGGCTGTTACGCAATAAACCTGCTGTTTATGTTTGCTGCTTGTGTTTCAATGTTTTCCTGAAGGTGTACTATTTTCTGAATAAGACATTTTTAGCTAAATAAACTTGAACCAAAAATGTAAGATGCTGTATTTTATATTCTAAATCTATTCCAAAGATATATATCCCAATATCGATAGACATGGAAAGAGGCGGTGCTGGCGTACCATGGATTGCAACATGAGGACAAACAATGAATACTGCACTTTATTCAGCGGTCAGGAAATTCCCCCATTTTCAGTCCAATAGATGATGGGATGGTCAAAAGGTTTTAGAAAGATAGAGTCAAATAAAATCCATAACAAGTCAAAATGGTTGAGTAAAAGAAATTAAACTGGACCACCAATAACAGCCAAAGTACTTGTGCAGCACTTCACAATCATGGCCCATTGAGTCAAACCACTGGTATAACAAGTCAAAGTTGTATGCAAATTGTGTGAGTCAAAGAATTTACATAATCATGAAATCATAGCATAAGGAGTCATACCCAGGGGCTAACTGAAAGAGCACATTTGGGCAATGAATCCCCCCATGATGGGACAGAGTGGGGCAAAGTGACTGTGAGGAATGACTCAACAGAGCTGTCATGGACATGGTGTTTGAGCGCTTCTGCTCCGTTTAATACCGATGCAACGTTCGTGCTCCTGATTCAATTTAACCGCTTGTTCAGAGCAAAAAAAGTGCACATGACTCCCAGCTTTGATTCCAGAATTTCAGCAATGTGCCGCTTTCTAAATAGTCAATATTTTATCTACAGTCTTTGTCGAAAGGGATTACCTGTTTAAAACTGCTGATCACCGTGAAAGACCAAAATGAGGAGGGGCCAGATGAATTTGAGACAATCTTTTCTGATTCCCCTGGCTATCGAAGGCAAATCAAGGAGAAGAAAAGTACCATTTGTTTGGAGAAGGAAGGCATTGGGCAATGGTGTGAAATGTAATGTACTGTGCGGTTGACTGCCACATTGGGAGTTAATGGAATGACGGGGCCACCCCCATCCATTTAATAATGTTTTATAGCTGCTTTTATGTTTGAGCTGAATTTATATTTGCTTTTTAAATTCACTTGGATGTGGATGAAATCAAAGGGTGGGAAAGAAAGGACACCAAAGATCGACGGGCCTTCTTTTCATGCTCCACAATTAAATTCATCTGTGCTTGCGCTCCCGATGTGCAACAGCTGAGCGACACCAATGACGGAGGAATGGTTTCCCGCTGCGTAACTGTGCCGGTTCGGGGATTTCGCCCAGACAGACTCCTTGGCTCACACTGGGGCCCGAAGGTACTCTAGATGTTTAACTTTTCCCAAGACAACTTGGGCATCACCAGAGCATCATTCAGGCAGAACAAAGGATGTTGGCCGGGCTACTTGGGCACAGGCCGGAATCAGAAATCTCGAGAAACTCCTTCATCTCCCCTCCTGCCCGCCTCCGCCACAGGGTCGCAAGACGGCATTATTATCCCAGCGGGAAGTGGCCCCTGAGCACAGGGAAATGACCGAGGCTGTTGACGGTCTCCCGGTGGACGGTGGCCCATGCACCCTTCTCGAGCAAAATGAAAAAGGAAGAAAATCAAACCCAGGATAATAGGCGAGGCATGTCATCGCATCAAACTTTATTAAAAAAAGAGCAGCAACAAAAGCGTCAAAGAATAAAAAATGGGACGCATATATTCCGGGACGCCGAGCAGATGTCTCCAAAACGGCGGACTCGCAGTAAGTCAAGCACCTGAATGGGAGGCCCTGTGTTGCCCAGTTCTCGGAAACAGCGAGGCAGAGCTGTAATGCCAGCGGGTCACCCGGCGCTCCTCCTGGGCTCTAATCCGTGACTCTTGACTGGGAACGTTCTAGAAGAAATGCGTTTTTCACAGTTGTTACCAGGGCCGGGCATGCCCGCTGCTTCTTTTCACAGACGCTTAAGTACCATTCTGTCGGGCCTTTCTCCTCCTTAATCTGCCTGAGAAAGGGCACGGGGTGTTCAGCAGCGCTGCGTGTCTCTGTGTTTTCTACTGATCACCCTTTCTGCTCCGTCACGTTTCGCTACCTTCTGCTTTATTACATCGCTACAGCACCAGATACGTTTTTAAAGAATTACTGCTCAATAAATGATCCCTCTTCCTTTTCCAAAAACATGTATTACTTTCACAAAGCCAGAGCTACACCTGAACATTTCACAGTTTAAAATAAGAAGCAAATATGGACTTATTATGAAGTACAGGGGCAGCTGGTACTGTAGTGGTTAGAGCTACTGCCTTTAGACCCATAGGTTGCAGGTTTGAATATCATCTCCGGCTGTAGTACCCTTGCAAGGTACTTACCTTAAGTTGCTCCAGTAAAGTTACCCAGCTGTAAAAATCGATCCAAGTTGCTTTGGAGAAAAGTGTCAGCTAAATGAATAAAGGTAATTATGGACTTACTGCGAAGTTTGTGTAATTGGGACTTGAGTACAAACAGCTTGTAACATCTATTAGATATCTTTTCATATATTTCCCTGCTCTATTTATGTGGTCTTTTCACAGCTCAGTTCACACCGCGAGCAACGTCAATCTCAGGTCGAGAGGTTAAGAAGAAAATGAAATCAGAGCCTTCTCAAACAGGGCGACCGGCGGGAGCAGCACGGTATCAGCATGTCAAAAGTGTCCTCCATAACCCGAGAGCCAACATGGTGCCTTCTGACTCCTGACGCGTGTGTGTGCGTGCGTGTGCGTGTGTATGCGGGTTCATGCGGTTCAAAGAATCGATTCATTCCTCTCTCACTCTTTCATGCACATTATTAATCCAATATCATTTAATCAATGCGTGCATGCAATTGATTTGTGCATTTATGTACTCTGCTTATTTACATGATTCAAAGCAACAAACACACAGGACCGCAGCACATATCAATAATTCGATAACGCGACTGTGCGAGAAAGTTAATCAGACACAATTATGTCACGTCTCACCTTCTCTCGCACGCACGCATACGTTACAAAAATATGTCTTCATTAAACCTGGGTGTTACAAATACGCAGTGATGTCATCCGATCAATTTGTGCATTTGCGTAGTGTGCACGTTTTCGGGAGTCCAAGTGCAGACGCACACATGCACGCACAAACAGCCGAGCACCTCCAAACAGGATCACACTCATGAATAATATTGCCATCCAGCTCTGTGTGAGAGTTAATCTGATGGGCCCCAGGGAAATTCAACACTGCAGTGCCTGATATTGAACCTATTTTACACCTGAATGCTTCTGGACAGTTTGTACAGTGGTAAGGCCACTGGAACTGATTGAGGGAAACGTCATATGGACTCACCATCCTGGAACTAGAGCTCTCTTACTGATAGTTCTTGGGTGTTGTGGCACAAAATTCAACCTGAAGGGGCCCGGGCCAGATCCCAAAAGGGCCTTTACTGCTTTCATACTCCTAAAGGTACTTGTGCTAAATGTTCTGGCTGTATAAACGTTCATATTTTAAAGCCTACCTGTGTGTGCCTGCGTGTGTGCGAATGTGTATCGCTTAAGTTACCAGTGCAATAAGCAAACGAAACCAACATGTCCCGTTTCAGTTGATGATCAAGAGGACTTATTTCAGTCAGGTTTAATTTCTCTGTAACTCTCAAAAGAGCAACGCAATTGGAAAAATATAGATGGATTTTTGGATGTAAACATGTACTGCTGTAAGGATGGATGGATGGATGGATGGATGGATGGCTGGACATTGTATGGTAATGCTACCACAAGGCTGTCGGCAATGGCTTTATTGCACAACCCGTCTGTACTCATATCTCACGTTTGTTAGTGTGAAGCCCAAATACTGCTCTATTCCCACCTAGTTGTGCAACAGACCAGTCCATCACTTGTGTGATGTTTTTCAACAATTCAGACAGACTGCTTAACGCATCTGTATAAATTAAGCTATAAAAATCTGTAAAGATTACAAAGATGAGGCATGTGTTTTTTCCTATCCGTCAGCTGTTTGGTTAGGAATAAATAAATGACTTTACATTCTCAAATGTCCCTAGGGGCTGGGAGCGAGGCCTCTCGGTGACAAGTCGCGTGACTCCCACTCGCGAGGAAGCAACCAACAGCAGCGCCATTCTCAAACGCATCTTGAGCGCTCTACGACCTGTTTAGCGTTTTTAAATATTCGGTATCGGCAAGAAAGCTCCAGCAAACTTGTACATGACCCCAGACAAGGTTTTTTACACTTTAAGGAAGAAATTTTGCGGGAACGGGCTTTTGCAGAGCATCAAAGGGAAAGATCAGCTTCAAATGCAGTTTTACTACCGGGGGGCTTCAATGATGAGAACATTTCTATTCCAGACTTGAGAGTGGCCAAGTCATAGAGAATAACTCATCTGAATGTAGACGCGGCAGCATCACACCTGTGTGTCTGCGTGTATTAAGAGTTTTGGAGTCGTCGCTGGACGAGGATGAACGGTCAACTCAAAAAGAACTAGAAAGAGAAATTTCCTGTGCACACCTCTTTGGAGAAGAGCATCTGCAAAGCGAATAAATGTAAAAGTAAATGATCAGCTCGGTGGAATAACACCTCATTAATGTTTTGTGAATCAAACGAAACATTTGAGAATAGTGTCAATTATCAAGAAGAGGCTGTCATAATTTACCTTGCATTACCATACATTACTGCTAATAGGAGGATGCAACACACAGAGGTTTCATGGCTACATGACTGCATGCTTATGTTTTCTTGATGTCCGGTGTGTGATGTCCAACCCCCCCATCAAATGGCTTCAGTTAGCCTTAATAGCCTCACCACTGACTTTGAAGGCCCACAAAGGGATAACGTGAAGCCCATTTGAGTTGCTGTCCCAAAAGACAAACTTGGCTGTTGATGTTGGGGCCGCTGTTATGTTGGACAGAAGGGAAATTGCAGCTCACGTGTGCCACATGAAAAATGCCAAAATAACAAGCGTGACAAGTAAATCGGCTCCGATTTTGGCACATTCGAGAGCTGTCGCAATTAAATGTTTCATCTTCTGCTGGCTCACAGACAAGGGAAGGAAAAAAAGGAAGGGAGAGTGCAGCGGTTGACGGGCACGCAGTGGAGCGGCCTTAAGATCATCGGCCGACTAGAAACTGTTTTGACTTCCATATTGTCAGGAAAAAAGCTAATGAAAGAATACGATCATCAAACGTTGGTTGATCTCGTACTGTGTGTGTGATGCAGACACTATTATCCCTCATTGCACATCACTGGGGGAGTTTCTTTCACTTAATCTCAGCCACCCTACCCCCCCAGCAAAACAAATATGGATACTCATACACATCTACTCTGGTTATGAGTTTATAAAGCCGAATTACACTTCACTGGTACTGCTGGTACCTCACAGCTCTTGGGATGTGGATTTGGGTTCAAATCCAGCTCAGTCTGTTTAGAGTTTGCATGTTTTCCCAGTGTTCACATGGGTTTCCTCCCATAGTCCGAAGACATGTGATTCATGTGAACCGGTGACTCTACGTTGCCTGTACTGTGTTTGTGTGAGCGAATCAGTTTGTGTGTGTGATTGCCCTGTGAAAAACGGGGATCCTTCCTGGGGTGTCCCCTGCTGAGCCCAACACCCAATGTTTCAAGGGTATGCTCTGGACCACCTGGCCTTAGGCTATGTGATTATTGATCCTGACTGATTGAATCCCGAATACTTGTAATTCCATTTTTGTATAAAAAACCACAAAAGAGTATGGGAAGACTTGTTGCCCTAATACGTCCTCTTGAAATTGGACGTCTTCTGAAGATATTATCATTGCCCGTTTCCAATAGCTTCGCCGCAACCGGATCCTGTGCCATTAAATAATCCCGTTCATAGCGCCGCTTTTCTTTCAATCATCCCTGCTATTCTTGGCAATTGCAGGCCCATCTGTTTCTGAAGGGAAGGTTGCGGCTCTCGTTTTTGGCAGAAATGTGAGTTTTTCCTCAGCCGAACGAAAATAAACTGCTCAAATCCGAGACGCTGTAAAAATAAGCAGCCGTCTTTGGCCAAGCTCTCCAACTCTCCGCGATGCAAAGGGGTTGCACGTTTTCCCTGCTGATTAGAAGAAGTCAAAGTAAATGGCGCTACTATACTCATCTAGAAAAATATCCTAATCCCATGAAAATAAATATCAAAAAACATTGTGATTGGCAAAGTCCCCCCCACAGAAAGTCAGGAAGTTTTTTGGCAGTTTACTAGATTGTGCGTTTTATTATGGAGTCCTTTTCATGACGACTGTTGTAAAAAGCTGTGCACACTACCACGCATGTTTTTTTTTTTTTGTTATTATTTCAGTGAAAGTTCCTTTTATTACTTTGAGACCAGCGATTATCGCTTTATTGCCCACCACATGTCACATGTAAAGATTCTGTGACTCATGACTTTTTAAAGAGACGAACGCTTGAGTCACCCAAGAGCGTTTTCATGGATGAAAAAGACACACGCAAAATGACGGGAAGTTTCTGCCTCCAAAATCAGGTTTGTAAGTGAAAAACAGTCCAAATGTGGGTGTGTACAGAAGAACAGTGCTGTGGTTTTTACTGCATGGATCATTCAAAATCAGTCAGTATCCAGTAAGAATTATCCATCTATCATCAAGAACCTCTTATTTGATGCAGTTTTGTGGTCCGAAAAACACAGGGTGTGAGGTGGGACGTCAGTCCATGATAGTTAAATGTCACACACACTCACCAATTTACACATATTAAGGGCAATTTCACCTGAAATACGTGTCTTTAATTGCTGGGTGGAAACCAGAGCACCTGGAGGAAACTCACACAAACACGGGGAGAAGATGCACGCTCCACACAGACTGAACCAGGTTCAAACCCGTGTCCGAAGCAGCGCTTCCCACTTTTCCACTATGCCAAGCCCACTAGAATCAGTACAGAACAAATATTGTCCAGTCATCTATAAAAATGATGGCTGGCCTTTTTATGATTAAATCTTTAGATTTTTTCTTCAGCTTTCTTTCTTGCTGCAGGCATGGCTGCCGAATTGTCACGTGAATATTGAGAAAAATGTGAATTTAAAAAGTCCAGCGTGGCTTTGAATCACACCGATGAGCTGGCAAGCACATCAGGTGAAAGGTGGCACTTTGCAAAATGAGCTCGGTTCAGAAGGGCGCTCCAAACCCTCACTGTTCCTCGCATCCGGTGCAGACGAGAGGCCTTGGCTTTGGTCAAAGCCCACAATACACTCCATTTCCATCTTCTTCATTTCCCGTGGTCCATAGTCCGGTCCTGGTTAATAAGCCCTCGAAACTAAGCGAGGGAGGAAATAGGAAAGTTCTGAGATTTCTCTCTTTATGTTTTCCCCCCACTATGCTCCCAGGTCTTGTTTTGGCCCCGACAAGCCTGTGCAGCCGTACCCAGAGCGCCTTTCATCTTTCCGGCATGGGGGCAGAGTGCTGCACTTAGCATCCTGGCTCATCAGTGGCCCTGCGGACGCTCTTCTCAAGGTAGAATGGCAAGCCCAAGGGTCATGCTACAGAAAGAATGCCATGGGGTTCAATCTCCCTGCGACGGCCTTCTGTCAGGGCAAAATGCTGCTCATGAGCACGTTTCCAGTCTTCGCTTTGCTGGAAAAGTCCATTTTTATGCAGCAGAGCCTTCGGCATACCTTTCCACTCTGACGCAGCTGGATATTTTTGCTAAATAAATTAAAATTTAAGTACCCAGTTCAAGGGTACGACAGATGCCCCCCCCCCCCCCCCCCCCCGGCCCCCAGCCTTCTGGGACTTGAACCAGAAAAAATTTCAACCCAAAGTTCAGTTTCCCAACCTTCACATTACCCGTCACCCCATCAATAACTTGCTGAGCACTGATCACATTTTGCTCACATTGCGCAACCACATCCCAAGCGATGACCCCTGATTAACGTATGCGGTGAAATTCAGCAACGGATCCTGCCTCGGAGACCTGGATTGACCAATCCGCTGCCCTATCTCATCTTTGCACGGTAACTCACCTCCACATGGATGCCTGTTATAAAGACACTGCTCACCTTACTGACAGAAGTGGCTCTGCTGAGAGTTGAAACCACAAGGTTTTCCACAGAACCCTGGTGCCTTGGCACCTGGTCTCGCTTCTGCTCTCATCAACTTGTCTCTTCTGGCTTTTCCTTCAGTCCTCCTGTTTATATATTTACTTAGCAGACACTTTCTCCAAAGCAACTTCCAATGAACTCTATGTAGTGTCATCAGCCCACACACCTTATTCACCGCGGTGACTTACACTGCTAGATACACTACTTACAATGGGTCACTCATCCATTCATCAGTGGAACACGCTCTCTTTGTCACTCACACACTATGGGGGAACCTGAACAGCATGTCTTTGGAGTGTGGGAGGAAACCAGAGCACCCAGAGGAAATGCATACAGACACAGGAGAACATGCAAACTCCACAAACACTGAGCAGGGATCGAACCCATGTCCTGTCGCACCACCCAGGCACTGTGAGACAGCAGTACTACTCGCTGTGCCACCTATTTAGCGTACACTCCTCCCCAAAGCGTCTTACAATTTAAGCTGCTTACCCTGATTTATCCATTTATACAACTGGGTAATTTTTACAGTATCATTTCAGGGAGAGTATCTTCAAGTGAAAGACTCTAACCACTCCACCACCTACTGCTACAGTGGATACAGATGCTGAAGTTATTAACTGAAGATTATATAATTTTTAATGGTGATAAAGAGCTTATCTTCCTTCCGATAAAAATGTGGAATCTAATATTGCCCCAAAAAAGCACGAAAAGATTTTTTAGGCCCACCAGTCAAATAGATGCAGAGTATGAGCAGCCACAAGAATGAAAATGTATTCCCCTGAACGTGTAAATTCGACTCGGGCACTTGTAGCAGTGACAATGAATACAAAGGATGGGGGCCCTCTTATGCAGAATGAATACATTTTGCATGCAGTATGTAGGTAATATCCAGCTTATTGAAAGCTGCCATTCTACGCCATCGCTGTGTGAAGCACAAAAATGAGCCGAAGGCCTCTTAGCATATGAAAGATGTACTGTAAATATCATGAACACAGTCAAATCCATATCATTCATACACAGTCTGCATTATTATACACACCAGTGGTGGATGCTTGACCCCTTCTAGTAAAGATTGTTTGGTTCATTTGGTTTGCCAGTATTTTGAGCTATTCCAAAAATATTTTGATATACAGTTTTTCTTCTAATAAATTTCCTTGCTGAGTCAGCGCTCCAGATTTGACAAATATATAATGATGGGAGGAGTTGTGGTGCAGTCCATTTTTTGGAAAACTCTTATTTTGAAAGGCAGATGATGAGCGAAACCGTGAGGGCTCCCCTCCCCACTCCCAACCCATACTGTTGGCCTCAGAGTTATGGCTGCTCACAGGGGGCCCAAGGGCCCTTTGGGTTAAATGTGAGAACTGCACTCCAGTGGTGGAAAAAGAGCGAAAGGGAACAAGGGCTCACTGCCCGGCCCGTCCTCTGTAATGGATGAGCGCCTGCGCCATCGTCCACGGCCTGGAAGGAAAACCGTCTAAGGCTGTTCTCTCCCCCCTGCCCAATTCGTCGTCTTTGGATCGCCGTTCCCCGAAGACCCTCGTTCCACAATGTCAAGACACGCCGGCGGCCCTCCTGTGGGCCTGGCGCTGAGCTCCGGCCAAACTCCAAATGTGCTGATAGAAAACAAATAAAATGCATGTCTCACCATCGACCCTGTGGGCCGAATACGGTACGAGGAATCTGTGGTTTTCGTGTCCTCCAGACGCTTATGATCGTCGGAGTGCCGGCAGCAAAATGACTGCATGCTGACCTCACCGCACCTCCACGTGTCAGTGCATTAAAACAGAAGTAACTTCATTCCGTGACTTCGTTCTTATTTTAGTTTCTGTTCTTTCGTTTTTCTTTCCATTTTCCCCCGCCTTTTTTTATGTCCTTTTTATGTAACTTGGATGCATTTTATGTCTAATGGCAGTTGTGGTTGGACAATATTCTATCATCTGTGGTAATATTTGAGACTGAACTGTAATGTAGAATACATATTTGTCATAAGAACAGTGTGCTTCTCTCGTGGCCTGAAATACAATTTTTCGGCACAAAATTTGCTCCGTTTAGGTTTTTTCTAATTTATATTGATCTGAATAATGGGAAAGTTAGAGCTGCTTTTAATCACAATAAAGTAGTATGACAACTCCCAAACCTATGATTATCATTGTTAATAGTATTTCAAAGGCTACTTTACAACTGCTTGTATATTATACTTATATTGTTACTACTCCAGCTCCTGCTATTACAACTACTGCTACTTCTGCAACATTCTTCAGGGTCAATAACATATTTATATGCGTGTACATTTACATTTATTCATTTAGCGGACTCTTTTCTCCAAAGCGACTTACAATGATCAGGTAACAATTACAGGTGGTCCCCGATTTACGATGGGGTTACGATCTGCGAAGCCCGTCATAAACCGAAAATATCGTGAGTTGAAAATACATTTAATACACCTAACACACACCTCTGCATGACAGACTGGGAGGTTGGATTGCCGCCACTGCTCAGCATCGCAAGAGAGTATCGCACCGCATATTGCTTGCCCGGGAAAAAATCAAAATTCAAAATTTAAAGTATGGTTTTCACTAAATGTCTATTGCCAGCTCACCATCGTAAAGTCGAAAAAACCATGAGTCAAACTACCGTAACTCAGGGACCACCTGTACTACAAACTAACAATTATTTACCTATGCGGATAGCTGGGTAATCTTACTGAAGCAATTTTTTTTTTTTTAGTAGGGTAAGTACCATGCTCAAGGGTACTACACCTGGAGGTAGGGACAGAACCTGTAACTTTCTAATCCAAAGGTAGTAGCACTACCCACTACACTACCTGTTGCTCTATCTGTCTATTTGTGCTTGTACTACTACTTTACTGGCAACTACTATGATAACTACTGCTTCTACTACAAATGCTATTGAAATTACTACTAATGCTACTGCTCCTATTACTGCTAATAACATGTCTAATAACACATGCTAACAATAATAATAACTTTAGTATACCAGTGTTAGTGCTGCTGCTTATACTGCTGGTAGTGCCACTAATACTGGTACCTCGACTACACAATGGGCGCACAGGCAACGTTAGGTCACTGCAAAATGTCAGAGAAGCGCCACATGGCGAAGATGAGGGGATTCTTTATTCAAACGCAATCAAAAACCATCTAATTAACATTCTGTCACGAAAGAGCATGATTGTGTACAAAGGAATGGTAGGAGAATATAAACTCCTGGAAAGTATATCGTGTGGCCCATACAGTGGAGGGCAGCTGTCTAAGTTTAAATATGCTGCGTTAAAAAGTTCAAGTTTAAACGGGCTAGAAAAATAAATAAAATGAACTGGTTTTTCCTATTCAGAGCATATCCACGGTTTTTCTGCCGTAAGGGAGCTTTATTCAAATCAGTCTGACTCCCATTTTAGAGGGTAAACTGGACTGCTGTTTGTTAATTCACTTAGTATGTATTATGTTATTTTTCTTGTTGTGACATATATCTAATGAAAATGGTGATAAGCAGACAGGGAAGGAGAAGAGCAGTTGAGAAAAATTATGACGGCAATTCGGATTATGGGCCTTGACATTGGTGACATCCAGTTAAAACCACTTCAACAAATGATGATGAACCATGAAGAGGGAGATAATACTCATATGACATTTTTTTGCCCATCTCCTTGATTTTATTTGGCCTTATTTACCATTGTGTATCCAAGGAAACGATGACCTGTTCCTGCATTGGTACAGTGACCTTGACACGATGATCAGCATGTTTGTTTATAATCCAGACGTTTTTATTTATGCTGAGAATGCATCTGGGGTCGGCTGGTCGTTATGAATGAGGACTCGGAGAATTGATGGGATTCCAGTTGGCTGAGACCACACGGCCAAGAAGCAAAACACGACCCATGTTTTACTACGGAAGTCTGTGTCAAATAGGCACAGTTAGCTAAATAAGCCAATGTCAGCCTGGACATACAAAGCAAACCCCTTATTTAGACATCTACTTCTCAGCCATTGTTGGTTTTTAACTGGCCCAAAACGTGATCTTGGATTTATTGGGCATAACTCATTCTTTCCAAGTAAACACAGGTTTCATGTAGACACCACTTGCTGTGCTTTATTGTTAACAGAAGCCCAACTTCCTTCAATTCACCTTACAAGGAATGGTATTCAACAAAGTGTTAATGTCACAAATACGAGGCTCACTGGGGTGTCTGTGTTTTTACCAGTTAGCATGCATTACATTGGACATATCTGCATGACAGGTCAGCTCTCCATTGCTGGCGTGCACGTTGATAGAAGGATGTTTTAGCTGAATATTAGATGATACTGCTACCAATAAAATATACTGACTGAGCTTATCTTATGGTTGCAGCATTTTTGTTAACAGCATACAAAAAAAAAGAAAATTTCACCAGCATGTCATAGAAGCTCACCCTTGTATTTAGTAGTAAAACATAAAAAGAAAATCTTTTTTGAAAACCTCTATAGCTTCCAAGGAGCGGGTGGTGGCACAGCGGGTTTGGCCTGTGCCTGCTCTCTGGTGGGTCTGGAGGTCGAATCCCACTTGGGGTGCCTTGCGATGGACTGGCATCCCACCTTGGGTTTGTCCCCTCCCCCTCCAGTCATGCGCTCTGAGTTGCAGGGTTAGACTCCGGCTTGCCGTGACCCTGCTCAGGACAAGCGGTTTCAGTTAGTGTGTGTGTCTGTGTCTGTCTATAGCTTCCAGGTCAGGGGATCCTATTATCAAATGATCATGAAATATATGGAGGATGTACCAAAATATCTATCATGTAAATCACTGTTTTTAATACAATATGTGCCTATAACTAGTCGCAGGGGCGGGGTTTGAATCCCTGTTCCTGCTGTTGTACCCTTTATAATGACACTTACCTTAATTGCTCCAGTAAAAAAATACTCTGCTGTGCAGGTAGGTAGATCATTGTAAGTACCTTAGTGTGCAAACCTAACACTTGCCTTGGAAAAAGGCATCCCATGTATGAATGACATTGAACAATCAAAACCAGTTGTTACTTTATGATACCAAATGAGCAAGACACACACACACACACACACACACACACACACACACACACACACACACACACACATACACATACACATACACATACACATATTTTCAGGGGTCTGGGGTTCGAGTCCCGCTTGGGGTGCCTTGCGACGGACTGGCGTCCCGTCCTGGGTGTGTCCCCTCCCCCTCCGGCCTTACACCCTGTGTTACCGGATAGGCTCCGGTTTCCCGTGAGCAAGACACGTATTTCATATTGTACCACTGGATGGGATAAATATGTACAGATTTTCAGTGGATTTGATTAACATAAGAATAGTTCAGGGGTCATAAATAGACACAATACTGACAATCAGAATCAAAAGGTTTGCATGCACTAGTGTCCTGTTATGTTTAGGCGGTGAAAAAGACAGCACGGAGCGCAATGTACACTACAGTACATATAATCATCTGCTGTGATTCAAAATATGGAATATACTCAGAAAAAAAAAAAAAAAAAAACCCATAACGGCAGTGATTCATTCAGTATGGGGTTTAAGATATTTTTGTCTGAAAGCAAAAGACGCTCTGTCTGAGACTCTGGCTGTTAATAAATTGTTGCCAAGTTCAACAAAGTGATAAAAATAATAATTAGTTCCCATGGCAACCAAGAAACGATAAGTCGAGCAGTCCATGTGCAGCTCTGAAAGATGTGGCAGAAGCAATTTGCATCTGAAGGGCAAGTGTTAGCATGGTGTGCTAGGGGATGTGGGGGGAGGGGGGGTGACAGATTACGGCTGGTGTGTTTAACAAAAGAGGTCATGAAAATAACACCATTATACTGATGCGGTGACACCAAGGGTTCCATCCTGCTTTTCACAACGTAAAAGGTGGAGAAGGAAAACAGCAGTCGGAATGAAGGCCTTTTGGACTAACGGTAGCCCCTCATCTCACCAGTACACTGATATCTGAACAGAAGGGTGGTGCTAAATTGTAACCCATGGGATTGTCATGTTTTCGGGTGCCAGCGAGGAGTTCGAAACAGAAGAAAAGCAATCAAAAAGACACAACTGGAAAACTGGCTTTTTTGCGAATTCCAACGCAGAAACTCATACATATGATGGGATCTGTGTTCGGGAAAGTGAAAATTACCTCTTTGCTTTCACAGTGCTTCTCCTTAGACTTTAAAATTTGGGAAATTTTGAACAGGAAGTCTCGGGGAGTCTCTGCGTGTCATGAGTGCATTTCCATTGAGTGCATTTTCAATTCGTTGTCACGCCCGAGGGCTGTCTTTAATCTCTGAGGAGCAGGCATGGGCATGACGTCCAAAGCGCACAGGTGCTTCCGAGGTGTTTCCAACCAAGCAGCGTACTGTTGTTAAGCATCCATGATGCCGAAACATGAAGAAATAAGAAGCGTTCAGTAGAAAATAGACCACTGAGAACAATTTTAAAATTTTACATGTATTGTTTATTAGTTCATTTTTCACACACTCTGCACACTTGAGTCATACTGGCTCCAAGAATCTATTCGTGAGACGTCTGGGCCCATCAGCCTTCGGGAGGTTGGCATTGCTTGGGGTAAAAGCAACCAACCCCACACTTCTGACTCCCTGATGGGTTTTTCTGAATAGGAAGAAGGGGCCAGGAGATAAAAGTTAATGTCCGAAGTTTGCTGGCCCCTGTGGATTTTATATTCACAAACATAATTTCCTATTCGCCAAAACCTTCTGCCATTTCTCATAAAATTTTAAGAGCTGGGAATGTTCTATGACTTCTTCCTGAGAACTCTCTCCTGTTTTCACTGGCAAACAGGAAACCTGTGGCTTTGGACAATCCCAGTGCTCTTCGCTCTCGCCATCGTCTTGGCAGCGACAAACGGGCACCGTAGGATCAATTAGGACACCCAGACAAGCGTGACGCCAGTCCAGCGCTGTGTACATTGGCGTGGGGTTCGGCGCTCCCCTGGGCCTCGCAGACCTCCGCCAAACAAGTGTCACTGCATGCGCCCCCCTCTTGCAAAGCCAGCGGGCCGTTTAATCACACCCCGCAAAGGAGATGGTTCAAGCTGTAGCCGCGAGAGCGAGATGTGCTTCTGCGGTGGCGCTCTCCAGGTATAGCTGAATCGCTGTGGCCTTCGGATTGAGAGGCAGCAGGGACTTTGTCATTATGAGTCATCATCCCACCGATTTCTTCATTAGGCTCTAAGTCTTGATCTTAAAAGAAGAACAATGAAATTAGGATTAACACGGCAGCAACATGTTCTCCTTTTTTATTTTCATTAGATACCCTTGTTGAGATCTTACCAAGAGCAGCAGGTACGAATAGTGGCTAAGGACACACAGCTGTAATCTCAGAGTTGCCAGTTCAAGTTCCAGAAAGAGAACTGCTTCATATAATTGTTTGTTTTGAAAGAAGGCCTTAGCAACGCAGTTATATATATGTTTATATATATATATATATATATATATATATATATATATATAAAAAAAACACAGTCTTACCAGTTTATGCAGGAGAAAATTTATAGTTGCAGTTCTAGTTATTTGTGCACTGCTGAGACAAAGCTATAGTGTACACGTAACAACAGAGGGAAGTAAATATTTCTCATCTATAATTCAGTGGCAAAATGAAAGCACATGGTCCAAAAGTACTACCTGAAATGTGTATGATAAAATAGAAACAAAATAAGTTTCCCAGAAATGAGGCTATTCCTGACTTAACAGGAGACTCAGAGTTTTGGATTAGAGCAATATATATAAAAAACTTAAAATAAACTCCTCTGGAATGGCAGTCAACTTTCCCCATAATATAAACTCATCACACTGAATTTTGATCACTAATTTTCTCATTTAATTTGTATCCTTCTATAATTAATTGGACACTGAAATTCCTATTACTAGCTTCATGAGAATGTTTGATAAGAGAGTAAGTAATGAGACTCAAATATTAATAACATTTTAATATTCATTAAAAAAAATTGGAATGATCATTATAGATGCTGAATCATCTTTCCAGTCCTAAAACATTATAATTACAGCATGTTTTTCTATGTAAAACCTTTTTTTTTCCAGTTTTTTTTTCCCCCCCCAATTATGTTCCTACTCCTTTTTCATTTATTTGAAAGATCTTGTATAAATCAAAAATAATTTCTTTTACTTCTGCTGTGGTAAAGAGAACATCATTACATCTGAAACAATTAATTCATCGATCCTTAAAAGGCCTAGATTGTATTTTGAGACCCTCATGTCAAGGACTTATAATCACACAGCATATTTCAAGAAACACAAGTCATGTGCTTCACAAGACAAGATTTGCTGTCTTAACACATCAACATTTTGTTTTACATTAATTTTTTTAGGTGCTGCCTTTCTCCAAAGCATCTCACCATGTTAAGCTACTAACAATGAGGTGGGGTTCAAATCCAGGTTCTTTGAGCGGAGCTGATCTATTATTCCACCTGCCCATCTTAATTACCCTGTTTTGAAATGAAGTCTGAACTGCTAGAGTAAATGCAGTGATACGGTGATTTTGATCAGCTGTTAGGCCGGTCAAGCCTTTGTGATCACTAGGTGCCATTGTGACTGGTCCCAGGTCCCTTTTTTAATTGTGTTCTGCTCAGCATCCATGACTAAATCATCCCTAACTAGGCTCGGATGGCTATCAGTTCATGCATGACGACCCATCTGTAGTGCTTCCACGTAGAACCATGCCCACCTACAGTCTTCGATCCAATTAAACTGGACGGAAATGCAAGCTAATCGCAGCTGTTTATGGGGGTTTGCTGGCTCGCCATCGCAGCCAAATGGCTTTCGGTGCCAGCAGAAAACCCTTGAACTGATAATCTAATGAATACTATAACCAAAGTGTGGAGCCTTAACCGAGCTCACGGATCACGGTGTTGACAGCTCAGTGTGTAAACACGCAGGTGGGGGGAGGGGCGGGTGTTTGAAGAAGAGTTGATATTTTTATGAAATGGCTTCAGCATCTCCGTCTCGGGGAGAGGACCTGCCTCGGTGGCAAGGCTCAAATTGTATGTAGCGTTAATTAGCTCTCTTTGCATATTCCTGAGGCCTTACGCTGGCAGCACATTCTGTTACATTCGGCACGAATGCAGCCTACGGCTTCTGTTGCTTCAGATCCCTTCTCTTGGTTCTCCTTCTCCCTCCATGGGCAACAGCATAGATGGAAAATTCTTCATATAAATATAGCAAACAATGTATGAAGCTGAGATTGATGGGACAGATTCAGATATGATCCTATAGTACATCCTATAGTATTGTTTTTTTTGTTATTTCGTGCTGAAACTTTGAAAGATCTTTAAGTTAAACATGACACACTATGTCTTCATGAGTTCTGGCAGAAAATAAAACTGAACTAATTTTTAAGACCAATTAAGAAAAGAAAAAAAAAACACTGGCTCACATTTTTCATGGGAAGCCATTACCCTTTCAGCAATGAATGAATTCATGAACCCACATATGAACATGAAATTGGGTGGTGCCTCTAGAATCAATATCCATTACACTTATGTCTATAACGACACACTGTAAATCTGAAGTTAACTGATGCGCGCAGCACATTAATCGATGTCACACCGACCAACTGTACTGTACTTCATTGTAAACATGCGTCAATAAATACACCAGCGATTGTCTGAGAAGTGTTGTATGTGCTTTGTTTACTTGATCACTAAAGAGATTAGGAATTCACAACTAAAGAATTTTAAGAATTTCAGATTAATAGTTAAATTAAAATGAGGATTTTTTTAAAATGTGGAGTGGCATCATTTTAGTGCACTTAAGTGAAAAAATGCCTCACTTCCTGATGTTGCATTCTGGGAGATGTAGTTCACAGGCCAGCCTCCCTACTCCACTCAGTTATTGTCAGTGGGAGAGCAGTGTGTGCAGCTGAAACCGTATATCAAAGAACTGCGTAGCAAGTGCAGGCATGGGGCCTGAAAAACGGTTTGCTTATTATCATTATTTAGAAAGACACGAAGCACTTTGCAGCCCAGCGAGCAGCCATTCATCATGGTAGTAGGCCTAATTACTTTTCTTATTTGATTTATTTGCATAGCAAACTCTCTTAGCCAGAGTGCCTTGCAGAGAGCAGACTTTCACACTTATTTATAGAGATGGATATATAACACAGCTTTTTCATTAAGTAATTTGCCCAAGGGTACAATGGCTGTTATCTACATGAGAAGTAAACATAACACACTTGACCACACAGCCTGCTACATTATTAGGTACCAGCGTATTGTTCTGCAAAAGAATGTCACGTCATAAACTTGCACCAACTATTATTTGGTCTTAAACAATTAAAGAAAACATTGATTGGGAAGCCTGGTGTCTCTGTTTATACCTGATGATGGGGTTTGAGAGTACTGACAGCCATAGCCTGGTACATCTGCAAGCACCACTCTTCCCTGGCTCCCCAGTGACTATGGGGAGCGGTCGGACATTGACTGCATCCATTATCTGCATCGATCTCCCCTCCAGCAGCTCCGTCCAAGAAACCTAAGTGATGGGCCTTGAAGCCTGTAAACCTTCAGCCTGTCCTTCCAATCAATTAGCTAAATCAGGGAAGTGAATTTCTCCTCTGGGTCCCTAATGAGGATTATATGCTTAAAAACAGATTATTCTCAAAAAGAACTATTTACCTGCTTCGGCTTCTGCACTTGCACAATTCTCGTGTGTTTTCTGCTCGTATTCCCTGCTCTGTAGTAAATGCATTTACATCCCAGGCCTCATGTTCTGCTTCCTAATTGTAAACGCTTCTGTTAACAATGTTGTAAATATGCTTACCATATGAGATTTCTTCTTACATAAACCACTTCTGGTAAAGAAGGCCATAGATTAAAGAACAATTCGGGTCCTCTAATTTGCTAATTGTCCCCTGTGTCTGGGTCCCTTGTTACTGTGTGGGCTAATCAGCATGCGTGGTTTCTTATGGCAACCGTTGCCACCGGATGCCATGGAAACATCATGTTGACAATGTGCAGCTAAATAAATATGAAGGAAGAAAATAAAAGCCTCAAAACAGATGCAAGGAATGGAACTTAGTGGAGCACGGAAACTGGGAAATGACAACGATGTAATTTGCTTTCGTTGTCTAATGGCTTCCGAAAATGGAGAGTTTGGGTTGTGGCAGCTTTTGTGCACCGAATGCCACATGCAGAATATTATGTGCATAATGCACTGATGCTGAGGGTTTTAAATTGGCATTTGTACATTTGACCAGTGCTTTTATGAAGTGAAAGTTTGAGGATCATAGAGGAAAAATAGTCACAGTCCACAACTAACCTGTATTATATTCAAAAGGAACAAATTATATTATCACAATGCCATATTACATATACAGTACGTAAAGTTCTACAGTAAGTGTAACCTGTTATAATGTATATTATAAGTGTGTTCTATTACAAACTATCAAAGAAAATTAAACTGCAGGATTTGGCACTATGGTGTCATATAGTTCCATGAGGATGGAGACATTCTTTGCCCTTTTGTGCGTTTCTAACCAACAGCCCCACCCTTAATAAACCCTAGGAGCTTGAATGTGAAGAGTGAATTTATATTTGGAACCTCCCCCAACCCTCTCTTCTGCTCCAATGTGGATCAAGCCCTCTTCTCCCAAGTCTGATGCGTTCTTAACAAAAGAATACCGATATTGCACTAGGCAGACATTGAAGCGATCACACTGAGTCGGAGGGCAAGGGAGAGATCAATCGGTCCATCCCAGATGCCCAAGAGCTGGTGAGGTACAGCTAAGCGATGTGCCAACTGGCCCCCAGCCTTGGATGTGCTTCTGAGGGCAGCAGTGCCCAATGCGGCATCATTGCTGTGAATGTCTTTATTTATTAGTCTCCGTTTTTGTTATTTGTTATGGTTCTTGTCGCAGTGTTGGAGGTGGTAACAAGCAATAAAACACGATCCTTTATGGGGATGGAATAATTTCGCAGCCAACCAAACAATCCATTATGTTTAAGTAGTGCATTAAAAAAAAAAAAAAAAACTGTATTGCATATAAAATGAAACTGACCTGAAAATACTTCAGCTCATTATTAAACCATTTTAACAAGGCAGTTCTGACATGGAATTGCCTGAAGCAGTTATCTCAAATATTCACCCTTACATTTTCTTCACTAGTGTATTCAAATATTGAATTCTGTTTTGTGAATCAGCTTCTGTCCAGTGTAAAAACTACTTATCCAATCAATGTTATGGAGACCTGGGATGTGTCCTGTGAGAAACCTATAAAGCCACTATGAGATTCTTTCAAAAAACACACACAATAAAAAACTGTCTCCAGCTGACCCCGGTTATAGCTCTTTTGTGCCAGTGAGAGGCCACATATGTGAATAAATCCACACGTGAACACCTTTCAAACAGCACTCGGTTATGGATTTGAACCTGTGACACCATGCTGCACTTCAGCTGGTCACAGGGCAGTTTTTTTACATCTTTTATTCCTTTCTCATAGTATTCTGGTTAGAATCACCTCTTTACAGTCCTGGGTTTGAGTCTCAATTGCTGCTATAGCACCCCTGAGCAAGGTACTCACCCTGGACATAAACCTAAAAAAAAAAGTCACTCTGGACAAAGGAATATGATAATTAACGGTCATTTGGTGGTCCCATGCACAAGAGGTCCAAAATTAAAAGCCCAAAAGTTCTTGGTTTTGACTCTCCTGAGAAATCAATAAATGAAAATGGTTAATACATTTATCTATTTAGCAGGCACTTTTCTCCAAAGCGACTTCCAATGAACTCTATGTAGTGTTATCAGCCCACACACCTTATTCACCGCAGTGACTTACACTGCTAGATACACTACTTACAATGGGTCACTCATCCATACATCAGTGGAACACACTCTCTCTTACTAACACAGTATGGGGGAACCTGAACAGCATGTCTTTGGAGTGTGGGAGGAAACCAAAGCACCCAGATGAAACCCACGCAGACAATTAGCCGTGAGACAACAACGGTACTCGCTGTGCCACCGTGCTGCCCCGTCATCAACAAGGACAATAATGCCATATTCAAATTCATTTACATTTTTGCATACATTTCTGCGTATGGCATGGACATTGTTACTGCAGCTGCTCTGGTCCTAGAGCAACATATCTTGTCTGATTTTCATTAATTATGCCCATTAACAGCTAATTTCACTAATGAGGTCAACCATTGTCCTACTCTTCAGTTGGTGGGGTTCAAAACCTTGATTAGTCTCCTGCATTGTAGACCTGGAGGACTCATTCAATAACACTCCCTGCCTCCAGTCTGAAGACTCTCTGTGTCTTGGGTGACCTCTGTGCAAACCCACCGGCTGTCATTAGACCAAACAAGTTACAAGAGGCATCTTTGTTTGACTGCAGGCTTTAAGGGCAAAACTGGATGACTGAAGTCGGTTTTAAATGATTACACCCAAGAGAAAAAAGGAAGAAAAATGGTCAAAAACTGTAAAAGGCTGAAAGGTAGCGGTAAGTGGGCTGTTGGATCAATACAGTCCTTGATGATCAGCATCTGCTTTCATGGTACTTTCTACAGAAAAATAGAACTTGTGATATAAGCACGATCGTGTTATGGAAAATACGTACAACAGTACTAAAAACTGATAGCTCATGTCAATGACTGAGACCTTGTCATGTTTACTAGTTGCTGTGCATTAGGTCATTTTATGTGGTTGGAATTCTGAAAATATTCATAGTGTCGAGCAGACCTCAGTCAGCAACGAAGGACCGGTCTGTATTTCCAGGTCATCATTGCATACCCTATTTTGTTATTGTCTTTATTTGCACTTATTCGTTGTTAACCTTATGACATGTAGAATAGGACAGCATGGTGGTGAAGCAGGCGGCGATAGTGCTTCACAGCTGTTGAAATGTAGGTTTGAGTCTGGTTCAGTCTGTGTGGCGTTGGCATGTTCTCCTTGTGGGTTTCCTCTGGGTGCTCTGGTTTCCTCCCACAGTCCAAGGACATGCATTTTGGGGGAATTAATGATTCTGAAGTGGCCTCGGTGTGTGTGAGTGAACGAGTGCGTGTGTAATTGTCCTGTCATGAACTGGCATCCCATCCAGGGTCTACCCTACCTCAAGTCCTATGCTTCCACCATCTCCCCAGTGTCCCTGCATTGGCCAGGTGGTCATTGATAGAGAATGTCACGTACAAGTTTTTACAGCACTTAATGTGCTTCTTTTCAAATCTGGCTTGCTTCCTTTAGAAAGCAGCAGATCCTGCTGGGTTGTGCTGAGCGGTGGAACGGCAAAGTGTCCCGGTGTTTCACGTGAGCCATGAGTGTAGCGTGAACACTTTCCACCAAATTGTGCCACTTCACGTTGGAACATGTTCCCTCTTTTTTTTTTTTTTTTTTTTCTTCCTCACAGTGTGTTCCAGTCAGGTCAACTGACACTGGGGAGGGAGCGCCGAGCGACGGGCCGGAAGCGAGCGCGGAAGTCGAAGCAGCATCCGGGCCAGATCGAACGAGGCCAAAGTTCTCAATGTTTAGCTGTCAGCTTTTAATATATCGATTCTTGTTTTACTAATTGGGTAAACAAAGGCAGCTGGACCGAGGTGACACCCACGCAGCAAATCCACCACGCTTACTTCATCACTTCGTAATTACTAATGCGGCGATAATTAAAAATGGAACTCGTGAAGCGGCAAAACAAATGCTGTTTCCAGTTTTGATCGCCGAGGTGGAGGTGGGTGTTTCTGGAAAAAAGGACCGACCGGCGTGTGTCGCGAGCGCTCAGGAGTAGAACAGAAACTGTCGTCATCCATCCGAAACATAATCAGCTTTTCTTGAACAGTCGCAGAGCACCTAGTCTAAAGCAATCAGCCACAGGCCCTTAAGAAAGTCAAAAAAAAAATCAGAGCTCATATACTGCACATTTGCATTCCTTCGCCCTTTTTCATTATTTCGCGAATTATCGACTCAGCTGAGCCCCACCTATTCAAGGGGGACTCAAGGTACTTACAGTTTATATGTTCTGTGACCTTCTTTAACGGATGGGTTCTTACCATTTCTGAAGTATGGTAGGTCTGGCTGCCATTAAGTGAAGGAAAAGCGTGAGTAGTACATACCATTAAACCACATGCAGTTTCATCACCACTAAAGTGTTCTGAGAGCCTAATTATTTTCTTTTAAATATAATGCAGTAAAAATGAAGAAAAAAGCGAGATCGTGACCTCAGTGTCCTCCGTAGCCGCAGTCACAGCTATGGTGATGTTGGTGACCCCGGGCTTCTCTCGCTCCAACGTCATTCACCTGGAATGCACTGCTTGCACAGCATAACACTATGAGTCAATGAGCCTGTTTCACAACAATTCTCCTCTGAGTCCTGGCACCGCCGTTCAAGTTTTCAGGAACCTCCCTTGACCTCTCTCCTTCCTGCTTCACAGATGTGTAGAGAAATGCCGAGGATTAACGAATCAAGAGTTCCAAAACGGGGGAAGGAGGAAAGCCAAGCATCACGATTTCCTTGTGCGCACCTATTCCTACGCATACAGCATACGTTCATCAGATGTCGTCATCCACCGAGATCTGCGCTTTCGACTTTCCCGAAGAACCCGAGGTTTTGAATGGTTTCATCTAACAGCGCTACTTCAATTACCTTGCTCATTTCGCTGACACTTTTCTCCAAAGTGACTTCTTAAGCTACTTACAACTATTTACGCAATTACACAGCTGGGTAATTTTACTTGCGCAATTCAGAGTAAGTGCCTTGCTCAAGGGTACTACAGCAGGAGTCGAATCGGCAACCTTTGGATCCAAAGTCAGCAGCTCTAACCACTACGCTGTCAGTTGCCCCGATTCTCATTCCAGTTACTTCAATTTACAAAACATTTCTTTATATTTATGAGAACCTAATTTTGATATCATGTTCCTCCTAACAGCTGAGCATTCAAAACCAGAGCCATCATGTGGTCTTCTTTGCAGTTATAATTTGACCCGGCTACATTAAGTTCTGAACCTCCAGCAGCCTTTTTTTGGCAGTTTCGCCAGTTATAATTTTCGTAATTATGGCCAGCTTATATGATGAGCGTGAATGCATTTTCATTGTTTTCATTGATTTCTTCCGTCTGCACTGGTGGGTATCATATTTATGTTTTGCTTGCGAGCATTTGTTGAGTGCACAGTAGATCACAGCTGCAAAAGAGTTGAACGTGCACAGGTAGACAACTGTACGCTATTACAGAACGATTGATTAAGGGACACTTCCGTATTATTTTGCATTATTTCAACTAATGTTAATTAGTACAACTAACGAGAATTCACCTTCTGAAAGGTTTTTCATGAATTAATTACCTTCGAAAGGCGGGGGTACACTGTATTGTTCATGCAGCAGCCGAAGGAGCGAAGAGATGTAGCCGACCTACTGTACCGACTTGGCCTAAACGATAACCTGCTGAGGGGGTCCTGTTTACAGCCGACAAAGCTCTGCTCCTTCCCGGGTTGCGCGCTCGTCTTGACGGGACCAGGAAAATTTCACGCAGAGGTCTCCTTAGACTACTGCTGAAATTTGCAGCTTGTTGCATCACTGCTATGTGCTGCGAGGAATAGACGCGCAATCAGAATTCATCACGTCCTAAGGTCACGACCCCTGAGATGTTCTCCTCAGACACTGACAAATGCACTGAAATGCTTGCACATATGTACATATGACGGCGCCGTTCTAGTAGTACGCTTTGCGCCTATTCGACCCAGCGCTACCTTACTCATGTGTGGGGTCATGGTGGCTGCGACGGAAAAGCGGAAAGGACCATTTTTCATTTAGCCGTGCTCTTACCCAGCACTTTTCTCCTTGAGCTTCAGGTGTGCGTATAACAAGTATGGTTTTTTCAGGTTAAGAAACAGAGCCGTGTTTAACTACTCTAAGAACCTCTCGGCTCAGTGTTCCTTGGGTCTTCTTATCACATTACTGCTATGATAGATGTTACTAGACCCCTGGAGGTAAAAGATTAATTTGTTTAAAGTACAGAATAATACTTTCCCTGACCTTGGAAAAAGGGATTCCTCTCTCTCTCTCTCGCTCTCGTTTTCCCTCGCACTTTCTTGTTATCTGGGGACAGTTGCCACATATATTATCAGAGAAGAAAAGGTGAGAAATGTCACATTTGCGGAGGTAAAAATGATGACACCATCGGTGGGAATATTTAAAAGTAGGCTATGCTAGGCTCAAAGATAGGCCAGGAAAAAAGACATATATACGTCAGGGATAGGAATTTTTTTGACGATTGTAATATATTCATGAGCCAGTAGATTCCTCATCTCACTGGTAAGATTCCATTCGTAATGGTGTAATATATCTGAAATGAATGCATTCATGAAGACATTCGATCTGACATCACCAAGTGTCAGGAGAGGGAGCATGAAACATGGGGTAACATGTGGTACTCAGATTGGTACTGACAGCCGATCACACGGCCCTGCGAAGGAGATGCAGTTTTGGATGGAACAAACAAAATCCTCTTCATCCAATTTATTCGTCTGTGAGACAGTGGTAAGACAGTGCACTTGCGTGCGGGCGTGTCTCCTCTGACAGTCCAAATGACATCTCTTGTTGGGGAGATGGTATTAGCGATACTGGAGCAAAGCCGTCGCTTTTTTATCTCAGCCTAATCCCGTCACCATCACGCTGCAGCCGACGTTCTAAAATCCATCTGCAGAAGTATGAATCGCTGAAATGCTGGCACCTTGTTACAATTCATTAACTGAAATCTTCATTGGTGCATCCCACAGTAACTTAGACTTATTTATAACAAGTTTTCTTTAAGGGATCTAGCTGTGTGCGCCATCTGTAAGACTTCAGCTGCTTTCATTGAAAGACTTTTATTTCACAAGGTGGTCTCCTTCAGGCTCTGTCATATTTAACCTTCTCATCATTTCACCTGTGGGGCATCATATGATGTTATTTTTATCTTTTCATTTAACCGACACATTTGTTCAAGGCAACTTACAGTATTAGCTAAAATACGCAAAGCTAATTATTTGTGTTGATTTTAAAAAAAAAAAAAAAGTATTTTCCTTATAAGGAGTTTACAGTGAACAATAAACAAACCATATGATTTTGTTCTAAGCAATCCCCTACCCCACCTGGGACTGACAAAATAAAGTAAAATATGAAAGAAAGAAAGAAATATATAGGTCTGGGGTTTGAGCCCTTCTTGGGCTTGGGGTACCTTGCAACGGACTGACGTCCTGTCCTGGGTATCCTCTCCGCCTTCAGCCTTGTGCCCTGTGTTGCCGGCCCGGGTTAGGCTCCAGCTCGTCGCATCCTTGCTCGGGACAAGCAGTTGTTGCTATTGGATTGGATTGGATTTACATATGTTGACATTGGTTGGTTGGACATTTACATACGCTAAGCTACTGTTCATGATTTTTCCATTTATATACAGCTGGATAATTTTTATTGTATCAGCCCAGAGTAAGTACCTGGATCAAGGATACTCCAGCAGGAGCTGAGATTCAAAGGTGTTGGTTCATACTACTCTTGCTTCACCCAAATTGTGTCATGTGACCCATCTTGATTGATTCAATAAAACTGACTCTGTAGGACCGATGCCACATAAGAAGATTACCTATTCAGGGATAGGATCAGAGATAGAACCCCCGTATAATCAGTACATCCATTCAGCCAATTGGTTACAGAGACTCCTTTCCAGCACTTTCATTGCTATTTTCTCCAAATGTGAGGTCGTGGTTGTTCTTTCTACATGCAGAATCAGAGGCCACAGGTTTGTGACACAGAAAAAAGCAATTGTTTTCTTCCGCCTGAAATGTGCAGCATCGAAAGCATACAAAACTTATGGCGTGTCCTTGTAGTGCATTTTTTCCATGGCATTTCTTCACAAAGTGTATTACATGCACAAGCTGTCTTTTAAATCCTGTTCTAAAGAATGAAATCAGTGGTACATCGATGACATGCCAGAGAATCTTGGTTCATTGTGTAATGCAAAGCGTTTAGCAAAGGAAAAGATATTATGCCAGCTCATACAACCTCCTAAGTGGTGCTTGATGATATCCTTGCTACATTTCATGAATTCGCATAGTTACTGCATGGCAACAACAAGGGATGTTCAGTTTATTTGTGGCTTGATCTGCGGGGTTTGTAGGAGAATGTCAACATGCAGAGCCTTGCAGAGACCCTGCTATTGTACTCTTAAGAAAAGTACATGAATAGCTTCAGTGAGTTATTGCAATGTCTCGGGATGGGAGTGGCTGTCTTTGGCAAGAATGAACCCAAAAGTCCCGATAGTGAGAAAAAAAAAAAAAAAAAACTGTATTGCAATAGAGTAATAATTAAATAATAATTAAACAATAAGAATTAGAAAGTAATTATGGGAGGTGCAGTGGCATGGTAGCTCTGGCCAGTGCCCGCTGTGTGGGGGGTCTGGGGTTCAAGTCCCACTTGGGGTGCCTTGCGATGAACTGGTGTCCCGTCCTGGGTATGTCCCCTCCCTTGTTGGTTTTGCGCCCTGTGTTGCCTGCTAGGCTCTGGTTCACCGCAACCCTGGTCGGGACAAGTGGTTTCAGCCAGTGTCTGAATTTTAAATTCCATTTTTATTATATTTAATAATTTAAAAAATATATAATTAGAAGGGATGGGGGGGTGCAGTGGCGCAGTGGGTTGGACCACGGTCCTGCTGTCCGGTGGGTCTGGGGTTCGAGTCCTACTTGGGGTGCCTTGCGACGGACTGGCGTCCCGTCCTAAGTGTGTCCCCTCCCCCTCCGGCCTTGTGCCCTGTGTTGCCGGGTAGGCTCCGGTTCCTCGCGACCCCGTATGGGACAAGTGGTTCTGAAAATGTGTGTGTGTGTGTGTGTGTATGTATGTATATTATTAGAAGGAACAGCAATGTCCAGGACAAGCTCTCAATGGTTGTTTCAAATCATCAGTTTTGTTTGTTGTGACCATCTTTGGGCTGAACATTAAATCTGAACCCCCTGGTTTATATTAATGTCCGCCCGGGATGGCTCAATCCATTGCTTGCTGGAGGTGTGGCTGTCATTGTTAATAACTTCTCAAGACGCACGACGCTATTAATACAAGGGTATTCGCGGCACGTGCTGTCGGACAGGAATAATGGTGCGCATAACAAATCGTGACGATGTCTGAGGCAGATGCTCAGAATTGAGGTGTGTGTAACAAGCAGTCGCGACTTTCTGCCCCCATCAAGTGTTATGGGTTTGATCAGATCCGAAGTTCGGGTGGCCTAGCTGCCGTACAACGGGATTGTTTACCAAATGGCGTCTCGCTTGATGCCCCGGGCGCACGGTACATGCATCGTGAGCCTATTATCTCAGTTTATTATAATTGAGTTTTCTAATTTGAAGGAGTGTTCTGCGGTTGGAGACACTGTGAATCAACGAGTGGAAGGGACCCATTCATCGTTCAGCACTAATGGGTTCTTGGCTCGGGCTCATACAGAATCCGTAAAAACCTTCTCCGTGCTTCTTTGGGCAAGAGGGACCGAACACTTTAATTGCGTGCTTAAATCAAGAGGTAGGAGGGAGCAAGAGCTGATGTCAGTTTGGTGTAGACAGCAAAAGTGAAACACACTGCATGACAGTAAAAACAGAAATGACTTTACATGCCTTGGTGACCTCCCCCATACACCATGAGATGCAGAGCACACTGAGTCAAGAGCTTAGAGGCTGATGGTTATTATCTTTTTTATTTATCATTTATTAAAGGTATGGGGACAAGAACCGGGTATTGATTTATGGCGCGTGCCTTGTCTTGGGGGTGAACTTCTGTCAACTGTGACAAGACACCCGTGAAGCTGTATCTGCAGGTGAGGTGCAATCACAGCCCAAGACCCTCCGGCACTATGCACCATACTGGGGACTCCCTCTGCAGCCTGCTCTTGTGCCGTTCTGTCGGAATAAAAGCAGTGGTCTTCAAAGGAAGAAGTTCATCTTCTTTAGCAACAAGCAGGCTGTCATAACCTTCCCAGGGTATGTGAGATGTTCACATAAAAAAATATGCTTGTGCAGTAAAGAAAAACTGAAAATTAACCCATAATATGATCACTCCAGGGGCGCGCGGTGGCGCAGTGGGTTGGACCGGGTCCTGCTCTCCAGTGGGTCTGGGGTTCAAGTCCCGCTTGGGGTGCCCTGCGACGGACTGGCATCTCGTCCTCGGTGTGTCCCCTCCCCCTCCAGCCTTACGCCCTGAGTTGCCGGGTTAGGCTCCGGTTCCCCGCGACCCCGTATGGGACAAGTGGTTCTGAAAATGTGTGTGTGTGATCACTCTAAATTTCTCCTCACAGGGACCATCTGTGATCTCCAGTTCTTTCTCTGCTGTTTGACTTTAACCTTAAGTTCTCCACCTAAAACTTGTTCTCCCCATCTACACAAAGTGTGTGGTAAGCATGTCCCCTTCCTTTTAATGTTCCATTGGGTGTTCCTCAAGGCTCAGTCCTTGGGCTGTTGGTATTGTCCTTCTACACCTGGATTCTTTTGGATACCTGGATGTCCAAAGGCTTGCAATGCATTTAATAGTGTATTTTTTTCCATCTCCTTGAATTTAGAGTAATATTTTTGACTTAGGTAATCCCATGTCTCTCCAGCACAAGGACAGAAGGTATAAAATAAATATCTGACAGTGCAAGTAACTGTGTATTGTTTTCTACCATACATATACAAAGCAGGCTAGGACCCAGGTAGATAAAAAAAAAAAAAAGAAAAAAAAAACATTTATTTACGTTAAGAACCACATCTCAGTTCAGCTGCAGTCAGTATAAATATTTCACAATTCAGAAACGATGAAAACTGTTGCACAAGCCTGACATGGCGGTATCCGATGGCTCATCTGTCAAAAGACATTTGTACTTAATTTTGTCATTATGGTAAAACCAAAAGCAAAGAAAGCTAAACAAATTTCTTTTGTTTCCCCAGCAGCTTACTCTTGAGTGATCCTTTCTTTACCTTCAGCTTTTATTGAGGGGGAAATAAAACACCAGCGGCGGTTTTACAATTTAATTAGAGTTCAGATAAATGCCACTTTTTTAACCCATGGTGAATCCATCATTGCATTATCTTGGATTGTGATAAGTTTTATAATGCGGAAAGGACGACACGATGCAGTGAGGACTACCTCAGAGAGCCAATTACCCTCTGTGTGGTTACATCCTCGTCACAATGAATGTTAAGCAGATCATAAATGATTAGACCAGCGATCAAATCCAATGGCATCGGCCTTTCTTAGTCAATTAGAAAGTGTTTGTGAACATTGTTGGTGCTGTGCAAGATTCAGAGCAGCAGGTCCTCTGACTGTCACTCTTGGTCTGCTTCTTGCAAAAAAAAGAAAGAAAAGGAATTCAATATTCTTGCCCAGCAAAACAGTGAACATGGGGCTACATAGACTGCTTTCCCCCCCATAAGTCAAACAGACAGAGAAAATGTCAGAATCTTATGCAGGCTAGCTGACATAAAAGGATTAATTAAAATTTCTGTGGCTGGGCCTTATATTAAAAGCAGCAGGTTAATAAATGGTGCTTTGGAGAAAACAGATTTCAGTAGCTGCTGTAAAGGAATTATCCAGTGCGCATTGCGGAGACAAAATAAGCATGAAAGAAAATCCTTTTCTTTAATTAAAAAAATGAGTATTTTTGTACTCTTGGACTCCATGTAACTTGTACAAGACATGGCATGGTGTCAGCCAATTATAGCTTAGCTTTGTATTTAGTAACCAGGCATAGAGATGAAATAGTAAGAAAAACTTTGCAAAAATGATTTTCTCAGGTTTATTTATTGTCAAATGTTCTCTTTTATATTGTGTTTACTTCCATTTTTTCACTCATCTGTCACCTTTGTCAAAGTTTGCTTTGTACACTAAGTTACTTAAAGTTACTTAAAACAGTTTTCCCATTTATACCCCTAAGTAACACTTTTAGCTGTAAGGTCACCAACGGACCAAGAGTGTAAGATGGATAGAGGAGCAGTTTGGGCACATGGTGTTGTAATATAGAATGAACAGAGCTCATAACTGCCCCACGTGTGTATATACCAGTACAAAAAATCTCTTACCTTGTCTTATCGCCAGTATCATATTAACTTGCCCTCTATTCAGCCTTTGTTATTATAAAGCTTAATAACACCTTGAAAACTCGAATAAACACCTCCAGCAATTTAATTCTCTGAGCAAATCAGAGATTCAACAGGTGTGATTCATAGTTTAAAAAGAAAAACAACTGGCATCTTCAGGATGCAGTCTCAAGCCCAGGAAGACCTGGAAAGGCTTTGTCCCTAGTTAGATTAACCCGTCAGAGCAAATGCAAATAAATGCCACCATGGTTGCAACCACCTTTTACAGTTTTTAATCATATTTTAACGCTGTTTCGGCACAGAACAGCTCTGCTTGCGGATGTGGTTCGCAACCATCCACATGTGTGCTGCGGGAATGCAGAAGGCACTTTGCTTCCTTACAGTAACAGTCATCCTGCAGCTTCAGTGACACAATATTTTGGTCTGGTTGTCAAAGGCCCTACTTGCTGTGTGGAAATAATGCCCCCCCCCCAAGCCCCCACAGAAACTCTGTGCAATATACTGCGGATAAAACGAAGTCAATTCATTTGCCTTAGCAACAAGTGGCTCAGCTATCTCACAGCTGGATTTATGGCTGTCTGATGAAGAGGCCGTGGTGAATCATTTGGATATATTGAGAGAGCAGGATTATAACCGGTACCATTCCGCTGGGGTTTGACAATGAAGGGGCGCTTCCTGGGTCTCATTTGGCCTTTCACGCCACATTCTCCTTTTATTTCGGCCTATTTTTCTCCCCGCTGTCTGCGGCCCATGGCTGGCAGGCTTCTTAAGAAGCGCTTTAATTAAAACCGGGGTGCTATGGCGAGTGGTCATTAATCAGGGCCCTGGAGCCGGTCGCCAGGGCCAGAGGGGAGCGTCTCTCCCACCTTCAAGACGGATAGCGGGTGACATCAGCGCCGCTTCGTGACATGGTGGCGCTGGAGTGAGGTCATCGGATAACAGCTACCGGACCCCCGTGGCGATGGAGGTAAAGGGTGGGGTTGCCAGGAGACGGCGGCTCTGTGGAAACACAGCTGTGTGTGTATGAGACCGCACGTCAGCAGTGGTGGGACCGAACACTGGCCACGTGCTCTTGTTTAGAGGAGCACATGCGCATGTGTGGGTGAAAGTATGTGGACGGCTCTGCCTGACCGTAACCATTGCAAGCGAACTTTTCACTCTCTCAGGCCATAGATACAGCCAGTTGACCGCGTATGTTACAACGGGTTATGTTAACAGTCGGTGACAAACAGAGGACCCCTCTGAGATTAATCACAAGCGTGACAGTGATGATGATGGCGAGGATTAGAAGTGTATTACTATAATTGTGATGACAGAGCTCCTCTGTCTTAGATGCGAGGGCTGTTATCCTGCTGATCTCCCATGTTGAACAGTAATTATAGCTAATCTTAGTCTGAGGACATAGCAATTTGTGTCATTCTCGTTGAATGCCCCATAGCCCTTAAACTGATGTGTTACACATAAATGCAGTGGTAGCCATCGCTCGAGAGAAACCGTCATCTTCAGCATGGCCTTAATAAAGTTTTTTTTTCCCCCTGAATTCACAAGTTCTTTAAACTCAGATGAGATAGCTGTCACAGCACATCGAACACCACGCCCATCTATAATGGGATCTGACCTTTCTCAGAAGGTGAAATCCACAGACATTTATCATCTAAAGAGGTGGGTGGATTGCAGAGCAGGCTGCACCCGAGGGACAGGGAGCAGTATCTTTAGTGTTCTTTGCTGCTTTGCTTCGAAAGGAACCGAAATTGTAGCATCTGAAATTACGGGGGGTAGATCTTGGGTTTTTTGGAATGACTGCTTGTCACACTCCCTAACGCTAACCAAAAACACCACTTGAGTGGCTCAGCGTGAAAGACCTTAATTTTTCCATGGCATTTCGGTTTAGTCGATGTCAAATGCACCAGTTTTGACCACATCGCTACCAACTGTTCACAGCAGCCTCTATGTGTTCTCTTCTCGCTGCCCTGCCTAATAGGACCTCAAACACGTGCAGAGCATGGGTTCCAGTTTGGAGTGGTTCGGAGCCAAAACCACAGCACAATTAGAGGGGAGAAACCGCTTGAGCAATTGTTCTAGCTGTTTCCATTGTGCATCCGCCACTGCGGGAAGATCTGTGGCGGAAGCCAGTGGCTCCCAGCAGGAGGACAGCCCCAGCAGTGTCCAGATCACACTCCTCTCCTTCCTCTGTCCATCCCTCTGAAGAGTTTCCCAGCACAAACCGCCAGCCTCCCCGAGTGCCTTCATGGCTTTCAGCGCTGCGAGTTTGTTCCAGATCTTTCTCCCACTCAACCGTCTCCATCCTGGCAGAAGCGGAAAGCTCCCTGCTCCAGAAAATCCAACAGATTCTGAGGTAGGCGGATCTGTGTAGGCCCATTCCATATGTCCAACGAGGCTAGACAACACTAGCAACTAGAGGGGATTTCTGTTCAGTGGTCTGAAATGTAATTTCCTGTGTAATTAAGCACAAAAATCTGCATGATAATGGAGAGATATGCAAATACAGTGTAACCTTGAAAACCTCCTCTGTTACCTATTTTTCATGTTAACCTTAAACTGGGATTCCGAGTTTGACTAAGTCGGTGAAACCAGAGGAGTTGTTTCATATTGTCCTGCCCTGGCAAAAATGACTCTGGAGGGAAAGTCTCATTTTTTATTCTCAGGAGAAGTACATCTGTGATGTGGTCTGCATCTTCACAGGATCAGAAAGCCAAGCCAAAGGAATGCAACTGTGAGGAGCTAACGTTTCCACACCACAAACACTTACAGCCCACACTCAGCCACACGCCTCATCTGTGGAAGACGGGGCCATCGACCGCCTCACATGAGGACTTCATTTGGATCTAATGGCTGGGACCGCGTAGAATTCCTGTCGTTTGCCAGAGCAGTAAAATTCTCAATGTGTTCATAAATTCTGAACGGTTCCACAAGTCTGGGGTGAATTTCTCGTTTTGCTTGGAGCTGCAGAACAGGGTTCACAGAACTCTCGCTCTCTAAATACTCCATGATCAAAATCAGACCCGTTTACTCCTTCCAGCACAGTACCATTGTGGGCGTGCGACGCCCTGGACCTGGGAAGAACGTACAAGGCTCGAAGCTGACACAGAGTTCACGTTGCCCACTCACTCTGAGGTCATTTCCGGGGAGGCAGACTCAAGGGTAAATTTTTCATTATGACTTCAAAGCTGGTCAGTACTGTTGAGAATGAAGTGTCAAATAAATCATGGAGGAGGAGTCCTAAAGAAGAAACTTTATGTGAAGTCATGCACTTGAACGTGAATTAGCCTTTTTCAGGAAGAACCAAAGAAAGAGGACTTGAGCTCTGGATTGTTGGTGAAGGCAGTCTCTAAACCAATAAATGTCCTTTTGCTTCTTTGGCGTCTCATCCCACTTTTAATCTGCATTTGGCACGCAGAAGTTTTGGGAACCGTCAGCTTCTGGTCTGGCAGATAACAAATGTGCATCCATCCTACAGTGACAGCACTGTAGCAGTACTGAGAGGACCATAGGTTTTTGTATTTCTGTTTGATTTTGAATGATTTTTAAAATTATTTATTTATTTTGATTTCTATCATTTTATGCAGCATACTTCTTGCCCTCCCCATGCCCATTTCAGAGGTGTGCAGAGCAGAGTCTGCAGCATAGAATGAGTCCAAGCCAAAAGAGCAATGCTGAAAAACTGATTTGTTTCAGCCTTTCCATTGTGTATTTTGCATGTCGCTGTTAGGTAATATTCGTTAAATGCAACTGACTCCAGGGTGTATCCATTAAATGTGCTGGTTTGGAATATCTTGGGAGTGTGAATGACAGTAGGATAAACACGTGACCGTATTTGATAAGAGAGTGAAGAATCAAGAGTCAAGAGAAGCTTTATTGTCATTTCAACCATATATAACAGTACACAGTGAAATGAAACAACGTTCCTCCAGGACCATGGTGCTACATAAAACAACACAGTCAGCGGCATAGACTACACAAAGTGCAAACAGTGCTAAACACTACAACAGTTACTAAAACAGGACAACAATTACTAAGAAAGAACAACTGTTCCACTGTCAGTCCTGAGTATTGAGGAGTCTGAAATTGTTAGAAGAAATTGTTGCACAGCCCAGCAGTGAGGGCCCGAATGCTTCGGTACCTTTAACCAGACAGCAGGAGGGTGAAGAGTTTGTATGAGGGGTACGTGGGGTCGCCCCCAATTCTGGTGGCTTGTGGATGCAGCGTGTGGTGTAAATGTACATGATGGAGGGAAGAGAAACCCTGATGATCTTCTCACCTGTCCTCACTATGCGCTGCAAGGTCTGGCAATCCAAAATGGTGCAATTGCCCAACCAGACAGTGATGCAGCTGCTCAGGATGCTCTCGATAGTCCCTCTGTCGAATGTGGTGAAGATGGGGGCAGGAGATGGGCCTTTCTCAACCTTCACAGAAAGCAGAGATGTTGCTGGGCTTCTACTAGTTGAGAAACACTAGAAAACTAGTTGGAAAATCCGGATGAAGTTTAGCGGGAAAAAGTTATGTTAAACATTTAGAAAACATCATGGAACCGAGGAGAGAGCCCTGCCTTCTGGGATGCTTTTACTTATTAATTTATTTCTTAGCTGACACTCATATCGAAACCAAAAAATATTCTACTCTTAATTTGTATACATTTGTATGTGTATGTGTCTATATAATGTACTTTTTCACCAACTCAGCCAGAATACTCCAAGTTTAAACAGCAGGAAGTAAACCACTGCTATACCCTTGAGCAACAGGAGGTACTTAGCCTGACATGCTTCAGTAAATATCCAGCTGTATGTAGTTATAATGCTGCAATAATGTAAGCTGTCTGCTAAGAAAATATGTAACAATTACCAACAAGGGGATCACAGTTGGATTTAGAGGTGAAGGAGAAAACCCAAAAGGAAGAAGTGTGTAACAGTAAGAGAAGTGCTTTTTTCTTTTCAAGAAATGCGCGTGAACACAAGTCAAGCACTGTGTCTGTGTGAAAGCACAATTATTGCCCCACGATGACCACCCTGGTTCAATAAAATCTCCCCAGCACCTGTCAGAGACAGTTTTCTGGTGAATTCATATTTACAGAGCAGTCAGTCACTTTTCTTCAACTCTCACTGTAAATAACACAACAGTCATATGAATGTATGTGTGATGTCAACCCAGGTAACTTGCATGACAGTAAAGTAAGTAATTACAAGACACAATGCGAGCCTTGTTTGCAAAAAATGTCTTATAAGCAACCAAAGAATAAAGATAATGATGTTGTCAGGTTTCTTTGTGAAATGTCAGCATATGCAGGTGCTGTCTGTACACAATGCATCTGATGCTTTTTCAAGGTTCAGACTACATGGAACCTCCAAGCAAAACAAAAAAAAGGTAGTTTAGGTGGTTGAGTTGCTTGTTCTGCTAATGACCCAGCTTGGTGATTTTTGATGAGATAGTTCCAATTACCATTTGATACCTCTAATGGTATTGAAACTTTTGCAACAATAATGCCAAGCTTGGTGGTCCACTGAACATCAAACTCAATCACCCAAACAGTTTTCTTCTGTTGTCTCTCACAGCTATAACAGATGTGATATGCTCAGATTTACTTGTTGAGCAGTTTTTGCCAGCATTCAGGCTTCAACATGATAAGTCTTCTACCTGATTATGATACCTGGGCTGGAAATGAAATGTTTGAGCAAGAAATACAAAGCTTTGGAATCAAGCGAACATGAAACACTTCAAATACCCCCAACACACTGCTGTTTGTTTTTTATTGATAGAAAATACAGTACCACTCAAATGTTTCAGCACAAATATATACAGTTAGCTCAATGGATATTTATTGCATTTTAAATTTATTTATTTAGCAGACTCTTTTCTCCAAAGTGACTTCCAGTGGATACTATGTAGTGTTATCAGCCCACAACACCTTACTCACCACAGTGACTTACACTGCAAGATACACTACTTACAACGGGTCACTCATCCATACATCAGTGGAACACACACACTCTCTCTGTCACTCACACACTATGGCTGAACCTGAACAGTGTGTCTGTGGAGTATGGGAGGAAACCAGAGCACCCAGAGGAAACCCACGCAGACACGGGGAGAACATGGAAACTCCACACAGACTGAGTGGGAATCAACCCACGTCCTCTAGTACCACCCAGGCACTGTGAGACAGCAGCGCTACTCGCTGTTCTACTGTGCCACCCTAGGTTTATAAGCTGTCTGACAGTAGTCATCCAATCAACTGTATTAAGCAGCCAGATAGGAGTCAACAGAATGAGTCAACAACCCCCTTTGTTGAGCCTGTAGTACTGGTTGCTTCTGAATGTCTATTGAAACTACTCTTCAATTGGAAAGCATTTTAGACTTCAGCAGAGGTAGAACGCTGCCATTGAAAGCAGGAAGCATTAGATATGTGGGCTTTTAAACTCACTCTGCTTATTCTTGTGCAAATAAAATCACGTTGACTCCCAGTAGGTTGTGGCAAGCAGACAATTCTCGCCCACTTCTCATTCAAATGTATGCTAGAAAGAGAGAAGAATGTAGTTCTTTAGGTGCTTAGTGCACAGATCAATTTATCTCAATTAAAAACTGTATTCAGGCATGAGGGAAAACAGTGATTTTCCCTTTTTTTCTTTTTAAATACAATTATTGTTACAACATGTAATGGTATCCTCACATTGTGACCCCCCTAATGGCACCACAAATGTACCCTCTCTGTAGCCTTTTGAAAGAACCCAAAACTATTCTGAAAGCATCGATTTTCTAGGCCCAGTGTGAAATTGAACTGCCACAAGTTCCTGTAAGACTGATATGATATTGATTGCTCCCTCAATGCCCTACGGAGGGCCCGTATCTCCGCAATGCGGGATGCTTGCCCCTGTTAACAACGTAATTTAGCGGAATTTCAAGCAGGAGTTTGATTAACTTTAGTGCGAGGTTTAGTGCCTGCATCGCATCGCTGCTCTGTGGCTTTGCGTGTCTTCTAAAGCACGTCTAGCACCCATACATCAATTAGCCAGGGGCTTCAACTGTGACCACAGGACACTAACTTTACGGTGCAGCAGAATAGGAGACAAACAGGATGTTTAAAAATGTTATCAATTACAGCTGGTTTACAGAAAAGCTCTCCAGCACAGAAAGATTACGAGTTTCATCTGCTGCCCTGGAGGTGAGTTTGTGTTGAGTTTCATTACAGAAAGCCAGCAGGAGGTGCATTTTGCCAGCTGGGTGGCTGGATTGCGTTGTGTTCCGCCTTGCTCGTGGAGGGATCCGTCTTGCCTGGTTGTGACATGAGTGAAACAATGCTTGAAAAAGCCACTAGGGGTTTAGTTTGAATATCACGGTCAATTTCTCAGGGACAATAAATCTCTTTAGGCTTAAGCAAAGTGAATCTCAGAGGTCATGAGCTGAGCATGCAAAATCTTGAGGTGTACTGATTCACATCAAGCCTGAAGTGAACTTCAGCAAGTTTCAATGTCAGCCTGCAGGTAATGTATTGGTTAGAGCCACTGCTTTGTACTCAAAGCCACATTTGAAGTCTCTCACCTCCTACTGTAAAATCTTTAATCAGGGTACTCTGAAATGGTAAAGTCATTGTCAATTCCTTCAGAGAAAAGTATCAGTCCTAAAATGTACCTTATTTTCAGTAGGGGCAGAAGGCAAATTTATGACTGTAGAATGAATTTAGATGACAACAATGTATTTAGATTGTCTTTTTTTATTTCGTGTTCTTTCCCTTTATTACATTTACATTTATTCATTTTGTCCAGGGGGCAGGGGCAGTGGAGCGGCGGGTTTGACCAGTGTCCGCTGTGTAGAGGGTCTGGGGCTTGAGCCCCATTTGGGGTACCTTGCGGCAGACTGGTGTCCCATCCAGGGTGTGTGCCCTCCCTTCTTGCCCTTGCGTTCTCTGTTGCCGGGTCAGGCTCCGGTTCACTGCAACCCCGCTCGGGACAGGCGATTGTAAGCATTGGTTGGTATTTAGGCGATGCCTTTCTCCAAAGCAACTTCCGATGAGCTCTATGTAGTGTTATCAGCCCACACACCTTATTCACCGCGGTGACTTACACTGCTAGCTAAACTACTTACAATGGGTCACTCATCCATGCATCAGCGGAACATACTCTTTCTGTCACTCACACACTATGGATGATCCTGGACAGGATGTCTTTGGACTGTGGGAGGAAACCAGAGCATCTGGAGGAAACCCACAGAGAAATGGGGAGAACATATAAACTCCACACAGGCTGAGCGGGGATCGAACCCACATCCTCTCATACCACCCAGGTGCTGTGAGACAAGACTATTGAGAGTGAGACTATTATTATCGCTGTGAGACTATTGTTAAGCGGTGTTGCGAAAGAAACTGAGCACAATGCTTTACTCTGAATGTAGTGTCCTTTTAAATACAAGCAGCACACAACAGTTGCCCCTCAGGGGAATGAGCTAAAGAAAACCACGGCAGGAAGGCAGCAAGCCATCTCTCCCCCGTCGTTGTTCTCCTCTCCCTCTTCATTTCCTCTGCCTGACAAGCCCATGCTCGTGATGCACCTCTCTGTGAGCTGTGAGAATTTGCTTCATATCAGGTAGAGCACAGAGTCCTTCTTTTTTTTTTTTTCTATTGTTACCCTGTGAAATTTCACATCCATTCACCCGTGACATGGCCAAAATGTGGCCCTTCTCAGCAACCAAGTACTGAGAGTCCAATCTGAATTCAAAATAGATGAAATCTGGCTGCAGGTTTTGATTGCTGCTCCATTAATGTCTGCTAATCAGCATCGAGCATCAAGGCTATTGAGTCGACCCATAGCGAGATTGCGGCTTTACTGATGCTCAAAGCCACCTGTTCGATGCTCTGACTCATTGCCAGTGGTACTGTCGTTCCCGAGCTTCTTCCTTTTTTATGATGAAAACCTGTGCGTCGGCAGTGCAATACAGTGCCGTTTGGCTCCTCACCCGCACCGATTTCACTCTGAACCTTCATCTCCGCAACCTGCTTGGTGGCTTCACTTTGTGCAAAGCAGCAGCCGGAACCTTCTGTTTACCTTGGGTCACCTCAAAATCCGCCGTCCCAGGACCGGCTGCCTCAACCTGGAAGAAACAATTTAGAAAATAAATTAACCTTTTCCCTCATACTGTGGCCCCTTGTTTGGTATTAGGAGGTGATTAGTCCTGTGACAGCAGCAAGAATAGAAGGGAATGGAACCATAGTCGTTGCGAAAAGTCTAAGGAAGAATATAAGGAGATACAGTGCAATGAACGCTGTGTGATCTCTGGTCACCGAGGGGCACCGTACATTATGGTCTGTTCCATGACTTAACTTCCAACTTTGGGACTGCTACATGTTGGGGCTGCCTCAGCCCTTTACACGTTTGGAATGACACCAGCAATGGTTTCTGGGAAAATTGTTGCAAAGAATGGTAAAGATGTAAAATTCGATGTAAAATTAATCTATTTATCAGATTCATTTTGTCTTTATTTACCTAGAGCATGCCCGTGGTTTGAACAGGTACTTTTCCTGTTTGGTGCAATCTTGGACTTTCCCCAGGTGTGCAAAAAATGCACAAATTCCTAGCATTTCTGACGTAAAACCCTTCAGGTACCAGTCAAAAAAACTGTTTCCCATTTCCGCCTGCTTAAGGTTTTTTAGCTTGTTTAAGGTTATCTGTGCTCTGGAGGAAAATTTTCACCTAACATTTCAAACAACATATCCTTCATGCATTGCTTAGGCATTCCTGCTCCTATTCATGTAAATTTACCTTTCATCTTCCTTGGGTTTTGTTTGGCAGGGCAATCAGAGCAGGACCCTTGTGAGGATCGCAAGAGGAAAAGGACCAAACAGTCGCAGCAATAACATATTACAGCCGTTCAAATAAACAGTTGCCCAGATTTAACATTTTGGGAAGTTTAGGTCATGGAGGGATGAGATTAAAAGCTATAATTGCGCAGCCCAGTATAAATATCTTCCATGTGAAGGCAAGTCCGTGGGGAGAGGGCATAAATCAGGGAGTGAGGGATTGAAGCTGTGATGTGAGGACTGGGGGGCTGGTCCAGTCCTACTTCATTAACATTCCGGCACGTGAGCCGAACCCAAGCCACGGTCGCTCCAACGGCTGCCAGCCATTCTCTTCCTCTCTTCCACCCGCCGACGGCAGTAAATCTGCGACGAAGTCCTCCTTGGCGAGCATCGTCAAGCAGCACAAAGGCGAGTCGCCGTCCTGCAGCCGCGCTCCCCGGCATCTCCCAGCAAGGAGCCTGGGATGCAGAGGCGCGGGGCGTAGAAAAGCTGCAGGGCTCGCTTTTTTGGCCTCACTACTGCGCTGCGGCCCTGCAGTCGTCTGGTGCCCTGGGGGTGGAGGTAGACGGGGTGTTCTTGTTCATCTGCTGGCATGTATCACGCCTCCGGAATGAAGATAAGCACTAGACTTACAAGTTGTCCTGGCTTGAAGTAGACTCTAATGGCTGTCACGCCGACATGTGGCTGGCACCATAAACCATGAAGGACAGGGATAAGGCTGCCATTGCATGACTATATTTAATTGCTTAGCCAAAGCTTTTGACCAGTTTTTACTCTTAATCCATTTATTCATGCGGATGTTTATTGAAGCAGTTCAAGCCAAGACACCTTTGTGAAAGGTACAGCACAAACACTACCACGGTGCTTGAACCAGTCGCATTTCGGGCCAGTCCATTAAAATTAATAGAGTTATAGATGCGAAAGGCAATGTCAAGGCTTGGAAAAGGCACTTCACCTTCAGCTAAACACTCCAGCTATGTGTATATGGCTAAAGGCTGCGGACTAGCAGGATTTCTCAGTAACTATTACTGGAGGGTGTGTCGCTGATCTGGCCTGCAGAACACTTGATCCATATTTTCAAGAAAGGTCAAGATCTCTGACTCCTCAGTCCAGTTAATCTCGCCATCTCTTAGAAAGGCCTTTTATCAGTTATGGCCTATAGTAAAAACAAAGAAATAAAAAAATAAATTGCAGAAAAAATCAATAGAACTGGCCCTCTGAAAGTAAGCAGACATCTATATGTGCTTTCTTGTGCAGTGACTTTTCTGAGAGACAAAAACACTTGGACATAATGCGTACTGTAAAACATAGACATGTAATGTGCAAAAAAGAATTGCATCGTGGGAAATCAAATTAAGACCAGTACTCAATAATCTTTATGTGGCTTGCAAGAATTTTATGCAAATTACTATTTAAATCAATGAGATCATTGAATGTTTTGTGCACTCAATACATGGCTTAGTTTCACTTTGACAATTTCACTAATTAAATTTATTTGTTGTAGTTTTTGAATCAGTGGCTTAGCTATTTGGTTCCGCGTGTAAAATGAACATGTCAGCTGCATTCATTTCTCTGGGATGAATATGTTTAATCTCTTTTCTCTATTGTTCTAATCTCGGGATAGCCTATTAAGTAAACACTGGGCACCAAACGGGAGACTATAGGGTCAGCAAGGCCAGCATTCACATCCTACCCAAGAACTTGAATGAAGGCTGTGTTGGTACATTTAAACTCATATCAATATAGTTCATGCTTGGTTACCTAGCTATTAATCCTGATAATCCCGTGGGTAAATGATTAGAGATTAAATCACGGTACCCTCAAATGGCACCAAAGACAACAAAAGGTTTTTCATTCCACTTTCTCCACAGGCTTGTGCTACACTTCATTTTTTTGAGAAATGTTCCCATTACGGTAAGATGATAGCAGTTTCCTTAATCTCTTATCTCAGCTGCAGCTTTTTCTCCAGCTTGACACTTAACACAGTCAAGCCTTGTTTCTCGAGAACCCTCATTTGCCTCGGTGAGATAAATCTTCCTCACATCTTCTGAGGACTTCGATTATTTCTGTACTGTAATTGTCTAACCAAATGCTATTCTTGGGTGCCGTGAAGAAGGCCTCTTGGCCTGTCTCGAGAGTCTGAGCTTAGCCAGCTTTTGCCACTTTAGCCTTGGCATGGGTGACCGCCCAGTATCCATTGAGGAGCTCCATGATCTCTACTCCAGCAATGAAGCACCTCTTCGGCTCACATTCTGGAAGGTCCCCACACTGCACTATGTATCATTATTTAAGAATGACTATGTCAGCATGTGACTTTAGTAGCTCTAGTAGATGGGGCAAAAGAAGACATTGACTGCTAGTTGTGAACATATCATACTACAAGGTCAACATTTATTTACTTCATGCTCAGGCACATACCATGTACATGCCATATACATAGCTGTGCAAAAACGGTGTAGATGGCCTTCCTCTAAGAGGAAGCGGTATCCTGCCAGGAAGACACCACATGTGGACTAGTGCAGATGACTCTTCCAGATGCAGTTTCACTGCAACCTTGCAATGATTCAGACCTCCAAGCAGTTACATGCCACGATGAAAGTCACTGATGACCTTGGAATGGTCTGCATCCCACACTAGCTTTTGTCCACTGTGAACCACATGACCCTTCCCCAGAAGTGCCTATTCGAGCTCCTTCCTACCCCCCCCAGTCGTGTATCCCCTCAACGAGTTTTGCAGAGATGATGGAGCTGCCGTGTGTCGCGCCGCTGTTTGCTACCTCGGAGAAACACCGCAGGAGAACCACGCTCGATTAGGGTTTCACAACATTTCATTACATGCGTGGGAATAAAATATGCTGCAACGTGAACCAACCATGCAAATCTGTGCAACAGTGGCTGTTTTGGAGCCCACAGACTGGAACATATTCGATTGAATTAATGAATGAAGTGATTTAGACCCTAAGAATTCCTGTCCTTGAGGGTATGACTGATTTATTGCCATGAAAACAAAGTCTCCGTTCTGAACTTTTTCGCTCCTAATTTCCGTCACGTGTTATTTCCTGAGCAAGTTAAACATTTACAAAACGCACTAATCACAAGCACATAGATTGATCAGCACAATTAACAAGAAAAACCTACACACAGACTTCTATGTCAACCATGGAACTTCATAATCAACGCAGCTTGGAACAAATTTCACGTATTTTATGTAGCTTGCGCACTCACTTGGGATGCAATTTTGACTGAATGCTTAGAGAGCTTGGCTCAAAAGCTCTCTGTTGGTTATAAGCTATGTTTAAAGCAGAAGTTCAACCAAGAGTGTCTTTAGAGGAAGATGAAACTGGATGACTGCTCTTGAGCCAAAACTTCAGAGCTTAAACATCCTTAAACCCTCTTTGGTTTACACTGAAATTGGTTGTTTAATATTGCTCTTGAAATATCTGGTAAGAAACAAATAAAATGGGAACATCACTGCCTACCATTTTTGTCATACTATAATATAAGAGGCCTCACAGTTCCTGGGCTGCCAGATTGGCTGTGGGTTCGAATATGACTCAGTGATTGCCGTGTGAATGACTGCCATTCAGTTCAGGCTGTATCCTGCCTCACAAGCTATACTTCCAAGATATAACTCTCCACCTAAATTAGAAAGTAACAATAGCTATAAAGGCAGTGCATTGCAGGTGCAATTTTATCAAATTACTTTCCACCTTGACCCTACACTGGATAAGCATTACTGATGATGAATCCATGTTTGAACAAGAGCACTGAAAGAATTCAGTCAAATGTGGCAGTAATGTAAGTAATTTAGAAATGTAGATATTTACAGCATTAATTATTTTATTATTTATTTGATGCTTTTTTCCACAGCAACTTACACTATTTTGTTGGGCCCCAGGCTAATTACAATGATTTATCCATTCAAACAGCTGGGTAAATTTTACTACATCAATTCAGGGTTGGTTCCTTGATTAAGGGTACTTTAGCTGTAGCGGCGATTCAGGTGATTTAATTGCAAGGCGATTCCTTTAGCCACCACACCCCCTACTACCCCACCCCCCAGTTCAGTGACACACGGATTCCTCACATGGTACCACTGGAGCAGGGAAGAGCAAGACGAAAGACAAGTTTTATCTTTCTGATTAACCTCTGAGATTAGCGAAGAACCAGAAGAAAAGAATAACACAAATCCCAAGGGTTTTGTGGACAAGCCCAGAATAATTCCAATATTATGTGTGAGAGGTAATGAACATTAATCAGGATTATTTCTGCTGGGCGTCAACCCTTGGCGGTCCTCGCACGGAACGGAGCCCTGATGCGTGTAAGATTAAGGCCCTTATTTCCTTCAAGCTTCTACTGTGTCTTTAACAGCAAGCACAGGCTGAGCTCAAAATTGGGGTTACTACACATTTACATGGAGCTATTTGTGCAACCAGTCGGCAACAATAAAGTCACATGAAACATGTATTATTCATGAATACAATTTCAAATGTCGCAACAGCTCGGCTGGGGGCGGCAATGAGAGAAAAACACACTCTCCTCTGCTGAAGGTTGTAACCCTAACCACGTTGTCAGTGGGCCAAGACCATAGCCCCACTAGGCCTCCCCACCCAAAGCTGAATTGCCATCGACTGCCAAAGTGTTCGGAAAAGTAACATCATTTAGATTGACTTACCTGCGCTGTCCGTCCCCATTGGATAACAAATGATTTTCCTGCTCCGACACACATTCTCAGCATTAAAAAAGAGTTGTAACCATAAATGAAACTGGTAAACTATGAATGGTCTGATGATCCTGCCCACATGCCCATCGACACCTGGAATACTTCTTATTCCATAAAGCTGCCATTGACACCTATATCCTTGCTTTTGCATTTTTAACCAAAAACACAGAACATCTGAGAGAGGTGTTTTACGGCAGATTTTCCTTATATGATTATAACCAGAATTATGTTCTCTTTGTCACCACTGTGCATAATCCTGCTGTATTAACTTTGGGTAGATGAGCTACCTCTATTATCTTACCATGGCCATTAGGGAATAATAGATTAATTTCTAGAGTTGACCCTGGACTTGCTTCTATGAGTACTTTGAAGTGCTATTTTTAGATTTTCCACATGAATTTGAATTGAAAACATAGAGATTAATTATTCAGAAAAACACCTGGGCACCATGTAGGATTGTTTGTCCTGAGAAACTCATCCGATTAAAATTTCTCCATCAAAAATTCTGCATAACGCATGTAACGTTATGGGTTGTTTAACCCTTATCCTAAAAGCCTTTCCTTTGCATCAGGATTGTTCATATTTTAAAATTTGTGGAAATATGGAGATCTATATATCCCTGCCATTTATTGACGTCAGTTTGCATATGCAGGTTGATTTGGATCTAAGCATTTATCGAATGGTTCAGGATGTGCTGAAACAGCAGATGCAGATGAAAAGTAAAGATTTTTAGCTTTCCCTCATATTGTGAAATTTTATGAGTATGCATTTTCTTATATGCACTTTATAATTTTTATCCCAGTTTGTGCATCCAAAGATGTCAGTAGGGAAGGAAGCAAAAAGCTGAATAAAATAAATAGGAATATATTAATAATCAGTTTAGATAACACATTTGCATGCAACAGTGTCCAGAGGTGAAATATTTTAAATGCAACATTCATGTCACATCATTCTTCCATGCATCAGGACGGTGACACTAACCATTTCAAATGGATTGGGGCAAAAATTGATTTTCTCATCTGCTTCCCTGCACTGATGGTAAAGGATTTGATGTTGCCTGCGTGAGGTATTTTCTCAAACCACCCCATATGTCAGGCAATATCGTCCTTTCAATGCCCGGCGGCTGACATCTCACACCTCAGTTTTGCAAACACACTCGGAATTTGAACCCCTCCCAGCTGAAGCTGCGGTATTCAACTGAGACGACTGCTCCCGGTTTGCTGAGAGTTACGCATTTTTCTATGTCACACGTCAAGATGCAGACCCTTTTCATTTCCCAAAAATACTGATCTGAAATCAAGGGATGTAATGTAAAAATACACGCGTGTGACAATGAATCAGAGCAGTGAAACGTCAAATGAGCCCCGAGAGAGAAAACAATCCCCTGCAAGGTAAATTGGAAAGTAACAATAGCTATCCAGGCAGTGCATTGCAGATGTGATTTTTATCAAATCACTTTCCGATAAGAACAACCCCTGTGAGACTACAGTGGCGTCGGCAATCAGTCATAAGTAAAGTACAGCAGAAAGGTGTATCAGTGTTAAACAATCTTCCACAGTAAAAGAACAGACTTACACCTGCATGACCACAAGACTCACATGGAACCCATGATTAACACTTATCTAACAGTTTTTTCCTAAAGCCACTTAGAACATTAACCCACCTACAATCATTTACCGCCTTATACAGCTAGGTAGTTTTACTGGAGCAATTTAGGGTAAGTACTTTGCTCAAGGGTACTACAGCCAGAGGGGAGAGTTGAACCTCTACTCAGTGGGGCCAAAGGCAGCACTTCTAACCACTACACTATACTACCAGGTGTTTGCACTTAATGAGGACATTGAGGATAACTATATTACTGCAGATGCCATCCATCGTTGGGTTCTGAGTCTATCCTAGAAGCATGGGTGTGAGGCAGGAAGCACCCTGGATGGAAAGCCAGTTCACACACACACACACACACACACACACACACACACACACACACACACACACACACACACATTTTCAGAACCGCGTGTCCCATACGGGGTCACGGGGAACCGGAGCCTACCCGGTAACACAGGGCGTAAGGCTGAAAGGGGAGGAGGACACACCCAGGACGGGACGCCAGTCCGCCACAAGGCACCCCAAGCAGGACTCGAACCCCAGACCCACCGGAGAGCAGAACTGTGGTCCAACCCACTGCGCCACTGCGCCACTGCGCCCCCTCTAAAGCCAGTTCAGTACAGGGCAATCACTTACACACACACGCACACACACAGATGTACATACACACACTCTGGGAAATTTGGAGTCCCCAGTTCACCTGAAGCATGTCTGGGGACTGTGGGACAAACTTACAACAACTCAGGATGAACATACAGAATCTGCACAGATTCAAATCCACATCCGAACTCACATCCAACCAACCAGCTGGACCTACTGTGCCACCCACATAAGAATACATTTTCACAAAATTTCTTTGTTTTACAGTTTATAATAACCAGAACATATCACTGCAGGAGACAAAGAACAGCAGTTCAGGGTTCGAGTCGGTACTCTGACCAATGGGGACGGACAATTATCAGCTGGGAAAAAAAAAACTAAAGCTTTAAATGAACATGAAAATTAAGAAGTGCCCTTCAAATCTAATAAGACTGGAAATAATATATCTGAGTAATGTGCCTGTACTTATGGATACTTGCTGTAGCACTTAGTGTCCCGCAGTGGTGGTGATAGAGCTGAATTATTTAATTGGCAGTTATATAACAACGAGCCATTAAATAAATGGAAATTGCTTTTTCATTCATCAGGGTTTTTACTTCTCAAAGAAACTCAGCACACACGCGCGAGACCCCCTAACGAAGTACGACATTAATTATAAGCTTTTCGATGAGACAGTTGCCACGGACTAAAGCTGTGCCCAAAAGATGGGGGTCCTGGAAAAGGTCCTGCAAGCAGGAAGCAATCAAGATGGTTAAATTTCCTTTATGAAGCTGGTTTACCGGCATCGGTATAAGTTTTAGAAAAGCCAATGAATTCAACCACTGGCTTCCTTATTTAGTGCAAATTAATTTATAATTCGTATTGATTCTTTGCTTAATATGAGATATTATTGGGTTGCACAAATTAAGAACATAGTTAATTCATTCCAGGTGAGCCTGCACTCTTGGTGGATTGGCATGGAGTGCTTGTCCTGTTACTGGTAAGATCTGGTCTTTACCAGAAGATTTTGTTTTATTCAACACTCTTCTGGCTTCAAGAAACATCAGGAGAATTGTGTGGATTTTCATGTCACATTTTAAAATTAACATTTCAGATTATAATCTTCTTTATATATTTTTTTCAGTTAATTACTTGTATGTTCCTTTAAGATAATCGTTAAAAAAAAAGTACTAGTAGCAGGTCTTCATTACATACTGATAATTTTTGGAAGACAGATGGTTCGTGCAATGTCTTTGTATGAAAAATTAATTTTTCTTAATTTGCTTTGTTTTTATTCCCTTTTATTTTTGTTCAGTTTGAGCTGTGCTGAAAACAGATTACCTTGTACTTGGTGAAAGGTCTTCTGCCTCTGAGGGACAGTTCATGTGCCACTGTCAGTCATCATAAGAGCATCCATTTATCCATTATCATTTCAAGTATATGGAGTGAAAAGTGCTCATCCTTCTAAAGTGCAGTATTGCTGTACTAATGACTGTCAGCTGTGTATATAAAACATTGATATGAATGAATGTTAGGTATTATATATTAAATTGCTTTTATATTCTTCAAATTTCCCAGAAACTTTTCTATTCAGCTGATGTTAGAACATCTCTTTTGGAGACTAAAACTTTTGAAACCAGCTACCACCAGACAACACAGCTGAGGTTGTTGATGTGTTTCTTGAGGTACAAACTTTACATTTGAGGTGGAGCTGAATATCAGTTGACTTCAGTATAACACATTGCAGAAACAAACCAGAACCACTGCAGAGGATCTGCCAACACAGATGGTACTGGATGGGAATTGCAGTAGGAAGGAAATGAGCTAAAGATTCATTTAAATGCATAAATTGTACTTTTGCTGAGATGTACGTTGCTTTGGACAAAAGCGTCTGCTAAATGAATAAATAGAAATGTTAAACCCATCATGTGCTAAAAAGTACATTGATGTAGGTGCTGCTGTTCACACCACCAAACATCCACTTTCAACCAACTGGATCCTGAGCTTTAATGGGTTTGTCCAATCACATAACTTCACAGCTCCAATCACAGGGCTACAATGGTCCAATCACAGGACTTCATCGCTCCAGGCAGGGTTGCTATGGTCAAATCACAGGGCTAAAAAAGTCCTATTACATTAAGGCATTGGTCAAATCACCTTGGTGCAATGGTTCAATTGCGGGACAACATTAGCTCAATCGTAGGGCTGCAATGGCCGAATTAAAGGTACTTACTGGTCCGATTATACATCTGCAACAATCCAGTTCCAGGGCCTGCAATGGTCCAGTCATAGGATTGCAATGGTCCAATTACAGGAATTACCGTGACAAATCACCGGGCTGTAATGTTTCAGTCAGTGGTACCAGTTCACCAGTTCTTTTGCTCTATGAAATTAATCATAGAACAAACTGTCTTGGTATAAGTACTTTTCAAACTGCATTACTGAATACTGGATTCTTGCGAGAGGAAATACCACCACTGCAAATTCATTTTCTTCACCCTTTGTGTCCTCATGTCAAAAATGAAGAAAAAGAGGGAAGTAGATGAATAATTGATGTACTGTATAATATCAGGCTATTGACACAAACTAGGTTAAGAGTTCCAGCAAATATTGTCAGAGTGTTCTTGCTTGATTAGATTCCTGTTTCAGTGGAACTTCCCTGTGCAATAACAAGAAAAAAATAGGAATAGATGTTTTGTGTTTGATATTTCCCAACACCGATAAAGCAATCCATGAACATTTTAATTTTGCAGCTATCCAGTTTTGTTCAGCTCAACACGATCCACTTATCTTTCATGGATAAAGATTATCAGACAAGTCTGGAGTCAGTTAAAACTAATTTCCCTGCCAAACTCTCAAATTAGGTTCCAGTATAAAGGAAATAACACTATCATGGAATGTTTTTGACGTCAATTTGATTGGACGGTCATGGTCATCAATATTTTTGCTGAATGGACTTTGATGGCATGTCCTGTTTCTTTTTGAATTTATTTTGTTCTTGCTTCATCTCTCACCCTGCTTCTTTGACCCCCTTTGAGTGTGGCTTGACATCAGATTACCGCAGACAATTGGTAAGCACAATACAGCTATGCATGCTGGTTCCAAAGAATTCTGACAGCAGCATCTGAATAGATAGATAGATAGATAGATAGATAGAAATAGAAAAAAAAAATCCCCATTCCCTAATATTAGCATAACTAACATTATTACATTATAACATTTACATAATCTGAACCCATAGGCTCAGTTCTCTGCTGCTATACAGTCAGGAATTATTCAGAACTGTAAAATGATGCTCCACATTTACTTAATTGATTTTATAATATACAGCATTTTTTAAAATAATTCTTACAAGCTATTGTATTTCACATTATTATCAGTAAAATTCCATAGCTATGAGATTTTAAGAAGTAATCCTGTAATCAGTGGACAGAAACAGGAAGGAAATTTATGAAAATACAGAAGTACATATTTCATGCTGAAGCTTGAACATGTTTTTGAAAGTGATTTCTGCTCAGAACAGAACATCCAACACATCCTATGCAATATGCTATGACTTCAGCATATTTATTTATTTAATTTGTTCATTTATTTAATGTGATAAAAAGTGTAAAAAAAAAAAAAAGTTTTAAAATAATTCTTAAAAATTATTTTTAAATGATAATGAGTGTGTTTGGAGTTTCAAAATCCATGAATAAATAAATAATTTATCAGCCTGTGAGGTACATTTTAAAATTTCTCCCATGCCAAAGTGATTTAGGATGAGAAAAACTGTCAAAACAGTTATCCTGAGTGTTGTAATTTTAAAAGCAGGAAAACATAATTTTTTAATTCAGTGTTATAGCTAACACAACTTTGATTCAGGATCCTATAAAAAAGGACAAAATGAAAATGTGAAAAATTAGAAAATGACAATTTTTCGTTCCTAGTTGGTCCAGTAATCTGCTAATTTACCAACGTTTCAAACCTCATCTCTGGAGACTGAATTCTAGAACTGGCTCACACTACCTTTACTTGTTCTGTAAACCAGTCTTCCCAAACAAATTTCATGTAAAAAGAATGGCATGGTTATTTAAAAATATAAAAAATATGTTAGGGAGATTATTCCGACTGAAGCCAAAAAGAGAGGAAATTAACAGGCCTCGATTTCATCTGACATTTAACTGGATTTAATTTAACGTATTACAGCACAGTGCACAAATGAATTTGGTTTCGATCAAGTGTTCTTCAGCCCGTACTTTACTGGCTGAGATAAGGTCAGCTGTCATAGAACAATATTTGCTTTCTAAAAATTGATACATAACAAGGGGGGAAACTGCAAAGCAGGTGGGATTTTCTCATATTCAGCAGGGCTCGTGACCTTTACTTAAGCTGATTTAATACGGTTACTTTCATAGGTGTGTTTGTACTTTTCTGAGGAACGTGAACCATTCCTCTTCTGGCATATATGCTGGTTTTCACCATCTCACCTTAAAGTGAATGAGCAAAACAAGCCTTTTTTATGTATGCGCATTTGGCCAAGCCGTGCAAGTTTAAAAAAAAAAAAAAAAAAACAGCCATCAACTCAATGCGTGACATTTGAAATGGGTGCAGTTGTGTGAACGCGGAGGAGTTGAGGGCTCCGGAGTTGAAAAGGAGGAACGAGGCCTTTTATTTGAGTACTTATCCAGTCGTTTTTGGCAAAGGCTGCAATGGAAGGCATGAGTGTGGATAAATTGATATGTGTGTGATTGGGCTCCCTGTTAAGTTTTTCATATTGTCGTGTGTGAGGTTGCATGGGAGTGTGAAAGAATAGGTGAGAGAAATCAGAGAGCAAAGAAGAAAAGACAGAAAAAATACCCAAAAATATGTTGATATATATTTATTTTTTCATCTATACAATGATCTCTGCAGGTAGATGACTGCTTTACAAAACCTGTCATGTGACATGTGACCCTGTGATTTACCCCAGTTTGTGTAATTTATTGCTGTAGAAGGTGGTTGATTGGTGGAAGGACGTGACTGGCAATGACAGCCACTTTTTGGTTGCCGGTTGAGATCCAGTGACCAATTAGCCCCTCCTTCATTAACATATTTCAGTGATTTATGCCACCAGGGGGCTCCCACACCCCGAAACATTAGATGACAGCTCAGATGATTTGATGTGTTGAGATGGGCCTGTGGTCGAGAGGACGGCCCGTTTCCCGGGCTGTCTTTTAATGGATCTCTCGCTGTCTCTCCCACACACAGATGCTCCCACACACATGCACAGTTATTGGGACCTTTGTGTGCGAACATTTCCCAAAAACCGCAGCTCTGGACGTTTCCAGTCTCAGCGCAGACACTGCGTGCCTCCATCAACAGGGGCTAGGCACAGCTGCCAAACTGTCAGGGGTCTGGAGAGGAGTGGAATTACCCCACTCCTGAGAGGAGATTAGCCCCACTCCGTGTCTGTTCCACAGCGAACACATCTCAAGTGGACCTGGTACCCTGCGATGACTTGACCACTGAATAAATAGAGTAAGATGCTGACATATTTGGTTATAATAAAAGAGGGGGCTTAGATTTGGGTCGTGACAAGAGTCCGCATTCCTTTGGGATTCCAATCGTTACGAGGAAGTGATTACTTCTGGTTTCCAGAGGCACTGTGAGCATACAGGTAAACATGGGCACCACAGCTTCTGGGCACGGCTTTCATATTCGTCCCATCATTTATTAACACAATCGTGCCCCGGGAGTCCTCACCTCACCTCCGCCCCACTTGCGACATTTGATTTCCGTAGTAACGCCCTTCTCTCTCAGCATACTGGCGGGGGGGAGTTTGTCAATAGAAATATTCATAGTCCATTATTTATCAAGTTCAGATGACGGGAGGTACGCGATGCCTTTGACAGCTGCCACTTTCCACCATGCAGCTTGACAGGTCGTTCAGCCAAGAAATAATCCAACTTCAAGTCCGGGCCTTGCCCCGGCGGCGTGGCATCCTCTGTACCGTCCCTTTAACACAGCATTAACCTATAAACACACATGCCGTACAGTTCTCATTCCGTTCCCATCCCACGGTGACTGTGACGTGACGAGAAACAAACATACATGATTTGATGAAAAAAATGAATGTCGGTCACTACGTATTACAGTGCATTTGTACTCAGTGTATAACAATGATTAACAGCAAGTGCAGCGTAATGGCAGACGCTGTTGACCACTGTAATGTACATGATAAAGAGAAAATAAAACCTGGGATGATAATAATAATAATAATAATAATAATAATAATAATAATAATAATAATAATTAAGAAAGCGGTGCGTACACCAATGCTGATTCCAGGGAAGGTTATTACTTCAATGAAATTGTTTCTTTTTTCCTAAGCTACTTACAGGGTACATACTTATTATAAGCCACAGGCATGGCTTGAAGCCATATTAAAGTGGCAACGCACCATGTGACGTTATGGTGTCGTCCATCTGAACATGTAAAAGTTCCACTGAGATGTGTATCATTTTAATAGAAAGCATGGCAGGGCCCGGTGGCAGATTGAGACAAGCAAATCAAATACGCATTTTTGATTTTTTTCCCAGTGTCTGTGTCCTTCAAACTTTGCGTTTTGGATATGTGGAAAACCATTTATTCTACCTAAGTGGGATCTGGTGCAGTGGCCTATGCGGGAGGTAGTTTCGAATCCTTTAAATGTAAGTGGCCATTTGTTATCCTCGAAACGCTGATTTTTCAAGGCTTTCTTAAAATACTAATTTGGCAAGTAGCATAGTTGTTAAAGACGTTGGGTTGTGACCAGACATTCCCAGCTAAAGTACCAGCAGGGCCCCTCGTGTTGTAACATTGAAAAGGTACTTAATTTCAATTGCTTCAATTAAAGAAAAAAAAATTTGCCATGCTAGAAGTGTAAAGGTGTGTATTGTGAAGGACTTACATCCAACCCAACAGATATACCTGGATGGCATGGTGGCACTCTGTGTAGAGTTCGCATGCTCTCCCCGTCTCTGTGGATTTCCTCCACGTGCTCTGGTTTCCTCCCACAGTCCAAAGACATGCTGTTTAGGTTCACCCATAGTGTGTAAGTGACAGAGCAAGTGTGTTCCACTGATGTATGGATGAGTGACCCATTTTAAGTAGTGCATTTAGCAGTGTAAGTCAACGCAGTGAATAAGGTGTGTGGACTGATAACACTGCATAGAGTTCGTTGGAAGTCGCTTCGGAGAAAAGTGTCTGATAAAATAATGTATATCCTATAGTCAAAACTTCTGGAGTAGACTCCGGACCACCAGGACCCTGCACTGCACAAGCAGCTACTGACAATGGATGCATGCGCAGTTTTATTTTTTGCTCAGGTGCCTTCTCTCCCGTGGGCTCTGTGGCTTTCAGATTCAGAGTAAAAACCGATGTGAAACTGAAATAAAGCAGGCTGGCTGACTTTATTAGCTCCATCTTTCTGGATTTTCCCGGCATCACTGCCAACGCGAAAACAGAGTCGGCTGCAAAGCTCGCATGCACGTTGAGAAAAAACATTGCCTCATTTTGTTTTATTTAATTTCTGCTCTGCCCTTTCCCCCCGTCTTTCCGCAAAACGACAATTTTCCGTTTGCAGGGAAGACAAACACGCTAATAACAAATACGCGCTGATTTCGCAGATGCACTCGGGCAAGGATGCACTCAGACGCAAGCACAAAACTACGCAAGTCATCCCAATTGCCGTCAAATGCCTCCAGTCATCAGATTCTTCCTCGGAGATTGCCCGTCTCGGGCTGAGCCCCGGTCCATCGGAGCCTTGCGGCAGATTTAGGGCCGACGACTCGGCGCGGAAGCAGATAGAACAGATTAAAAGCCCGACGCTTTATCACACACCAACGCCAGCTTGTCGGTTTATCTCGCTTTATGTTCAAGCAAAGAAGATTTAGAGCCTCTTAGGACAGTGGCGCAAGGAAACGGGGCCTGATCCTCTTTCATATAAAGTGTGGAAATGAAAATTTTTTGCGGCGCATCTTTGCCAGCTGTGTCGCCCCTCTACGGTGGGAGGCAAATGATACCGTTTGCTGTGCATAGATGGGTTAATGTCTTGCTAAGAACACCACTGCCGAAGCCTTCTCGCATGCTTTATGCCTTTATGCATACTTTCTATAAATTGAACATACAGGCAGGGAAAACCAGGAATTTTGTTTTGTTTTTGATCGTTCAACAATTTTATTTTCTTGCTTAGTATACACTAATCATCATCTTATATAGTACGTTTTATATATGGCGAAGTGATCCATTTATGCCCGTATGTAAACTCTTGGTAGTGTCGGGGTTGGAGCTTCTGCTTCTTGATCCAAAGCTTTCAGGTTCAAATCCCACTGTCAGGTTTAATACCGTTGAGCAAGGTACTTACCGTAGGTTTTGCCCCTAAAAAAAATTGCCCAGCTGTATAAATGGATGAATAGTTGTAAGTATCTTAATATTGTCAGTTATTTTGTAGAAAAGCATCAGGTAAATGAATAAATGTAGAAACCAATGAGCTTGGTTGCTCAGCAGTATAACAGCAGACCCACTGTGGATCTGAACCAAGCACCTGGTGGGGTTGAAACACTTCTCTCTGACCTATCTACCCCTACTGCGCAGAACTGTAGCCTCAGAATAATGAGGATGAATCTCATAAAAGCAAAGAAATATGTTAATTTTAAGTTTTTTTGTTTTTTTGTAGCTTATCCATGCTGTATTTTTGGAATTTATTTGTTTGTTTGTTGGTCACTGAACAACTGTATAAAAAGCTTGGGGGAGTGGGGGATCAATTTACTTGCCCAGTTCTCAGTAGGGTTAATTTGCCACAGTCGCTCTGTCTCTCTGTCTGACACACGAGGCCCAGATTCATTTTTCTTTCCGACATCATAACCGTCAACAGGATCCAAAGGTGAAGGAGCTGACCGTCATTTTGCCCATGCTGGAAATAGCTTAAAACATTGGGTAAATCATTTTTAAATGGTTATTTTTTTCTCATGCGCGCATTGCACGCTGGAATAGAGAGGGAAAGAGTGCCTGACACATTTAAATCACAGAGATGGAGGTTTTACTTTGCAATTTTTCGCTACCACAGGGATGATGAAAAGTCCCTGGGAAAGCGTGGTTTTTACCGGACCTCGCTCGCTGTGTAAGTTGCACGGCGTTTAATATGTATAATAATCATGAATAAAGAGCAGGCTTCAAAGTGCTGCCCATTTTCCACTCCAAATGTGTTTCCCTATTGTGTGAGTCATTATGACAGAATATTTCCCAAGGAGCCTTTGTTCTTCAACTTTTCTCCATGTGCCTCAAAGGAGAGAGAGAGAAAGACGGGGAGAGGAGAGAATGCAGAGATAACTTCTCAGTTTTATTTTCACCCGTTCATCCATGATGAATAACTGCTTGTCCAGTGTAGGGTTTCAGTGGTCCAGAGTCTATCCAGGAAACAATAGGCCTTAAGGCAGGGGACACCATGGATGGGACATCAACTCCAGAACTTCTCTCTTTAATTTATCATAGAACTATGTTTTTAATTTTTAATTTTTTTTTTTTTTTTAATGTTCCTTTGCAACTGTGGGTTCCATCAAGTGCTAGTATCTTATGCTCAAAAAAGCAAGATGGTGTCAATAATCTATCTAATAGGTCTACTGTCTGAAATGGGTCGATGAAGCACTGATGTTGGTGTAGATGTGCCTGTAGTATTTAGTGTAATCGATCTGTGAAGCATCCATATCTCTGTCCTCCCAGTGATCATCTTGTGTATCTACAATATATTTTGACTAATCTTTATTCAAGTTTTACAACCAGCAAGGTTTCGAGGTGAGGTGTCAGGGAAGATGATGAATGTTTGCCTGGTAATGGTGCTCTCTGAAAGGTGTTAAAGATCATCTCAGGGAAAAGGTGGGGAGATATCATCAAAATAAAATGTGGGCAGAGCCATACCATATACTCTTGTAAAGTACAAAGACCTGCATACTGATGGTGATGAAGAATATTAAAAAACACATTGAAAGTTTAATGTCCTTTGGTTATCAGTTAAATGCCAAATTGCCCTATAATACATTATCTAGCATTGAAATGGTCATCTTAAAGTCATGTTAAAGTCGATGGAGCAGTAAGTGGTATACATTTACATTTGTTTTCAATTACATTTGCGTTTGTATATATTAATTTAGCTGAAACTTTTCTCCAAAGCGACTTCCATTGTTAATCTACCCACAATTACTTACCCATTTATACAGCTGGTTATTTTTTCACTGGAGTAATTATAGCAATTAGCAATTGGGTTCAAGCCCCCTGCAATAGTCCCTTTTATCAAGGTATTTCCGTGAACTAATAATACAGTAAAAATTACCAATCTGGGTAAATGCGTAAATAAATGTAGGAAGTTGAGGATACAGAACTATGATTTTAAGACACCTTGAATAAAGGTGTCAGGTAATAGTGGTTTGACTCTTTATGTGAAGAACAGGAGGTAGCGCACGATCCAGAAATGTGGTCCTATAAAGCTTGAGTCTTTGCAGAGAAAAGAAGCCTCCCTGTTGCGTGGTGACCATCACTCATTCCATCAAGGCCTGATTCATTCCATCAAGGCCCGTGTTTGTTCTGCCAGAAAGCAAGACGGGGTGCGGTCCACACGGACGTTTTACAATCTCTTGAGGGTAACGCCTTCCAGCACTGGCTGCTTTGCTGTTGGAATGAATCGAAGCCCAGGAGGCTCCTCCTGCTCATGTCCACATGGCAGATTTGCGCCAGCTCTCTCTCGTCAGATTGCTAGACAAGCGTGCATCCACCGTTCCTGTTTGTTTATTCATTCAGATTTTGGCCTGGTCACAAACGACATCGCTTTGCGTGCTCAGTTGGAGATCAGAGGCGGGAGACAAGCAAAGAATGGCTCAAGACCAGCCGTGTTTAATGACCAAGAAACACTCTATACATCTTTCGGTTGTATCAAAAAAGCATCTGCTCAGATCCCTCCTAATTCGTGTTGGGGTGTGAGCAAAGCCACTGGGCTTATAGAGGTTTGCCGAGAAGCAAAGAAGAAAGGCGGCTTTTTCTTTAACTGCAGCGATCTGCTTCCAGTGGTCTTCTCACATCAGACATGGAGCTTCTAAGATCTAAGTGAGACGTCCACTAACCTTCATTCAGAGTTTGGATTTCCTCCATTTCGCTCCTGGAACATGAACCATTTTTATTAAAACAACACTTCCAGAGAAGTGGGTGGCGTAGTAGTTAGTTGTTGCCATGCAATCATAGCACCTTGCTTCAAAATCCTGCTCCTGCTGCCGCCCCCACGAACAAGGCACTAACCTTGAATTAACACAGTAAGAATACCATGTTGCACAATTGGTTAAATTGCGTGTTGATTGTCTAAAATCATTTGTCATCTTGGACACAACAGTCAGATAAACACTGCCCGGGAACAACAAATGCGAGTGGGTGTTAACGTCCTCGTTATTGTTTATTATGTCAAAAAGTTCAGGTTTTCTAGTGGTTCGTGTATCACAGTTCTCAACAGTAGGTGATGGGTTAAATCATAGAAGTGGTTTTGCTGTTGTAGCTCTGAGAATGGTTCTTACTGAACTACATCGCTAAATAAATGACATTAAATGAAATGAACTTTGGCACGTGATTCCAAGAGCAATGATTTGCTGAAGGATGAGATGGTAACCTTGAGTAGATGCTATCCAGCCTCAGAGACCTTCCTCACTTTATCTCCACCCTATACTTCTGAACTGCTTCCAGGTCCACAGCAGCTGTTTCCACAACCTCTCATCATCTGACCTACTACCAGGTCCCCAGCTGGTGTTTCCTCAACCTCTCTTCTTCTGACCTACTCCCAAGTCCCCCAGCTGGCGCTTCCCAAACCTCTTGTGAACTAGTACCAGGTGCACAGCTGCTAGTTCCGCAACCTCTCTTCTTCTGAACTGCTACCAAACCCACAGCTGCTGCTTCCTCAACCTTTCTTTTTCTGAACTGCTACCAAGTCCACAGCAGCTGATTCTTCATCCCTATTTAGCTTTTGCTAAATATTGTCTGATCTAGTGTCCAACAACGACAACTTCTATAAAGGAGAAAGATGAAAGTATCATGACATTTCTGCAAACATCTTTTTTGTTGTCTTCAGAAAATTATGGGAACAAAACGAGAACTTTACCAAGAATGACTTCTCTTACTATAGATAAATAACATCCTGAAATTTATCATTAACTTCAGATTCTGTGATATAACATCAATATTTCAATTAGTCACTAAAGAGAAAGCCAACCGGTAATCTCTGTACTATGCAACATGTTTGAAAACTTCATTATGCTAATGTACTATACAGTAATAATTCTTAAGAATAATTGGTGTTCTTCTTCCAAGAGGATTAGTTAACCTAGCAATTACTGCACATGAAAAGAAATGTTGACCAGTTATCAGAACGATGGATTTTCTTACAAAGAATTGGATAGCCCCCACCCCCAAACCCCAGACCGCCCCCCAACCCCCTCCAGTCTCTGCGTTCACTTCTCACATTTTCTCCAGCTTTCTCACGTTCCATCTGCTTATCCCAGTCACCTGTGTGGAATGAGATCATCCAGTGGTTGCTGGGATTAATGCTCCAAGTACTTTTGCAGGCATACCAGCCCTCTGTGGTCCTTTAATAACAGAAATCTTTTACAGAAAGAAAGGAAAAAAACACCCTACAATGATCTGCTTAATGCTGGTCCACAGGTTGCCTCTAACAAAAACTTACCATGAGACAAAAGGGTTCGGTTTTACACAAAGAAGGTGACTTGAGTTACTACATGACCATGGGCACACAATTATTGACATCGTTTTACTTCTGCTCCTGGTGTTGTCTTGGTAATGGTATAATTCACTTTGGGAAGATTCACCTGCTGTTGAATATCTACTCCCAGACTAATTTGCTTGTTGGTCTGAGATGAGTCTCCATGCCTCTTTAACAGGATCTTGATTCAAAAGTGAGTCATTGGCTTATCCCACACTGCTCTGGAGCCTCGCAGCTGACCCCCTATTGAGAACCCCTGCTTCATGTCTAATCACCAGGCATTGATTCCGTCACTATCATTTTCCAACACATTGGCTCCTTGTTACGATTTCTAAAGATATGAGCATTTCACAGTGTATTCAATTTTAATTGCATTTGATTCACTTACCTTTTATTTATTTATTTTTTTTATTTTTGCTGTCAAAGCAAAGGCAACCTCTTTTTTACATGTCCAACCAATAGGTGCCAGAAAAATTAATACAAACTAAGTAGAAATGTATGGTTACTTTATTTCATTTGATGTTCAGTGTTCACAGCTTGCCTCCGGCAATTCTGAGTTTTAGCAATCAGTCACCACATGACAAAAGTTGCAAATGTTTATAGATGAATCAATCAGCAGTTGGTATTGAATAAGAGTGCGCAGAGATTACACCTTATTATTATAAGCATTTTTAAATGCTTTAAGGCAGCTTGAAGGTAAAACAAATATTAAATAGTCTTAAAAAGTGTTCTTTTATTATAGCTGTATCCAAGACTTTAACAGAACCTCCCAAATAAATCATCATTAGTACATACCACTTAAGTCTCTAAGAAACTTTTTAATAAAACAAATTAGAAACAGACTTCCAGATCCAGTGTGATATGCTCCTGGAGAAGCTTTTTTTGATAAATACTGTTACTGGCTTATTTGTTATGAATCAGCAAAAAGAGAATGTAACAATGCGACACGTTTCTGCTTTTGGTTCTTGTTTATCCACCTTCCCACAACCCAGGAAGATTTCACCGTCTGCATGGATTGGACTGTGTACTAGGATCGAGGGAACTAGCACATTGAAAGGCCCACTACTAAAGCTGGGCCGCCATGATACGGTCAGGGCTTATCCCAGTATCTCTATGGTAAAGCGGCTTGGTTTGAAAATGCTGGGTGCGTTGCAGGAAGCCAACTTTTCCAAATTCATAATCTGTCCTGAAGCTCAGCGTGACCGAGAGGAGCAATGCCAAGAGACTGACCCATAACCCTCTTGGGGGTCTGACCCTCTTTCTTCCATCTTAATATAGACAAGTTGATTGGACGCGACACTGTATGACAAGCGAGGGCTTCAACAACAAAGGCTCATGACTTGTACATGCATGTTTACGGTCAACATGACTAGTGAGGGCAGTGTGTGTGCTGAAGCTGGTATGTGCATTTACGTCAGTAACGGGGATGATCATACATTATCTTGGCTGTCAGCAGATTACCCGCTGGACTTTCTGCTTTTTGCCAAGCAGCCTTTTTTCCTTTCTTGTTTAGCTTGCTAAGCAGATGTACCTTAGCTATATTTAGACGCGTACAGTAATTCCGACCCAGTTTATATGGTATAGCTGGGTCATCAGCTTTTTTTTTTTTTTGAATGGGGGCTATTTCAGGCATATGAAAGCTAACAATGCGTTGATGATGAAGATCGTGGAAGAGATGCTGTGAACTGCTTTGGTTGCAGACTTCATGTTCTCCCTTGAGCCTGTAGATAATTTTGAGAACCTCGGTAAAGATGCTATTTCCTCATTTCCCATATTCTTGTCTTGCCTAATGTTTGGTTCTGGCCTGATATCACATGTTGAATTTGCATTTCTATCGCTGGTTTGGTGCTGTTGTGGTCAGAGCTGTCAAAAATTAAAGTTCCTGGGCTGAAATCCCACTGCCCATGCTCGAGGTACTTACCCTGAAATCATGCAATAGACATTAGTCTGTTTTGTAAACGGATAAATCATTGTACGTAACTCAGTGTACAAACCTTCCATTGTAAAATGCCTTGAAGAAAAGTGTCAAATAGATTATTTTCCTTTTTTCATCAACCTCTTATCCAATGCGGGAATTCATTGGACTGAAGTATCTCCCAGAAACAAAGAAACCTAAATGAGCATATAAGAATTTTATCTAAATCTGACCATTTTCACCCCATAAAATTAATTAAATTAATAAGGAATTGAAAACAGCTGCATTGTTCCGTTCACCTTGCCAGTGGTTATAGAAAAAGGGTAGAAGAATATTTATCACACATAAAATGATGGCTTCACTGAGAGAATATTCACCTTAAAATATCCCTTAGATACTAAGATCCGTGCTCTATGTATCAGGCAAAAACTTTCCACTGTTTTTTCTTGCCTGCAGATAATTTTTACAAATCCTATTAAGACTGTGGAAATATTTACTTTTTATTTTTAAAACTTGATTTTTTTAAAAAAAGACTCAAATGTCTTTTTTAATTTAAAGCTTTGCTGTATTCTTCAGTGTGTATAGTTTTGGAGATATGAGGGTTATGCTGAGGAAAAGTACACAGTAGCTCAATGCTTCAGAGCGTTCAAAGGGTCCTATATGGGTTCCTCCTGAGAACAAAATGGATAAATATGACAAAAATGCACAAACAGCCAGTCATTTTACCTTTTTTTAGAGCAATACCCTTTTGCTTTTGATACTGTCTTATATGCCGTTTATGTAATGCCCATACATCCTTAAAACATTCAAAGGTCCTTCAAGGTAATACTTCCTTGTGTCTTTTCTATGATTTGAAGAACCAGAAGGGAAAAACAAAAAAGTCAATGTATGCATTTATTTCATTCTCGCTTTATTTATTTTTCTATTTAATTTTTTTATGTTTTGCATCATGGCTGGAAATCATGGCATCGCTCTCATGGATGGACAGAGACCCTTTGAACACACATGTGAAAGTTCTTCAAGATGACAAGCTTTTACATACTCTTTTTTTTTTTCCCCTGCAGAGATTAACCACACTTTGAATGTATTTTACCTGATTGACCTTGCTTTTGCAATGGAAACTTTCATGTCTTTTTTGACAATGTGATGTATTAAGGAATTGTTTCTTTCTTGTTTTAATGCTTTTTCCCTCCAAAAAAAAAAAAAAAAAAAAACTGCTTCCCTACTTTCTGCCTGTGCATTTCAGTGGTATCTGCAGGAAGCAGATGTTGTTTTTACTCTTTTTTTTTAACTTTCCTCTCCATGACTGTTACTTTTCCAGTGTACATACATGGCCTATAATTATTTTACTTTTTCGTTCTCCTTTTTAAATGATTCATTAACTCATGGCTTCTCAAGCCTGGTCCTGTGTTTGCATTTACATATATTCATTTAGCAGATGCTTTTCTCCAAAGTGATGTGCAACTCAGAGTAAACAAAAGTCGACTGTGAGCTTTAGATAGACATACAATTATTGAATCACAGCTTGTTTGTTCAATACTAGCATTATCATACCACACATTTTCTGCTAGCTACCTACAGATGTGAACAGGAAAATAAGTGAATAAAAAAGTAGCAGGTGGTGAATGAGTTTTGGAGGAAAGGTTCCAAAGGGTTAAGTTTAAAGACAATTCTTGAATGATGGAAAGGATTCAGTAGTTCTAAAAGACAGAGGGATCTCATTCCACCAAACCGGAGCCAAAACTGTAAACCGAAGGACTTTGGATTTTAGAACGCCAGTGATTAGGATGAGCAAGCGACCAGGGGTGGAGGACATGAGTGACATTTTTGGAGGAGTGGATTCACCTGCTCCTCGGAGATAAGTGAGACAAGCACTAGGTCATGCTCCTTTGGAAAACGATGTGTAAATTATAAATAAAACCCACGTTCTGTTCACAGCCAAATTTTCATCCTTGGTTTAACTGATCTTTCACTTCAGTTTTCACCCTGTCTACTCTTTCAGCCTACTTGCTTTCTTCTCATATTCCATCTGGAGAATGCAGCCTTACGGTCGACTCGGTCGTTTTCCATCCGAGCTCCTGTGTTTCAAGGAACCGGCATGAAAAAAAAGCTTTTCCTCGTCCTCTCCTCCAGACTTCCTCCAAGTGCTCTGTCTTCCTTTGATGTTCTCCCTGATCTAGTGTAGATATATCTATCTGCTCTAACTGCCTGTCCCCTGAGTCATCAAAAATTCCATGTTATCCACCATTAATATAAACTCTCCGAGTTCTGCTTCAGCATTCATCTCAATTGAAAATGCTCATTCCACAACTTGAATTTTGCTGCAGACTCTACCCAGCAAAATAATTTGATGCAATTTACCCTTTTTAATGTGAAATGTGGATTTTTATGTTTATTGCATGCATTGACTAAGTATCAGTATTTGTTAAAATTAAATAGTATTAAATCACAATAAAATTAATTTAAAATTACTATTAAGTTTTTTCTCTTTTTTTTTTTTTTTACAATTTTATGTCATTATTCACTTGCAGCTTCAGAGCTGTGACTTTGAATCTGGCCCAGCTTTGACTATGTGTTGTGATGGATCCTGTTATTTTTTTTTTCGTGATGATGAATCCTGGTTCTTCAGAGCTAAATACGAGACAAACGGAGATGCAGTTCAGAATATCTTTTCCTGTCAACAATAAAAAAAAAAAAAATACAACTCTAAAGCACAGAAATCATGCAGATTGCAGATACATCCTCCTTTTTGTACTGCCGAAGTAATGGGTGGGTCTCAGATGAGTTCATCAACAGCAAAACAAAGGATCCTCCCTCACCAGTTTGCATATGCTCTTATTTTCCCCAAGTGAAGGTCATTGCATTTAGATCAACACTGAGTAGCCACATCTTGTCTCGTGCAGTACCATGGTGTTGTACCCTCTGTATAAGGTAAGCTTTTGACGCACAGGGTTCAATGAAAATCACACTGACTGGGAGAAAATTGGATGGATGGATGGATGGATGGATGGATGGATTTTATTTTGATATGTTATACCAAGACTAATTCAATGTCATATGCAACAGAGAGTCCCTCCAGCATCTTTTTCCAACAGTGCAACAACCTTAAATTCAAAGCCCTTATAGTTATATTGACCCTGTAAAATGTCTTTAAATAACGCTAATATTTAACCAAACTTCACATATTATTCTGCATCTTCCAGTTTTGATTTTGAATCCTGATGTTGAATGGCTTTTCATTAAAACCCTTCTAAATTTTCTGACACTTGACCTTTATGTGACATTTTCTTTCACTTCCCGTTGGCAGCTTTACGCTGAAAGCTTTTGTAAGACTCAGCCTCCAAGCAGTTAGTGTGAGGAGGTTGTAAGCATTGTTCTGTCATTTTTCACACACAAGGGAACCCCGGTGCTTGGTTTCACTTCTTGAACAGTTTCCCATGTTTAATTCAGGCTAGTTTAAAATTTCTGAAAGATCTCATCAGGAGCTGTCATTCGGAGTAGTCGATGGACATGATGCAAAATCTCGGTGCCAAACTTCAGAGGCTGTTCCGAGGCTGTGATTCATTATGTCTCCAAGCCGCTTGTTTTATGGTTTTATGAGTTCATAACCCTCCCAGTTTGAGTGCAGGACTCAGCCTGGTGGTGCTTGAGTCTCTCGTTCACATTGCCTAGACTTTCTGCAGATTTTTTTTTTGATCATTTATTTATTTTCTTTTTAACACTGCAATGTCATTCTAGTAGCAGAAAAATCGCATCAATCAAAACCACAGTAAACAGCTGAAATGCCACTGGGTAATATTTAAAATGTTTGGCATTGATATTTATGTTATTTTACATTCTGTACATTCAAAAGTCAGTGTTGGAAACCATCATTAGAGCCACACAAGTTCATTTTGTTCACTGATTGCATATTGATCTTCACGTGTGGCAACTGTTCGCCTGCAGAGCAGTTTCGGCTTTATTCTAGTCTGCCCACTCTGGGGCATTATTTATTAATTTTTAATTTACATTTATCCATGGAGACTTCCAGTGTGAGGTTTGTATGATGATAATTTATGTATCAGTTTAGACAAAATATCATGATCACAGGTTCTATTACAGATGAAGGGATTTAAACCTATGCCCTTCAGCTCCAATGTGACAACTTTGTACTATGCCACCTGTTGCCATATAGTTAAACAACTGAAAGTAATGCAAATAAATTGGAATTATACAAGTAAATCTTGATTCCAGGCATTATTATAATAGTTGCCTATGTGGAAATAATTCCAATGGCGACGATACATTTTGAAGCCCAAAAAAGATATCAAAGTAATTTCACAAGAATAAAAGGATACAAGACAACAGTCTTGTGGCACAGTGCTAATAGTGCTAATAACAGGCGTCTCCTGTAACAGACCACGCAACAGTTGGTACTGTAGGCACACAAAGTGATCAGACTGTGTTAATTAACCAGTGCAGTTCCACTTGAAGAGCACCATGCTGGGTGAACCAGCATGTTTGAGAACTCCCTCCAGTCAGGCCTCCTGCTCTTCCCTGTACGCCTGCTTCCAATCTGAGAGTACGCCGATAGGGCTGCGAACACATCTCACCCAACGAGCATCCCAGACTTCGGTAGGAGACACATAGGATGTGCGGATGCAAAGAGAGAACAGGAGGACGTTGCTTTTTTTATGCACGGATGCGCACCTGGAGCACGAGGGCATTGATGGATTACTGTGCATTGTGCAGAGCTTGCGTAACACCATTTTTTAGTTTATTTATTTCTTTTTTTTCATAATGTGTCATGGTCATAGAGTGTGTGCTGCGAGCAGGGAAACCGCACTCCAGAAACGCGCCCCTTAGACTTTGCTTTACCAGCCAAACAGATGCATCTCCGCAGCGTTCAGCCATGAAATTCCGACTCAGCCCAAGCGATGGAGTTTGATCATCAGGGCTTGCGACTTGGACGGCAACCCTTTCCAATTTGTATGGGATAAAAAGGCTCCAAGTAAACATGGCTTATTGGCGCGGGATATGTGGCTGTGCGCTGCATTCTAATACAGGCCTTTACACTGGCTCACTTTGAGACGTGCCATTTGGCTGAGCCGGAAGAAGAAGATTTAGCCACTTAACTGTCACATCAGAATATATATTTCCATATACTAATGTTTGTCTTAAATAGGCTTCAGAGGACTTCTTGAATGGGTAAGAAAAAATGACTGTCTCCAGCTGAAATGAAGTTGAATGATTACAGTGGGAAGCAGTGGGCACTGCAGTAGGATTTAATGTATCGCGGCTGGAGCTATATATGTGTGTTTTAACTGAAAATTGAAAAACATAAATTGAAAACAGCAGATGTTTGGCTTTATGGCTGAAAAAGAGAAAACCAGCAGAGACTGCAATCCGAGCATGAAGGAACTGTAAACTGTGAATTCTGCTTGGTTTACTCGGACAGTGTGTGGGTGTCTGTGTGTTTGACCTCTTTCCTGCATGTCGCCAAGAGTAGGCTACTTCTAGAGGCTCAGAAGACATGGAGCTCTGGGGCTGCGATACCCGCTAAAGCCGAGGCTGTGATGAGAATCCTGGACACCATGGCTGGGAAAGGGGTAAACAATTTACAAAGTGAAAGATGCTGGATGGACTACAAAATATCCGCGCTCCTTAATGCGATTACAAACTCCTTTCTTCCGCTCTCTCATCTCAGATAAGCCGGGTAACATCTGGGTTCTTATGTCTGAAGTCTGTTTTGGACCCAGTTCACTCCTGCAGACGAGCAGTCAGGCTTCGGAGCAGAGCTGGTCCGCTATGACACCTTTTAGCTCACTCTTCCCGACTGGAGGCATAACAGCGAAGTTATCAAACCAGGGACTCGGCTCATGGGCCGACTGGTCAGCGTAAAAAGAATAACTCCAACGCGTTGGTGGCAGAAGTGTAATTTAACCAGGTAGTGTAGTGGTTAAAGGTCCTTCTTTGAGTCCTGAAGGTCTGAATCCTACCTCCTGTTGTAGTACCCTTCAGCAAGATACGTAGCCATTACTTTTGCAGAAAATAAAAATAAAAATAATAAAAATCCCAGCTGTATAAATGAGTAAACAATTGTAATTTAACATTGTTAATTGCTTCTGAGAAAAGTGTCCCATAAATGTAACCAGGAAATCTGGGTGTGGAGTTAAGTGCTGACCCTGAATCAGGCTCCAGAGTCGGGGAATAATTTTAAAACTCATTTTCATACAATGGCATGACTAAGACTTTTTCTCAGAATTTCCTCTGTTCTGTTTCATTGCACCAACAAAAGGAATCGATGCTGTAGCAAATCACCACTTGCCCTATTTCCAAGTTAAACTTTGGTGCAGAAATGTCTCCACATAGAGCATTAATGGGTCTGGACTGTAACTGTACCATATTGGAACTGACATTTGAGCAGAAATCCAGCCTGGAAAAATAAAGCTTGAGATGTTTATAATTTGTTTTGTCCTTTTTCATTTTCAGAAGCATTTAAGTACTAAACTGCTGGTGCTCCACCTACGGCAGCTAGCGATGATATATGTCATGGGTGCAGCCAGTGGCATAGTAGTTAGAAATGTCATCTTTGGACTGAAAAGTCCCAGGTTTGAGTCCCAAAGTATAAATGGGTAAATGATTACAAATAGCTCCATATTGTAAGTCACTTTGGAGAAAAGTATCAGATAAATGAATAAATGTGATGTACATGAGTGGCTTGGTCTGTGGGATCAGCTTTCAAGGCAATTGGTCAAGGGTGTTCCATTCCCCACAGCTAGTGGACATCGATCCATGGATGATGGCAGTAGCTGGACACAGGGACACTGCTCATTCAGGTTTGGTGACAGAAAAGAAGCCTGTGTTCCTCTAGGTCCTGGCTCAAATGTTGACCTGAAAATGAAATCAGGAGCCATAAGGTCACTCTATCATTCTATTGTCATCACCTCAAACTAAACGACCAGCAACCTGCATCCAGCTGGATTGAAAAGCACAGAAAGACCCCTAAAAGCAGCACTAATACGTTCCTTTATGACTGTTGGGCCTCCTATAAAATGCCACAGTGGAGCAGCCTAATAAGAATTTGTGTGATGGCAAATGGAAAGATGCGTGAAGGTCCTGTTTGAGAAGGCTGATGCAAAGCTGAGTTGAGAAGTGCTGGTGTTAGACTAGGCAAAATGGAAGTGGTTAACATCAGTATATGACAGAACAAAAGCCTTTGTGTGCAGCAAGACTCAACAGGACTGGTACATGGCCATAAACAAGTCTGCTACCAGGTCGACCATGTCCAGTTAGGGTAGAGGAAGAGCAGACAGCACTGGTTCAAAGGGGCCACGATTTGACAAAGAGTTGTGACACCTCAATTGTGCTGAACAAGCTGGACCAAGACCTTGGTTGTTGGGAGGTCACATCAAACAGCCCCTGTCACGGGGCAACCTGCAGATGTCACGGCGGGGCATGGCACCCGACCACTGTCTGTGTCACACGGGGAGCATAGCCTGTCTAAGCTACAACGAAGCATTCCTGTTACGTTTTTTTTTTTTGGCCCACACTTTCACTCACAAGGACACGTATATAAAAATTGAAAATTACATTTAAGTCTACAAAATTATGATGTGCAGCGATGAAATGTAATAAATATCATTTTATTATTCAGTTTTGCCCGCTGTCAGATAAAAAGGTGTGCTTGTGTATAATTATACAGACATTTCTTTAGACTCTGAAATATGAATTTTCATGCTGGAGGAGATGCTGTTTGTGTCTAATTTGTATTTCACTGAAAATCACACGCAAACAAGACACATCATACAGAACATGATTAAATGTTAAATAATTTATTTTCAGTACCAACTAGTTTTTAAACATTGTTGGTTAATGATTAATAAGCCTTTTATTAAATAATACATTATAACAAGCTTATCAGTTGCTCTTATTTGCATTGGAGAGAGAAGGTTAAAGAAGGCATGTTAAGGGTTCAAGGAAGGCTAGATGAAATCGAGAGATCGGAGAGGGAGTGTTGGATTATCTGGTGACCACAGCATCTGGGCTCTAAACACATCTTAAGTTGGGTTAGTCCTTTAGTGAGACCTTTCTGGGCTGAACTGGACACTGGGAAACTCAATGCTCAAGTGACGCCGGCAGCCAGCGAGGAAGGAGAGCAATAACTGGAACAGCATCTGATACATCTGGCCTGCAGAGAGCCGGGGGCACCGAGAACCCTTGCCTGGGGGCTCGCTTGGGCAACGGTTGAGGCATTTCTTGCCAACGACTGCGGATGGCCCGGGTTTTGAGACTGCGAGCAGCTGTCATTGACCACAGGAAAGAAAACGAGAAAACTGCAACAGCAGTGTGGTACAACAATGCAAAATGTAGGGGGTCTATAACCGAGGCAGGATTAACAAGGCAATGTGCAGGAGCTGCCAAATTAGATGGTCCTTTGGGACGACAGAAAATCCTCTCGAATCCAGTAGTAAATTAGCCTAATCCTGTCGAAGAACCACGTGAGGGGAGCATGCAGTGGGCTGAACGACAAGGATGAGTCAAAAAAGGAAGGGACACATACTGTCGGAAGGAAGACAAATGAGGGACAGAGGCGCGGGACTGGAGTTTTGTCGGAAAAACGAAATTCTTGATGGGGTTCTGCCTAGACACAAAAAATGGCACAAAAATGGGATAATTAAGCATTAGCAACACCAGGAAATTACGAAGCCCCCAGTAACGACTCACAGTGGTCCAAAGCTATCTGTTCAATGTTCCTACTCATTTTATTGACCGAAACCCCAACTAACCCTCAACACCTCAGTGCAGGACCAGGTATTCCAGGTACATCAGGAAATGACAGTGTAGTTTTTTTTTTTTTTCTTAAATGAACGGCTGAGCAGTTTTTCATGGTGCAAACATTTTCCAGGTAATTCAATCATTTCTTCAGTTGTTTTGTAAAAAAAAAACATCTGTTTGTGGAACGAAAGCAACCCGTCTTTACAATCCTATCTGATAGGTGGTGATAAAGAGAACCAGTCACAATAGGAGTGCGGAACCACTTTAATTCAATCTAGTTTTGCAGTGTTTACAGAGATTGCCTGACGTTTCTGAGTGTTGGTGGTTATTAAAAAGATGAGGAGTGTTGCATGTGTCTGTGGGATGAACTGATCCACATTTGACACTGATTAGGAGTTTTGCGACGATTGGCTGTTTTTATTTTCGGTTGTTTAAAATTAGTTTCAACCTTAACGTAACTAAAAGTTAATAAACTTACACTTATAGGCTTACAAAATGTCCCTGCATTATTGTTATAACTAAGATTTCTACAAACCTAACCGATAAACAAACAGAGGGATGTCAGTATTGCCAACTTTTTTAGTGTGACTTAATGGTGACTTCGGAAATACGAAACAGTCGAATAATAAATTGACTTTCTGCCCCAATTTGTGTCAGTAAATTGAGAAAGTAGTCGAAAACTGATGAATGGATGTCCTTCTCTGTCGGCTGACTAGGGATTGTGGGATGGATATTCAAAGTCTGTGATGGACCGACATCCAGGGCGTTCCCCTTCTCAGCTTTGCTTCCATTGACTCTGGGATAGGATCCGGACCCCTGGGATCCCGCCCAAGACAAGTTAATGAGCCTCGATAAGTGGATTTTCAAAGTGTACTTGGCGTTGTCAGTAGCTAGTGTTCCAATTGCTTCCGTTGGGCTCCGAAATCCTACATTGCTCCCCATTCTCAAACAAGACTGCGTATCTCAGCTTATGACAGCACTCCCTCGAGTTGTATTCATGTAAGATTACTTTAAATGGATAACCGCTCTAATTGTATTCTTTTTTCTGCTGATCTCTTTCTCAAATTGCTGTAGCGTTAGGTACCCCCTGAGGATGCATTAATCCTCCATTTTTGGGGCACTCAGACATACACCACCTAACATGTTTCGTCAGCCGTTACTTGCAGCCTCTGTTCTTATCCTTGTTGGCATTTTTTTTTTTCACTTGCAATTCATTTCCCTTTCGTTTTGCTCCTTTGTTCAAGTACGTTAAACATAATACATTTTGAGTTTGCAATGCAATATCTTAAAAAAAAAAAAAAAAAAAATCAACAATTATATTTAATATGTCTTTGAACATACTATATACTATGTATGGTAGTTCAGCAGGTTTGGCTGGGTCCTGCTCTCTGGTGGGTCTGGGGTTCAAGTCCCGCTTGAGGTGCCTTGTGATGGACTGGTGTCCCCTCCTAGGTGTGTCCCCTCCCCCTCCAGCCCTACACCCTGCGTTTCCAGGTTAGGCTCTGGCTCTCCGCAACCCCGCACAGGTCAAGCGTCTTCAGCCAGTGTATGTATGCACATTTTTTTAAAAATATTCATATGTATAAATAAAAATATATAATATAAAAAGTTATTATAATGTACATATATATAAATGGAAAATTAACCAGAACGTCTGTACCAGTGTCATAGTCTTTCTCAGCAGTTCGGCTACTCAGTCACTGCACCCATTTGATGACCCTACTGGCGCAAGAGGTGCTTTATTGCCCAATGAAATCACTCAAAACCTCTTAAATTCCTCACAGCCTATTGGTTTAGCAGGGAACTGTTGTGGAGCATGTGTGACAATTTAAAGTGCTCCTGCTGGAACAACTCCGCAAATTGCCGATATTAAAAATTAACCATGGGAATATAGTGTTAATAACAGAAGAAACGCTACCAGCAGCAGTAAGTCTAGACTAAGTCTAGACGCAGAAAGGTGGTTGAGGGCGACCAATTCATCACATGTGAATTCATGCGTAGGGTCTGGCTGTTGAGCAGTGGTTGGGTGCCAGATTCCAGAAACATGATGTCAGAAGCAGGAAGCCTGTGATAAAGTGTGAAGCATCTCTGGGTACCTACTGAAATGTAATTAGCATGGTTTAATAAGTCACTAATTAGACTTCATGATGAATAGATATGATTTTATTTAATTTCTCTTACACACAGATGACAGAAAGAAAGATGCTCACAATAATTATAAGATAAAGCTAGAAAAAAACAGCAATGATTTATATTATTGTTATTAGTATACAAATGATTAAAGCCATTGTTTAGGGTAGAGGAAAACAAATATTTAAAATTCTACATTGTTTTTGCTCTGGATGAAATTTATTGTGGGATTAGACTCAAAGACATTACCGTGGTTATTGTTGCTGGCGGTGGAGGATTTGTGTCTTGAATGCAGAAGCATAAACGCAAGAGAGGAGCAATTAAATGATTAAAAAAGTGATAAAAAGTACATGTGCAGTGATTCTTGCTCTTCTCTTTAAATGCATGAAAGAGGTTGGGGAGCAGCCGCTCGTGTCGTCAGCGCTTTTTCCGAAGTCGAGTCCCCGGCGTGCTCAGCACGGCGCTCTGTGCGTTCAGGCGTTCCCTCCATTGTCTCCATCCCGCCGTTGCACCTTTCAGGCCTTAATGAGGGAAATGGTACACTTGTACTCTGGGATTCCGGAGAGAAGGTGCCTTTAAGAAGGCGAGAAATAAATTTATAAAAAAACGGCGAACGCTAAGTGCCTGAGACAGCACAAACACGTTCGGCGTGAGGATTAGAAAACAGTGTTATGGCTTTTCAGAGGCACTGAAGAACATCATTATTTTGGCGTTCATCTTGTCACCCGAGGTGATGCGCAGCCAGCTCAGAACTCATCGCAACCTCACCGGCTCTCTCAATAACAGACGTCTGCAAGCGGAGTTCCGCTGCGGAGTGTGTGGTCTGTGAAAGGCATCAGACATGCAGACATGAATATTCATCATGGCGATAACCTGGGGAAGTCTCGTTCCCTCATCTCGGTGATGCGCTGTGCCCTGCATGCACAAGACCTTTTCAAAGGGCTTTGGGTCCGAGAGTCCTGTGGAGAGGTGGTCCAACAAAGAGAACTGTGACTTGGTGGTTACATGCTTTCATCTTCAGATGGAAGCTACATTTCAACCCTTGCAAAACTAACTTCAGCAAATAAACTTCCCCAGGTGAGGGATTTTGGTTCAGATTCAGCTCAAGTGCAACAGCAGCATCCTCCCGTAATAAGTGTCAGAGTTGGGTTGCACCATGGGGCGTAGGTTCGAGCCCTGCTCAGTCTGTGTGGAGTTTGCATGTTCCGCTTGTGTTTGCATGGGTTTCCCCCAGGTGCTCTGGTTTCCTCCTACAGCCCAGACACATTTTAAGGTGTACTGGTGGCTCTAAATTGCCAATACTGTTTTTTTCTTTTTTTGTGTGTGAATGAATGTATGCAGTCCTGCGATGGACTTGAGTCCTGTCCAGGGTGCACTTCAATTATTCTAGAGCTTCTACTTCCAGGATAGGCTCTGAACCACCACAACTCTGCTTTGGGAAAAATAGTTATCCACGGTAAACGAGCGCATCTCGCTTCTGGCCCCAGTGGAATCATATCTGCACTTGAGTTCTACCACTGCATGAGAGCGAAGGGAAATTTGCACTGAGCTCTTTGAACTGTCTCATCGTGGAACGCCAAGGATGCGTGTGATGTCAGGCCTTCTGCTTTCCAGCAGCCCTCTAAAGAAATGCTTTAGAATAATAAAGCAGAAATGAGAATAAATAAAAGTATCAATTACTTCAGAGTAATATTTAGCTCAACCAGCATGTTCTGAGCAGGTATTCTGGAAGAGACCTGAAAATCCATCGTTTTTGACTGAATACAAGCTGTTATGGTGCTTCCCAGACCCAAACTGGAGAGTCTGCCTATCTACCCAGCTGGATTCTTAGGTTATTTGTACTTTGTTATTGTTACAACAATATGGATTGTAAGGATTTAATACGTATTGTGATGACTCAAGGCCATCGGAGATGCTTCATAACATCCATCCCACTCCAGCTCCAGAATCCTGTGCGTTTGACTGTAAGGCTGTGGGCACATGAAGACCTTCAAAGGCACCATTGCTGGGTCTGCCTCCTGTTTTCCACCCAACACCAAGGTCAGGTTCTCATTAAATTTCCGCTCACTTACGTTATCAGCAAATGCGGGTAATTCCTGAGGTTTCGCTCTTCTCAGCGTGGTCAAGCATTGCTCTCTGCGCCTGCGGCTGCACTTTTATTAGCTGGTATAAATCATCCTGAATGAATTAAGTCCTACAGGTCAGGCCAATGTACAAGGGATTATCAGCAGCCTCAAAGATGACTTTTGTAATGTCCATGTCTTATGAATCTGTAGGCTTCCTCTGACGGTCACAATTTGTACCATATCTTTGCTGATTTTCGTTTTATTTTAAGGGCTGCTAATGCAAATGTATGCCCCAGCAAAACACTGCAGCAGAACGGTAACGCAATGACTTATTTGTTAATAGATGGCAATAAAAATGCACATTTGTCCAGGTTCTGCCATATTTATTGTATAATACCTCGTGGAGGGATATCATTTGCAAAACTGGGGAATGAGGGTAATACAACTAAGCAGCAGGGGGGAGAGACTAACGCCACTAATCTAGTAAAATGCATGAGCAATAACTAAAACGTTTTTAATCTCCAACTCAACAAGCCGAAGAACATCTCATTTTTCAAAAGAATCGTGGCCGTTTTAACGCGGACAGGTGTGTGCTTTCCTTTACCACAGTTGAATGCTGAGAAATAAAGTGTTATACATCAACATTTATCCATTTAGCTGACACTTTTCTCCAAAGCAGTTTACAGTGTTAAGCAATTTACAGTGATTTGCCCATTTATACAGCTGGACAGATTTTACTGGAACAAATTAAGATGAACAGCTTGCTTAAGGGTAAACAGCAGAAAGTGGGATTCAAACCTGTAACCTCTTAGCCTAAAGGTATTATATCCAGCCACTGTGGTACCTTCTATCTTATCCCTTGTTTTATGAGTTATATTAATACACACACTAATAATCAAGATACATACCCCTTCACAATTTCCATCCATCTATCCAGTTTCAATAACTGCTCTGTGCTGTGCAAAGTCTGGAGTTCCAGAGTCATCATCCAGAGCCTATTCTAGAAGCATTGGATGAAAGGCTGTGGTGGAGGTGTGGGTACACCCTGGATGGCATACCAGTCCCTTAAAGGGTAGCCACACTTGCACAGTCACTCACCCATTCACACACTACAGGCAATTGAGAAACACTGATTCACCTGAACTGCATGTCTTTGCACTGTGGGAGGAAACCAGAGCACCCAAAGGAAACCCATGCAAACACTGGGAAAAACATGCAAAGTCCACACAGACTGAACGTGGCTCAAACCCACGTTTTCTAACCACCCCTACACAGCACAGAACACTGAATAACCATGACACACAGTGGCTTCCGACAAGTCCTCCATGATAACTTGGATGAATATACCAAGATATGACACCTGCTTAGAATGAACATTTATCATCCCTTAGAAGAGGCCCGTGATGTTGAGCGAGACAAATACAGAATGACGCCGCTTAGCGTACGAAGGAAAGGCGTAATTTCATTTCATCATAAATGTCACCAAGCATACTATCTTTTATATTAAGATGCATACTCTTCGAATGTCTTGATTTGGGTTGAAATGTGCTGGAGAATCCCAGGACTCTTCATCGATCCATGGCAATATGTAAAAACAGGAGCGCTGTTGGGCATTTACTCCTACTGAAACTGGTGGTGTAATAGTTAACGAGATGTGTTTTAACACCAGGGTTGAGACTTCAAACCCTTAGAGTGGGCTCCTGTATTATTCTAGAATGAGGCACTTAACCTTCTGTAATATTTAAGGATGGATAAATTATAAGTTGTTTTCAATAAAAGTTTTAGTTAAGTGGGGCAGCATAGTGGTACAGCAGGTAGCCCTGATGCCTCAAAGTTCCCGGGCTGCGCATTTGGATCCGGGTTTGAATCTGGTTCGGTCCGTCTGGAGTTTGCCTGTTTGTCACACGTTTGCGTAGTTTCCCTCCAGGTGCTCTGGTTTCCTCCCTCATTCCCAAGACATGTGCTTCAGGTGGACTGGTCACTCCAAATAGCCCTTATTGTGTGAATGTGTGTGGGTTACTTTGCTCTGCTGCATGAATAGGTAGACACCCACGTAGATTAGCATAGTGTATCTAGCATTTAAAGCTATAAGCTAAAAATGTATTAATATTAATAATAGCAAATAAGAATAAATTATGATAAAGAAGATGAAGGTAAATAAATATCTGGTATTCTACATTCAGTGATGACCTCAGACAAGGTGACTGAAAACATGAGGGACTGATGTGGATCTGAATCTCATTCTAAGTTCTCCATTCCCTATTATGGCAGAAAAGTACTTATTGCTCCCCCACACCCCACTAAGACTCCCAGATGTCCAGAAACACCACCAATGTCACTGCCGCTTACCCCTCCCTCCCTCCCTCCCTCCTTTCCGAGGTTGTTGTTTCTGCCACCCAGCCATCCTATTTCTCTTTCTTTGTGTCTCCCAAAGGTCCCTGCAGTGGAAACAGTGGCACCAGAGTCCAGAAATGTGTCTCCACCCACTGATCAGGCTGGCCGTATATTTCCTGACAACCTCATGCACAGTCTGCTGTTCCTTGGCAGAGCATGTTCAGTGCTCTAACTTACGCATATCTTGAATATTTGCTGGAGTCTGAAGCCGGTGGGGAGTCCTGTCTCCTCTAGGGCCTTTGAAGCCAGTGGAGGGGTGGGACCCTTTCATTTTAATCCACATGGTCTGCCATGGCAATCTCATTACCATGTCAAATCTCTCTTTCTCCCTCCCTCTCTCTCTCTCTCTCTCTCTCTCTCTCTCTCTCTCTCACACACACACATGCACACACACACAAAGGACTCCCAGACTCATTGTGAGAGTACAAGCTAATGGTCGTAATCTGGATAGTGGAGACATGAGAAGGGGTTGTAGCAAAGCCTTAGTCTAGAACGCAGCCCTTCTTTTGGGAATCTTGGGGATACCAATAAATCGCCAATAAATGTCCAGAGAGTGGCATCGGCTAAGGGAGGCTGGAAGAGGAACTGGTAACTTGCGACCAAAGCCATGGGTGGCAGTTGTTCTTGGAAGGGAAGGTGTGAAGGAAGTCTTGTATCGATTCACATAATCGCTTCTCGGCCTTTTTGGCTAAAATCAAAGTGTAGTTCCATTCACATAATCTTGGTATGGATGAGGCTCCAGGTTTGAGTGAAAGACTGAGGGTTGTTTGACAAAACCCATCCCCTTACATGAACTGCTCCCTGCCATTTATCCATTGCTTCCCTTAAGTGATCGTCTTCTGTCAGTCTTCTTCCTTATCTTAAACAGATGCAATCTGTTCAGAAACCCTCCCCTTTTCCACTGACCCCTCACCATTGAACACTCCTCCTTCACTGAACCTCTTACATGAATGCGTCCCTTTCAAATAACCCAATCCCTACCACAGTCGCACCCCTTTCCATGAAACCTCCCAATTGCAAATCAACCCCCTATACCTAGTTGCTGAGATGGTCACTTCTGTGAATGGAGGGAATGCAAAGGGAATGCAGTGTGTATGATCTTCCAACCCAACAGCAAGGACGGTTGAGCACTTAGAGTTAAACCATCTCTCTGAGAGTTAAAGTTGCACGAATCAAAGAATCTCTCAAGGGAGTTGGGCTGGATGGTTTATATAAACTTTCCTGGAGTTTATCTAACACCGTCAATTTAATGTTTCATAATGTGACAGTGGGGAGTCAAATAAGTCCACACTTCTGCCTCTCTATACTTCCAATTATTTTACTAAAGTAATTTAGCTTATTACCATATGAGCATGAGAGCGGCTCATGTCCTGGGATTTGCAAATAAATAATGCATTATAATGTGTGATAATCATGATTTTAATTATTGACTGCGACCAAGTGCGGTGTTTAACAGAAACCTCTAACAAACCATTTAAATCTGTACCCAACATGACAAACTTTTTACATTTCCATTTTCCCTCGACAATGTTAAAAGCTGTTTCACAGAAAAAAAATAAAGAGCACATATAAATAGACAAGGAAATTATGAGATGCTTGCAGAGATTTGCAGACGATTCATATTTTATGAAATAGATGTATGTTAAAGCCCTACTCTTGATCGCCTCGTCTGCATCTGAAACGTCTGCTGCTTTGCCCTTTTAAATGACAGAGAGATGGTAAATATCAAGAATGGAAGATATGAAACTACCATCACTAACCTGTTCCTATGAAAAAGTTAAGAAGAAAACTTCATCATTGATATTTTAGTCAGAAAATCCTTTCCCTGGAGTGCAGCAGGGGTGTCATAACAGGTCCTCTTTGTGAGACTTGAACCAGTAACCTGCTAATCATGACTCCAGCTCATTCATCACTATCCTTTATGACTGTCAGCAAGCTGTTAAATGTGCAAACCTTAAATTTATTACAGAGACTCCTCATCTAATGAGCATCATTTTGACTGGAAGTTTGTTCATTTACCTTTTACCATTTCATAATCAATAGAGTTAATAATGCAAACATCTCATTATTAATTTATTTATTTTTATGAACTGCAAGAGTCACGGTAACATACAGATACAGAAGATACACCAAGAAAATGCAAACATATTCATGTACATAGAGCTAGGGCTCAAGGTCAAAATATACAATATATACAATACTTCAGAAGTGTGATCATGTAGCACTTTCTAATAACTTCCAGAAGGGGTGTCCAGAGATACCAGAATTTCTTAGAACTGTCATGCAAATGAAATGTCTCTTTTCCGAGTCAAAGAAACTTAAAGCCTTCGGATCGCTACGTATTTACAAAGTCAACTTCAGATGTAAAACATTTCCTTACAAATTCTGTAAGTTATTAGAGTTATTATGCACCATAACATAACCAAAATTGAAACTTTGGTTGTGATCACTGCCTCTGGGGCTTTACATTTAAAATTGTGTGTCTTAATTTATTTCCTGGTTAGATCATGAAAATATCTCGACTGTAGCTAATTTTTTTTTTTTTAATTCTTTTAAAATTTGATTAGACGTGAGTAACATTAAAACTAATAGATGAAAACTATGTCACCTCAACAAATGCCTGTTGAAAGCTGGATGTTGATGGATTCACCCTATTAACATGAGCAATGCTCCTCATCCTTATTGATCACCAGCACTCTGGAACACCAGAAACCATCCGTAAACACTGTGGAAATGAAGAGATTAAGGTGTTCCTACTCTCCTATTCTGTTTGGGTGCTCTTTTGTGAAATCTATCAGGTGAAAAAGTCAACATGGATTCCATTTGCACCATGGAAATTTTAGAAAATAGCTAAGTTGAAAAAAATGCTATTAAAAAGAAGTAAAATTTTTAAAAAAAGTTTTTTTTTACGCAAAATCTCTGTGCTACAAGACTACAAACGGTCCCCGAGTTACGATGGTCCGACTTACAATTTTTTGACGTCACGATGGTGCAATAGCGATGAACATTCAATAGAAACCGTACTTTGAATTTTGATTTTTTTTCCTGGGCAAGCGATATGTGGTATGATACTCTCTTGTGATGTTGGGCAGCTGGGCAGCGGCAGTGATCCGCATCTCCCAGTCTGTCACACGGTCGCTAGCGTATACAACCGATACCCTACAATGTTCTGTGTTGCCAGAGTTTTTTTTGATACACCCCTGTATCTACGTTGTGTTTTGTGCATCCATAATGTCTACGAAATGCCCATTTCTGTCTCCTGGTACTGGTGGGAAAAAGATGAGGAAGACAATTACTTTTGAGGAGAAACTCGAGATAATTGCCCAGCATGAAGGCGGGAAACCCATAATGGCCATCGCACGTGAACTTGGACTTTCGCAATAGACTATCTTGATCATCTTAAAGGATAAGAAGTGATGATGTTCGGTAGGTTAGGTCTATTAAATGCATTTTCGACTTACGATATTTTCGACTTACGATGGGTCCATCGGAACGTAACTGTCACCCCGTCACTCCTGGCGCGGCCGACGACTGCGTGTCTAACAACCGCGTGCTTGACAACCACCTCAACCCACCACGGCGACGACCCCGGAGACACACTATAAAAGCACCCGCTCCGACACACCTGGCCACGGAACCTCCAACTGAGAGACGTTCTCCTCACCCATCTCTTCCGAGGGTGATTGTTCCGCACTGTTCTCTGGGTGCAACCCCGTGTGATACAAATAAAGCGAGTTAGCATCAGCACTTGAGTCTGCCCTCCTAATCCTCCGCACACTGCGTGACAATAACCCCATCGTAATCGGGGACCACCTGTATTAACTATTCTGAATGCAGGAATAGCTCGTGTACATTATTTTTTTTATATAGAAGTAGATGACTTTGTGTTGGTGCACATCTGATTTTATTACAAATTGCCTGTGTCAGTCTCTATGGAGTATGTTAGATGTGGATGCTGGACCTACAAGTTTGCCCAGCTTGTCGCCTGGAAGGCATCATTTTCAGCAGCAGGTCTTCCCGTAGATCCTGCAGTCTGGTCACGTCGTGCTTGTCCTCTTCTGTCTGCAGACAGTAAAAATGATTTTCATCTGGCCCCAGAGCGGAACACGTCCCTGTGCGTTGTGATTTATGGATAGGCTCATCATACCTGCTAGGTGAGCTCCTTGACCCACCCCTCGTTGCCGCTGACGATTTCAACAGCATCCCAGATTCATCTCTGTTCATCCTTAGTCACTGCATTCAATTCATTGCTTCTTACAATGTATGTGTAATTTTTTTATTTCCTGGGTGGGCAGAAACATAACACTGAGGCAGATCAAGTTCCTGAGTGTTTCACAAGATGTGTATGCCTACCGTAGCTTTGTGCTATAAGAGCTGGTTCTTTTTATGATCTCCAGTCTTATCGCTCATTGCAGATTGTGTTCGGGGATCTGTCCGTGTACCCAAGAGCAAGATTTCTTACATTTATTTGCTTATGACTGGGTAAAATGGTAGTGCTGCTCATAATCAGAAGTGTATAGTTTATGTAGAAGCATCAAGAGACGAAGAAGAGCCAATCTGGTCAGCACCATGGAAAGCACTGCACTGAGTCTCAGATCTCACCTGGTCAATATGGGACATATGGCTACACTTGGACTCAATGATGACTTGGTCAGAACCACAGACAGATCCCCACAATGCTTCTCCCACACAGATCGGAAACACCTGCAAACTCCGTAGTCGCGGCCCAGCTGTGGCCCATTAGCCAAACAGGCAACGCCGTGGAGAAGGCAGCCGGCCCGGCGATAGAAAGGAGAGCTGATTAGGTGCTTATGCTTCCACTTTTCCCTTGCAGATCACAGAAGCCACATTGCAACAGCTGACCTTATCTACACCTCTCTGAAAACAGTTCTTGTTGCCTTGACTCACCACTTGAATGTCTGCAGGCTGGACTTGTTACTAATCCCTCCAGATTTGTATTTTTTTTTTTTTTTTTGTTTGGAGCAGTTACATTGCAGGGAGCTATCTGCATCTTGACTCTCTGCCCACGGAACCAGAAAAAAAAAATCTCACGAGATACTATAAAAAATTGAAAATAAGATGTATGGAAAAATACAGTGAGCACAGCTTAATTTTTATCTTACTATTTATTTAGCTGACACTTTTTTCCCAAAGCAATTTACAGTGTTAAGTTATTTACAATGATTTAGCTATTAATTAAGCTAGAGAATTTTTACTGGAACAATTCAGGGTGAGTACCTTGATCACGGCTGCTACAGTGGCAGCAAGGATGTGAACCCAAATACTTGGAATGTAAGGTGGCATCTCTAACCATGTGTTCCTGCCTTTATTGAAACAGATTGATGTAAAGAGTTACTTCATGGCTGGGGTGTGCAGTGGTACAGCAGGCTTGACCAGGTCCTTCTCTCTGGTGAGGTTCAAGTCCCGCTTAGGGTGCCATGTGATGTCACTGGGTGTGTCCCCTCCTCCTCCAGTCCTGAACCCTGTGTTGCCATGTTAGGTTCCGGCTCGCTGCGTCCCCACTTGGGACAAGTGGCTTCAGACAGTGTGTGCGTATGTATGTATGTATATATTATACATAAAACAGGTCTTGTTTAATGTGATTAACATTTCTTGCCAATTTTCTTACAGAATAGGACAGGTTGCATTGTATTCATGCATATTTTTACCTTCAGTTTGGTTTCAGTGGTCTCATTTAAAGATTGCATGAAACAGTAGGTAGGAAGCATGAGATGGCAGAAGATGAAGTGGCTGGAGTTGCTGCTTTACACTCGGTGGACTCAGGTTCAAATCCCACCTCCTACCGAAGTACTTGGACTGAGATATTTACTCTAAAGTCACTTCTCTAAAATCTATCCAGGTATATAAATGGGTAAATCATTACAAGTAGCTCAACACTGCAAGTCATTCTGGTGAAAAGATGTTGTCTAAATACATAAATGCGGAGATATATTGGGTGAAAAGACAAGAAACAAAAATGACCAAATAGCGTGTCACGCTCATAAATTTTTTGAAGACATCTAAAGCAAAGGCCTGTGTGGAGTCTGAAAATGAACTCCTTTTGTTCATCCTGTTTCCCTTTAAAAAAAAAAAACACATTTCTTCACCCACCCAGTACAGTGTTTTGCAGTGCAAATAATGTTTTGGCATTCGTTAGCCACGCCCAGTTGGTGAAGTGACCCAAGTCTTGGCAAAGTCTGTACTATAGCTATACCCCCATGTGCTTAGCATTCCTACACTTCTACGAGGTGACCCAAAACAATCTTAAAGGTCATGTGATCACAGGAGATGCAGTCTACTGGATTAATTTCTGAAAATTTGGATCTATACATTCGCACCTCTCCACACCCCAGATTTGGTACCAAAGCTGGCCATGACCTTTCAGACTTGGCCAAGTTGAGGATTACTCACAGGGTGGGTGAGGTCATGACAGACTGGGGGGGCAGGTTTAAATGTCACTGGAGTGAAAGGAGAAGTACAGCTGGAGGTGCTCTGCAGGCTGAGGTGGTCGTGGGTCCTACTGAGATCAGACAAGAAATGAGGCTCCCATTGGACAGAGAAGGAGGGCTGCAGCAGAACCCAACCTGCACTTCTTGCACTAATTTGAATATTGATATGAATGCATTATTAAACACGTACATGAGAAAATGCTAGGCAACCTATTCCTAAAGTTGTACAGCTTAGCTTGTCACATTAATAGATAATTTCCCTGTGAAGTGAGCTCAAAAACGGCCCTTTTGGAACAGATTCCTTCTGCTCCGGCTCAAAAAGACGTTGTCATCTGCTTTGAGCATAAAATTTGCTTGTAAATCGTCACATAAGCCTCCGAGAGATATTTATGAATTCCGGAGGCCTGTTTTAAACAGCCGATTTTGTATTGATGTGCTGAAAAGAAATGCGACCTATGATTACTGCACATTTAAGAATTTGCAGACAGCTTATGGTAACCAGCTGTGTCCAGCACTGATTTATGTCATGTAAAACAGCTTCTTTCCTATTTTAGTTGCTTAGTAGGACCTGTTTCCCAAAGCAATTGATTCAAACAGCTGACTGTCTTTAAGGTCTAGTTTGATGATGGAAAAGAGTCTGCAGTGAACTGAAACGTTCCAGACAATGATATTTCAGCAGTAGTTTGAATTTCACACTTTCACAGCATCACCATACTGGACAATTTACCATCGGCATGATGTGAAAGTGTGATTCCATATTCTACTGGTTGAAAGCAGGTTTCCTGAGAAACTTTCACAGTCCAGTACATTAGGTACCTTTCTCGAGAGTAGACAAGTAAAACTCTTGTGGGACTAAAAGTTTTGATCATAAAAGCAGTTACCTTAGCGCTAACTAACTCAATGCTATAAAATGTTATCTGAACTTGGACCTCAGTAGCATGTTCATGTCTTGACACTAAGCACAGCTGAAGGTTGGGCATTATTGTTAGAGCACGATTTTTCAGTTTATAACAATAGAGACGTTCAAAGCCTTTCAGATGGGTTGGTGTAAAAAAAAATCATCAAAAAGCTTTAAAAGGCCAGGTACCTAAAGCATTTCATAAGACCCATTAACCTTTCTTGATCAATGAAGATTAAGCGTACAGAGCAAAGCACCTCGATTCTAAAACAGATGGCCCATGTCAACACAAATCGTTTTATGCTTGATGCCCTGGACCTCGTTGAGATTGAACTTCAATTCTTCTGTCAGATTTTCTTTGGAAAAGTCTAGATTGTGTTCAGTGAGGCTTGGTGTATAAATCATCATTTACGATCTCAGATGACCATAAGTCCAAACAATGGCGTGACTTGGCCTCCCTGTTGTAATCTCTGTAGAAGGTCTGACAGTCTATAATTTGATTTAAAACCCTGAAAAGGATGCGTTGGGCGAATGCATTCAACTCAAATTTCTAATCAGCCATTTCAGTCATTTAAGATCAGTGAATCATACAGGGGGCATTTTTTTCAAAATTAAGCATGACAAAGGTACATATTTAGATTAGGAAGTTTAATTATACATTTCAATAATGATTCATCCTGGGGTGGTCTCATGTTTTGAGTCATTCTGGCTTTGAGATATCCCTCACAACCACAGTTGTGGTTAACGTTGCACTCTACTTTCTGCATCATTTGCACTCTGAGACATGTGCCGTCTGGCATCTGGTTCAATAAGGCACATGGAGGCTGCTGCCCTTCAGGAAAGATGATAACAACAGCAAATGTTCTTGACAATTACAGTTCAGCTGTTTGCTTTCCCAGGAGTGGCACCCGAAATAGCTAGTTTCATGCCGCCCATTTGAATACGATCTTCGACTTTATTGCATTTCCTCGTCACAGGGACGTTAATCATTTTTTGAACACTGACGCATTCATTCCTGGGGAAAAAGTCAGAGTAACACAATAATAACTCTCTCTAATAACTTATTCAAAGCTGCAAGGAACTAAAAGAAATCCCGTGTATTATACTGCAGTTTAATACCTGTTTGATTATCTCCAAAATGAAAATGATGCAGCTGTTTGGAAGCTTGTCAGAATTTTACATTTTGGACAAATGGATCTTGATTGGCGGATGGGTTAGCGGATCTGTCAATGTTAATTTCCCGTCTGTCAGATCGACACAATTCGGGGACAAGTTAATCATCTTGATTTAATTAAGTCTTTTAATTTCAGACTCCTTCAGAGAGCGTGCCTGCACAATTCTACAAGCGACTCATGGCACTGGACCAGGTCTTCTGCTTTCTTTCCGAGGGTTAGAAATCCTCTCTTTGTGTAGCAGCCATTTGTGCTGAGCGAGGACAGAAACTGAGCTATTTGAATGATTTTATGAGAACAGCTGATGAGATTTAGACTTTTTATGCTGAGATGCAACCTTTCCTTCTCTTCAGTAACTCAGTCAAGAGTTTATATTGAATGGTATTGAAAGACTGCAGTGTTTGCTAATATGAATGTGAGATTTTTTACTATTTTTCAGCTGTTAAAGTGAACTGATTCATCTCGTTTTAGCTCACCTTTTAACGTATTTAATGGAATGTACTTTTATTCGATGTAGCTCCATTATTTTTTATTCATTTAGATTACACCTTTCTCAAGGTAACTTACAATGTTAGGATTTTATACAAGGCACCCTATAATGACTTACTTATTAATACAGCTGAGTTACTTTATATGGCATCACATTATGCTAAGGGGGCAGTGGTTAGAGCTGCTGCTTATGGACACAAAGGTCACAGGTTTGAATCTCACCTCTGTTTTTAATACTCTTGAGCCAGGTACTTACCCTAACTTGCTTCAGTAAAAATTACCCAGCTGTATAAATGGGTAAATAATTGTAGGTTGATGAACACTGTAAGTCATTTTGGAGAAAAGCTTCAACTAAATATGTAAGTGGCTGGCTCAAGGGCACTACAATGGGGGGTTGAACATATGAGTTTCTGAAAAGCACACACAGCTACCAGGCTGTTTAACCAGTAACCTTCTAGTTCCAGGACAGTTGCACATTGCCAGTGCATTACTTTTTGTCTTAAAATTATAAACATGTTAGCACAATGTCCTTTTCATAAAAATTTTGCAATATTATAGCAATGTCTGTGATAGTGGCTATCTCAGCTGTTTCTTAATTTTCTCCCTTAAAGTGAGTAATTAGTCATGCAGCTGATTTTTTTTTTTTTTTTTTTCGCTCTTTGGCAGAGTTTAAATTAATTCTCCTGCCAGTCATAACTCTCTTTGGAGAGCTGAGGTTAAGGGACAATGCAGGGAATTTTTACAATGTTTTAAGTTGACAAACAGGCATAAACACATGTACAGAAATTATTTAAAGGAATATTGTTTAGCTGTTGTTTTTACACAAAGAGAATTACAGATTTTATCCTGTTTACACAGCTGGGCACTTTACTAGAAAAGTTGAGGGTATCCAAAGGTGTTGGTCCTACAGAAGTGGTGAGATTGGGATTCAAATAAACAACAAATCATGGATGCAACATTCAATGTTCAGTATACAAGGCCATTACATTAACCGTTGAATTACCTTGTGGCCTCAGGAGTTCTGCTACTTGATTGGTTGAGAATGAACCCAGTGAATATGTCATAAAATAAGACTTATAGTTACAATAAGAAGCACATAGGTCACTCCAGCAACTCACTCTTGGAAGATTAATCATATGATTAATCATATAAAATTCAGTTATTAATCACTTAATAAGTACATTATTTGACAACCTTAGTATTTATTTTTGTATGTAGTATCTAAGCAGTTGAAGCATAAAAATACATAAAGTACTGGTAAACAATTAATTCTTATGTCATATTAAAAAAACAACCTATAAGCATGAGATAGTCAATGAAGAGTTCCAAATGCAATACAATCATGGTCTCAGTGGTTACATCTAAAGTTCTGCAGTTTTTCCATCAGCGGATTGTCTAATTAACATGTTTCAGGAAATAAAAAGCTGATTGTCCTGTATTCCGGGTGCATGATTTGCAAATGGGAACACTGGCTTGCAAAGGCAGTCAGACTTCAAGATTCACCAAGTGGAGTTTAAATTAATGTTTTTTCTTCTGAAAAGCCATTGTTAAACCTTGATTTATGTCAATATAAAAGGGCCCTGCTCTTTTAATCTTAACAGCAGACACGTTGCTTCTAGAGTCTTTTCTGACCTTGGTCCAAATATCCTATGTGTTTGGCGTACCTTGAACTTCACTGAGTTGTTCTGATTCAGAACATCTCTTTGTTTTAATAGCCAATAGGGTAAGTCTGCTGTTTGGCCAAGCACTCATTTCAGTCTTTGACCAACTGTCAAAGTGACATAGCATCTTTTTCTTCTACATTTATCCATTTTAAATTTCCGTTGTTTTCTCCAATGCAATTTACAATGTTAAGCTATTTACAATTATTTACCTATTTATGCAGCTGGGTAATTTCACTGGTGCAATTTAAGATAAGTACTTTGCTCAAGGGTACTACAGCTGGAGGTGAGAGTCAAACCTTTGGTTTAAATGCAGCAGCTCTACACTATCCGCTGCCCCTTTTAAAGCAGTTCTAAAAACTTTATGCTTTGTTACATTCATTGGTTTTACCTCAAGTATGGTATCTAATGAACCTCATAGACAGATCATTTGACATCTCCAAACATTCATGTTGCTATAGAGGCCTACAAAATAAACCGATGTAGCCAGTCTCCATTATCTGACCTCACCAGGAGATGTAGGACTCACAGCATGGTTACCACATATGTATTGGACACCTCCATGCCTTTGAATCAAATTGAATCAATCAAATACCCAGCCAATCACTTTGCTCTTGAAGTAGTCCTGGTGACAGGTCTGGGAAAACTATAGCTGTGCCAAGTCTCTGTGAGCATTAATCTAACCCAACTGTCTGTGCTAAGGGAAGACTAACTAAGGGAGTCTTTCTCAGCCAAATCTACTCAGTTAGAGTATGGAGATGTTCATATTGAACCTGAGAAACATTTATTCTATATGAGAGGAAAAAAAATGGTTAAAAGAAAAATCTGAAGTCACCTGCTGCACATGCCTTAAGTAGAAAATTTTAGTACCGTCCTGTTTCATTTTGACATCACTTAAAGGTGAACACTAGCTTTTAAAGACATTTATGAATTATGCAATTAATTGCCAGTTGAAAATGTTTGCACTCTATTTTCATGTCTTATTAACCCTCAGGTGAAATATGAATCATAATAGACTATTCTGCTACCTATAATAATTTCAAGGATGAACATGTTTGGATAACTTCCTGCCCAGTCATGTGCCAATTGATCTGTATAGGGAAATATTTAGCGGAAGGCGTTAGTGTCTGTCATCACAGTCTGTGATGATTTGTGTGGTACAGCTCAGTACTTCCTTCCTCCATAGGCCAAGTGCTTTAATTCGCTTGCCCACAAGGCTAGAAAAATAATCTGCAGTTCATCAATGAAACATGTCGATAAGAAGAAGAAGAAGAAGGGAAAAAGTCCTGATGTCCTGTAACAGTGCCAGCGAGCGGCATTCTGGCTGTAGTTAAACTGCTCCACTGTGAATACACAATGCCCCGGCAGGTCAGTATAGACTATAACAGGAAATGCAGGGCCTGAATAGCCCCCGGGTTGCAGCTGAAAGCACCCTGAGGTCACAATGAAAAGCCTTTTCTGCCATGCCCCTTCCTCCTAAAGAAATCTCAAGGTTGGCCCTGGGAGCTCTTATCAAGATGGGCTGCTGGGCAATGGCAAGAAATGATCTCATTCCCAACCTGTTGAGATAGCACACTTCCTTTCACTTACACTCATGTACACACACACACAGTCAAATGCAGAATTACATCATGGGGGAATTGGTGCTGGTGATAACACGCAGGTTTATGACCACAGAAAGGGGTAGAGATACTCAGAATAGGGTTTTTAAAATAAGCAGAAAGAGATGCACATTCCCCCTGTGGAACCTGCTGCAGATAAAACTGTCTTTAAAAAAACAAATACATACAAATAAAGTGGGCATAGAGTATGCACTTTAAAAACAGACCTTCAGTATGGAGGCAGGGGGTAGCAGAGTAGGTAGAGCCATCTCTTGATGAATGCATGAATGAAATCACCTGGGTACAAATTTCACACTTGCTCTATTACCTCTGAGAGAGGCTTTTACCCTATATTACACATATTAAAACTACCCAGATGTACAGTAGGTTAAATTTATGTAGTTGATGCTTTTCTCCCAAGCATCTTACAATGATTAAGCCAGCAGCAGGGTAATTTTTACTATTTCAACTCAGGGTAGGTATTGTGATCATGGGGACTGAAGAAGGGGTGGGATTGTAACCCAGGTAATTTACAGGAAGATGGCTCCAACCACTACCACAGTTTAGTATAGAAATCTAGCATTATAAGTTAGTGTGGAGAAGAGCATTAGCTCAACAATAATTGCCACTATTTAACTGATATCACATCTGCCTTCATATACAGTATGTCTAATTCAACGCCGTAAACTACTGTGGCGGTAGACTGTGTTAGCACTCAAAAATCACACAGAAATTAAATTCCGCAAGTGTAAAGACAGAGTTTCCCCTACAACAGTAGCTTGCAATGTCATTCGAGAGGAAAAAAATGACAACCTTAAGAACTGCAGAGCTGGAGTGTCTCACCTTGCTGATGGAGAGGTCAGCGAGGGCATTTCCGTCATCATCTCATGTCCTTGGACTTCAAGTGACAAGGAGCCTCTCTGCGGAGAAAGATAGGGCGTCATACATGCGGGGTAACGGGTCTGTGCCGGAACCAGAACACATTACTGACTAACGAGCCCTCTTTCTCAAGGGCGCGTCTATTTCTGAGCCACATTTATAAGGTAGAACGGGAAGCGGTTTCAGACAGCGCCGCATTAGGTGGAGCTCATCAGACACCTGTCTGAGAGGTCAGCCTGGTGCAAAGTCACCGCTGAAATTCCGCTCTCATGTCTCCCTGGGATCTTAATATGCAAAGATGCAAATTACCTGCTGTTGTCTGGGTAACGAGGGCACGCCTTTGCTCCCTTGGCGTACCGCTAGGCACGTCCACCCTGGTCCGGTGACTCAGCTGTAATGTTCACCCACAGATGGATCTAGTGCTGCAATGTGTGTCTTCACAGAGATTCTCTATGTATTCTAGGGGGGATGTCCGTACTGGATTGTGTGAGAAAGGTCATGAGGGGTGGCAGGGGTCACATCTACAGCGAAAAAAGGTAATCAAAAAATTACTACACACCTATATACACTATTATTATTGCTCTTGTTACTATTAAAGTGTTTAAATAAAAGATGTTCTGTAGGTTACACTTTACAAGTATGCTGTAAGTATGAGGATGACCAAAGTTGAACTTTTTTTTGCAAGAAAAATTAACATTTGATCTGCATAAAAATTCAAAGGAATTCCAGAATGTCTGAACACCCTTTTGGAACCAGTTAGACAGTGCTACATGATCACACCTTTGAAATATTGTAACCTTTTGAAATTTTGCCCTTGTTTTATGTTTTATGGATGCGGACGGACTTGAAATTTCTCGGTGTGCTATTTCTGTCTCTTTTCTGCTCTGCCCCAGTGCTGTTTATAAAAATTATTTTGAAAAATATAAAAGGTGATTTTCAGATTAAACTCAAATTACAGGCATTCTGTTCCAAATGAGAATTTAGGATGATATTTTGTCAATAAAATTATTCATTCAGAAAGACAGAGTAACAGTACATGTTTTTTTAATGTATTGAAATTTATATTTTTTCTGTCCACTGGTTGTAATTTCAGGCACCTTCTCTGCTGGACAATGAATGCGCAGTGTGAGAAACAGACCTAGTCTTGGCGGTGAAATTGGTGGAGCAGGGTGTAGCAGTTGGAAGTGGATCGCAAAAGACGGGTCATTGACTAGTGTATACAAAACACTGTTGGAGGACAGGCATGAAGGAGGTAAACGGTGGAGTTACAGCCTAAACCTCAAGAACAGGAAACAGATATCAGTGGATGGTCACTGGGAGGAGCCAGCTGAATCTGATTGAATTCAGCATCACCAAAATGTAAGGTAAAGATGATGGTGATGAACATTTTCAAATATTTTATTTCTTATCCTAGCCTTACACCCATTGATTCCAGGATAGAATCAGGGCCACCTGGAGTAAAGGATGGATGGATGGATGGATGGATGGATGGATGGATGGATTGGTGTCCTATTCAATGCCTCACACCCTGTCCCACCAGGACAGACTCAAGATCGCTGCAACCCTGCACTGGATAAGCAATTGTTGAGAATGGGTGAATTGTTTAGTTTTATGGGAAAGAATGATTATTGTTAACTTGATTTTTAGCACAAGGGTATAAAGACGCACTTCCATGTTTTTAAAGGTTCCCAACTGAATGCAGTTCTTCTCAACGCAGCCAAAAGCCGAGGATAAAGGCCGCAACCTTCGCTCTTCAGTTACCGATACGTACTATTCTGCGAGGAGAGCAGGAATACTCCCACGCTCATGCAACCTGTTGAGAAGATGAGGCAGAAATCATGCTGTTACCCATCTTCGGAGGCACTGAACAAAAAAACAGCTGCCAAGCAAGCAGGTCGCATTCTGAGTAAAGACCTCGACTCGTACATAAATGTCCGCCCGTCTATGAATCGCAGCATAAAATAGGTTATGCAGCTATATAAACTGGCGAACTGTCACTTTCTTGGATAAAAATGTCCGCGGAGACGTTTAACACCAATAACTACAGGACACTGCAGATGTCTGCAGCCAGAAGTGTGCAGAATACTGTGCAGAAATCTTCCTTCTCTGCCAGTTTCCATATGTGGATTTCAGGTTGGATTTTAAGCTGGCACTGTTTCCTGCGTCTTCTAAAGCATCACTTATTGTCTTAGTAGGGCTTTGGTCTGCGGTCTCGACTAGCCCCAACAGCCTATTCTGTTTTATCGATTTATTTTCTCATTCATGCTTTTGTTGCTTTGTGGTTTGCAAAATATACAAAATACACAGGCGTGCAAAGCACCAATCTGGACAGGCAGTGGTAAGCATAACATCCCCTCTGCCGGGTCGATCCTGGACCAGCCGGCCGGGGAATTTGTGTGACGCACATGCTCGGTGGGAGACATCACGCCCCCGCGGAGAGTGGAACCCTGTCAAATCGAGAAAGCAAATAAATCCACATAATGTCATTATACCAAAAAAGCTTGATTGCAATGATTCATCAAAACTGCATTCTCAGTTTCTTCAAAACCTTTGCTGCCCGAAAAGGCCACCTTTAATATATGTCTTAGCCAAAGATTTTTAATACCTCCCTACTGGATCTGGAACTTTGCATTTCTCATATTTATAAATAAGATCAGTAGCTATCAAGTGTTAGCCGCCTACAGGCCCCTGACAAATGTTGAACGATGCTGAACGATGCTGAACGACTATGGGTTGCCGGCCGAACTATGGGTCAAGTGTTCTTTGAAAAAGCTGCAAAATCCGAGCAAGCCAAGAGTCTGCTGCATAAATAAATTGATTGAACTTTTCCAGCCATGAAAAATACATTAATTTATCGGATCAGCTGTCTTGACGCAGCAATCGTGTCTTAAAATTAAATTAGAGCAAAAAACATTTCAAAATTAAATAATTCAAACTAATAAAAAGATCAGTACATCCAGAAAATTAATCCAATTTGCATTGTGAAATATGAGAACACCGTGTTTGTTTAAAGTGCCATTATAATACTTTGAAACCACAGGAAAAGCAGGAATTTGGCTCCATTTGTTTTTTTTATATTTGATTAATTTTCTCTGAGTATACATGGAACTCAAGAAAAACCCCTTCAGTGCTTTCTTGCCTTCATCAATTCTGTATGTGAAATTTATCCTACCAAATATTGAGAAAGCTTTTAATCTACACAATTTCCATCTCTCCATTTATATACACATTAGTAGCTGCTACTGTATGAGCCATAGTCAGTGTAAATATGGCACTTCTAGATGAAGGATATGCAGTAAACTTAAAGGGCACTTTAAAAATTTGGCTTACAAGGATTAAACTTTCACTAATCTACAGGGTTGAATATTTACTCATGTCATTTGTGTTAAATACCCTTCCCTTGGGTCCAACAACAGACCCTTCCTGTGACCTAAACACGCAATGTCTCGTTCATGAAACAGCGCCCAGAACCATGTGTGCATATGTTGCTTAATGGTATGGACACAGTATAATTAAAATCACATGGCCCAGGGATATAAAAAAGAAACTACCCCAGCCCTTACACCCTTTTAAAATTTCTCCTCTGCAGCTTAAGGTTCAACCCCACACCGTTACGGCCCTTTTCAGGTTGGATGCAGCAGCCATGTTCCGACCTTAAAAACACGCTTTTATAAGAATGGAAAAAAAAAAAAAAAATCATGGGATGAAACCCAGGAGAATAAAAGCTACTGTTATTACTAGAAACCTTAATTCCAAATGGAGATCCAGGGGAAGGGATGTTTTAATTATTTTATTTCTTAGAGCCTTTTAAACACTTTTTCAGCATAACTTTAAGGTACAATAGCAACTTCCTGGCAAATTTTACAGTTTTGACACGTTTCCTTATTTTCTTTTTTTAGTTTTTACAGTTCTCCTGAGAGTGAGGAAGAAGGAATGACTGGTTTGGTAATGGCATTCAAGGAAAAGTTCACTTCTTTCTCCCCTTTTCCTTCAATAAGTTGGACTTCTAAGGTGAGCAAGGATGTCATGGAAGAGATACAGGATAGATAAACATCTCCTCAGAGTGCCATGCCTCTTCTGAAAGGTTCTTGATCGTCGTCTTTGGGTTTGAGATTTGTCGAAAAGAGCAAAGTTCTTGCCCAGAATGAGCCTGTGAAATAAATGCTTCCGGAAAGGCGATTCCGTCACTCTATATTGTGCATGCAGATGACGCCCTCCACAATGTGCTGTCTGGTGGAGAGCCAAGGCCCGTGATTGGTGGGCCCATCATTTCATTGTCTGTGGACAATGGCTGAAAAACTAGGCCGACAGCACGAAAGTGAGCGATCAGAAAAACACAGGAAGGGAAACGGACCTTTTCCTGCCTTCCATGTCCTTCCATGTTCTTCCATGTCCAGCTCGGTATTGTCCTTCCCTTCACTACTTCTGTGGGAAAGAGCCAGGAGAGACGCATTCTCCCAACCTTTTCGTTAAGCTCCCCAAACACCATGGTCAGCGGCACTGACATAAAGGCGTCGCTTTCACATCATTTGGGTCGAACACAGCAGAACACGACCACATCATCCATGGAAGAGGGCTGCGGTTCACTAGCGCCTGCCTGAGCTATAAACGTGAAGGAGTCCTTCCAAAAACATAGATGACGTCTTTAATCTTCCATATGAATTACAGATGGGAGAAACAATAAAAGACCAGACTCATACCTCAATGTGGGAAAGCTGCTTTTCTCATTGCGAGCCATAAGATCCCAGTGATGCTGAATTGCTATGGGGAACCTTCACCTGCTCCGATCTAAAGGCTCCTTCCCTGGATCACATGCAGACACTAAACATCCAAGACCTTAGCGAGTTCTTTGTGTCTTTTGGAGAAAGCGCAAGCTAGTCCCACTGGGCATAAATCCTTTAAGGATGCTGCTTGTAATTCAGCGGTTGTTTGCGGCTGACATTCTCCCTTGGTATCTTTGGGAGCGATTCACGCCCCTCGATTTATGACACGAGTTGCATCTCCGTGCCTCGCTTCCCCCAGACTGTGTAATTTCAAACCACAAAGGTAACAGCCTGCAAGATCAATGGTGCCTTGATGTCTTCATCAGCTGGGGGGGAAATGTCCAGTCAGGTGAATTCTTTTCCAAAAAAAGGACAGCTGTTTCATTTGCAGCACCGCTCACAACCTCCCCACTCGCCCTTTGCATTTAAATGACCTGAAAGGTTCACCACCTCCCTGTCCGTGCTAGCAATCAGCACAGAAACACGGGCCGCACCTGACACTAAACGAAGGTCTGCTGCATGGAGGTGTAAATCATTGGTAAAAAGGGTAGTTGCCTGTCAACTGGAAAGCTGTTTCATAGAAAAATTAGTTAGTTCCTCCAAAGTTGGTTGACATATTGGGCAACGAGTGTTCTCCAATGGGTTATGTTGGCAGCAATGATCTCAGCATCTGTCCATTCAACGTTCATGGTCTTGAGGTCTTCTTGAAAGACATTTTCGATTGTCGATCCTGCTTGCGTTTTCCTTTTGGCGGCACCCATCGCATCGCCGCAGAAAAATAAAATCCAAAAAAAAAAAAAACAAATGAGTAAAACACTACTCAATTCAGGTCCAAATCAGAGTTATGAGACCCAATTTTTTCTACTTTTTTGTACAGAGCTTTAAGAGATCCTGTGCGGAATTTTTACAGATCCTTTGGACGGAATACAAGCCCGCATGTAATCTTAACAGCATTTTGCACAAAACACTTTCAGTTGTAACATACTTATGCAAAACTAGATGTTTTATTTTTTTTTTTTCTTAATTATGATTGCAACTTATGCAAAACAGGTTACTGTTGGACATGAAGCATATGGTGCATAAGTAGCTGGGTGGGGGAGGGGCTGGGAGGGGTGCATCGATTAAAAAGTCCACAACACTTTTAATTGGATTTATTTTAATTACAGGATGACTTTTCTGAGTGATGCTCCTTTCACTATTTATTACCTTTGGATGAGCTGGGCTCCATCCGCTATGGTTGTGTACGCAAACAATTTGTCTTATTGACGCGAAAACAATTTGTCTTATTGATGCGAACATGTTGTGCGCTGTCAGGCTAGTCATGTTTCCAGGGGTGGAGGTTTTTACAGCTGGGTGGACCGCACTGATGTCACTGCGCAGAACCCCAACGATTATGCCATTTTTGTCATGCGGGAAGGAATTACTGGGGGAACTAAGAACATACTGTAAGAAAGCGAAATGTCTGGAAAATTCCGCCCAGCTTGGCTTGTCATTTTCCCCAGAGTGCGAAGGAGTGTCGAATTTGCTCTCAAAGAAAGCGGAGCCTGGTTCGACTAGAGCAAAAAGAAAATATTTTGAAAAAGCTGCGCAAAGTGTCCTATTTCAGAACTTGACTTTGCGTTCGTTTCCTCTCCACATCGCCCACAAAAATGTGTTTACATAGACAGGTTTACCAGAGGCGATTTTCTTACCTTTGCGTTGGCCTCGAGAGCAGCCGTGTGACAATTCGGAACACGCCGAGGACGAGTGCAACTTGTAAGACATAATTGAGAAGGGGGGGAAAGAAAAACTTTACAGTTTAATCCGGAGTTTATTAGATTAGCTATTTTTCTTTCCTCCGTAATGAAGTTACTCTTTAATTTCCTCTGTGGGTTTTTTTTTTTTTTTTTCTGCATAGCGGCTCTGCCTGGCAGTGTGCTGCTGAAACAATACTGCCAGTGTCTGCCTTAACCACAGTTTTAGTTTCAGCGTGCTGCTCGATTTTCCCCATCATCATATCGAAAATGTGTCAAATCATCAGCTTGGATGTGCACTCTGACCTGAACGTGTCTCTTTCCATCACGGTCAAATGCTGGTCAATGAGTTGGGGACGTCTCCCACTCAGTGTTGGACATGTTGTCTATGTTGTCTGTTGTGGCCGTCTTCCACGATCTGTTCAGAGTAAATTTCAAAACTGACACGTATGCCAGCAATTTGCTAACCTTTTCTATTGCTTGGACAATGTATCAAAACATCTAAATTTTTTTCTGATACTACATTACGATTGTATTTATTCATCTACTTGCCACTCGATCCAAAGTGACTTACAATGTTAAGACAGCCACAATTACTCACCTATTTATAGAGCTGTGTTTTTTTTTTTGTCTTTATAATTTTTCATTAGTTGAGGAATATCAGATATCCATATCCAGAAGTTTTGAAAATGAACTCTGAATAACAGTGTCGGGGTGAGGGCGGGAGACCCAGGAGTTGGTGTGGACCCAATTGCGGGTTTGATTATTGCGGGAACCGAAACAAAGAATAAGCAAGGATCGTAGTCGGGGATAGGCTTGGGTTGTTTGAGGCGCAGATGTTGTTCTTGGGACGAGACAGGAATCTAAGTCAATCAGGCAAAGCAGGAGATTTGAAACCAGGAAGGCAGCAAATGGGGAATGAAAGGGCAAAGTATGAAGATGAACTGGAAGGACAAGGAGGTAAGCAGGGTTTTATCACTATCACCGGAGAAGCGGGTTTACTCAACGAGGTTCCGCAACCAGGTGAGCCAACACGGCTTCCTTCATACCCTGCTGCTCTAACTCAGGGCAGGTGCGGTTGACTGGCACGGGCAAGGATGTGGGCGTGACAAACAATTACTTTCACATAGGCATTATAATTTAAATCATATTATTTACTCTCGGGGGGCATGGTGGCACAGTGGGTTTGGGCAGGTCCTGCACTCCGGTAGGTCTGGGGTTCAAGCCCTGCTTGGGGTGCCTTGCGACAGACTGTTGGCCCGTCCTGGGTGTGTCGCCTCGCGCCCTGCATTGCCAGGTTAGGCTCTGGTTCGACTCCACTTAGGGTGAGTGGTCTCAGACTGTGTGTGTGTACTTGCTCTTGAAATACATGTAGCCAATTAGATATATGAGTGTCCATGGATCCAACTCTTTATCTGATTCCAGTATCTTGTCATGAGTTTTGTTTTTTAATATAGTTTTATGAACAGGACTGGATCATAGAAACATACAGACAGAGACAGTACATTGAGAGTACTCAAGGAAAGTACCTTGCTGAAGGGCTTCAAACCAAACAGCAGGAGGTGGAATTCAAACTTGCAACCTCCATGTCCAAAGGCAGCAACTCAAACCACTACACTTCTTACTATCCCAATCTGATGTCCAAGTAATAAAAAAAAAAAAAAAAAGAAGGATTTTAAGGGAAAGAATTATGTTAGTAATTGATTAAAATTGTAGGTAACTGAAAAACTTTGGGTGGCGTACTCAAGAAGTTGAACTTTTCACCAGTTTGCTAGTCACAGGAGGAACTCTCTTCTTGCACCCTGGAGCAAAGTTCTAGACCTGAATCGCTGTGGTAAAAACATCCAGCTGTACAAACTGTTAAATGCGTGAAATTGTGAACTATATTGGTCGCTTTGGCGAAAACGTTTGCCAGGGAACTAAAATAATAATAATCGAGCGAACATGAGCAACTGTGGGCGGTAAAACGTTCCCGCAGGTCACGTTGTTCTGCATTCCCCTTTGTGGCTGGAAGGGGGCGCACTCACGCATGTCGCAGGCTCACGGGGCCTATCTGACAACTTGTCAGCACCCCGGGCCTCCACTCACAGCCGCGTGTCTAAAGGACACTCTTTCGTTCGAAACGGCACTCGTGAGCACTAGGTGTCATGGATGCAATTTTCACTTTGTCGTCACGTTGCTTTTCCGGTGCGTTTAGCTGTTGCTCATCTAATTATACATCCCTCACTTTCTAGAATTATAATTTAACACAAACTGCATTTCATTGTTCTTGTACTTTCAAAATTACATTTTATAGTTTTGAGCTCATTAAAATCCACATGGTGGTCTTTTTGTAGCCCCCTGAAGAGCTCTGCTCTGATTCTTCAGAACCTCTTCATCACCCAACATTTCAATCTTGGACACAAAGCTTACATGTTGCTATGGAAGCAATTTGAATTTATAGAAATAATTTACTGAAACTGTCACCCATGGAAGCTTTCACCCAACATATATGAATGACACAGGAAGTTTCCTTGGCCTGGGATGTGACTGGGGTGAAAACAAATTCCCAGACATGAACCAACCCCTCGAGTTGGTTAATAATCCTGCCACATTCCACGTGTGTCCTCATCAGGCGGTCTCCGCTGAAAGTTAATTTGCTTTTTCATTAAAAAAGGTCAGCGTCGTGTTTGATTGAGGGGGTCCCTGAGGGGTTCGCTCTTGGAATACATTTTAATCTGACCTGTTCTGGCATATTCAAATACTTATGGCCGGGTGGAGGGTACAAAGGCTGAGTAATGCTGAGGGGGTTACAGAAAGCCCTTCTTCATCTCAACCGCCTTACTGTCCCCCTAAAGCCACATGGCCGATGTTTTCACCTGAGGGGACAATTAATGAAATGCTCTTACTGCTCTGTCTTGAAGACAGATTTCCATTATGAAGGCTTATGGAAAAAGCAACAGCCAGTAGGTAAGTGACAACATGTGTTCAAGGATATGGTTATTTTTCTCGAAATAGCAGAGAAGACAGTTGTGAAATGTTAATATTCTCCCAACCACCCCACCACATACACATACGTGTGAACTCAACTGTTCTCCTTGCTCCACTACTTGAAAGGAGTAACCAGAGCAAGTCTTTCCCTGTGAGGGGTCACCTGCAGGACGCTGCCTGGCGGACCATTCTGGAACATCTGTGTACGAAGCAACCAGGCTGGACTAGCGAGGAGCCCAGCCGGCACTGCTGGGGGGTCTGCCTTCTGACGATTTATCCTGATGTTCCGTCTGACCCGGAGCACCATTTGTGCTTAGCCTCAGTCGGGGGTCCTGGTCGAAGAACAAACAGGGACAAACTGGGATTTGACAGCTGGGCACCGGGCGCCACTGAGGCCTAAAACCATATGCATATTTTCAAAGGGTTCTTTTTTTACCTGCTTCCCTGAAGAGTTAGAATGACTCTGGCAGACTTACAATTATATTTTAAAATGCCAAACCAGACCTAAATTCAACACCTTCACTGCCCAAAACTCCTAAGCAAGCGTAAGCAAGAAAGTTGTATAAAAAAGCTTGTACAGGTGGTCCCCGATTTACGATGGGGTTACGTTCCCTGAAACCCATCATAAGTCAAAAATATCGTAAGTCGAAAATGCATTTAATACATGTAATACACACCTCTGGGTGACAGACCGAGAGATACGGATCGCTGTCGCTGCCCAGCATCGCGAGAGAGTATCGCACCGCATATCGCTTGCCTGGGAAAAAAATCAAAATTCAAAGTACCGTTTCTACTGAATGTCTATCGCCAGCTCGCCATCATAAAGTCAAAAAAATCGCAAGTCGAACCAGCATAAATCGGGGACCACCTGTACATGCAGTATGTTTATCTCACTGAAATAAACATCTAGACTAAATAAACATTGACCTCATTTAAAACCTGTATTCTTTCACACTTAACAAAAGTAAAGCTCGTCATCAATACAACATTTAGCATATTTAGTTATTTATTCTGATGTAACAATGTGAAGTAAAAATCAGAACCTGTACTACTTCATCAAACTGTATGATTTCATTTTAAAATATTAAGTTCATCGGCAGACCTGCATCATACATGCTTCAGTGGAAACCCAGACATGACTCATATTAATTATTTCAAAATAAACCTTTACTGACTCCAGTTCGGATCCATGTCCCGAATTCAACACTAACAGTGCTATAGCGCTAGAAATTACTGTACCACTGGCTTTTTAATGGTGTGAAAATATATGTATGGGGTATTAAGCGAGTGTCCGACCACATGAATGATTTAATATTTTCTGTACATGTGACACAAACCCAACAGTCCATGATTTTTCCACTTCAATTCCTTTCATGACAATGGACATCTGTGAATGGGCCCGCAGGGAAGATGGTTTATTTTTGCACAGATGTCGGTGACGTTTATGTTAGTTTCCTGTTGCTATGATGAAGATGCCGCCCTGACGCATGCTCACCTGCACACCTCGCCGTCTGCTGTGACAGTCTGCAGATGATATGTCTCTCGCACTGTAACACACTCATCTGGCTCTTATGGTCTCTTTTCTCCCCAAAAAAAGGTTGTTATAATCATCATGTTCAGTAATTAATGGGTTGTCGAGAAGTTCCTCTGTGAAGAAGAAAAGGTGGAATTTTAAGTGCCAGACAGCACCACGAACAACTTCTCAGATGTTTTTTTTCCCTCCTTATTTCTGCAGCATTGTCAAACACCTCCTTAGCATCTGCCAGCCTGCATTGCCTCTCAGCAAAATTACTGTGTGTTCGTACAGTGTAGCGAACTCTGAGGACTCAAAATGTGATCTCCTCATAAATATGAGTTCTTTTAGAAGCTCTGGGTTTGCACACCAGCCAAGTGGACAGGTGTAACTCAAGGGTTACAGGTTCAAACTCAGTATGTGGTCCGTCTATGTTCCTCTTTTGTAGACTTCCTTCCACAATCTGAAAACATGCAGTTCAGATGAACTGGGGAATCTAGTGGACAGACACCACAACGGGACCTGCTGAGTTTGGTTGGGGCTGGACCAAATTTTTTACACTTGCCTGTCACGTAAGACCCCGATACGGACAACGGCATGCTGGTTCGTTGGTTACCTGTTTATCTGTTTGATGTGCTTTTCTCTGCAGTGCTCATTGTGCTACTTCAATGAACAGCCAGATTACTTCAGTGATGTTATTTGTTTCTCATCACTGGCAGTAAAAGTTTGTGAAACATATTAAATCTGCACCAGTTTCAGTTCTGGTTGGGCCTGAAAATTGAAAAACCTTTTTGGGCTTGTGTGCAGTTATAGCAAAAACTAAAGCAAAGAGGCGACAGAACACGTAACCTTACCGAAGTAATTATAATTCTCATAATGTGACAGTTGCGTTTTGGCGGGAAAACTTCAGCTGTATCACGCTGATGAAGACATCCCTCTGAAATGCGCCCGTCACATTACGAGAATTATAACTGTTTCGGTAAGTTTGTGTGTGTTCTATTTTTGCTTTAGTTTTTATGTATTCCATTGTATTCTGAGCACCCAAGACCTTAGCAGGAATCTTACACTAAGTTGAGTGCGTCTTCTATTTTTTTTCGATATAGTCAAGCTATGCTTTGCCATCCTTTTGTCTGGTTCACATACAGTCTCCTGTCTGAGCAACCCGGTAGCAAAGTCCTTCCATTTCAAGAGTGTCCCCACATCTTTGAAAGGTTTGTTTTTAACTCAAAATCGTATCTGTAACTAAAAAATTACACCACCACCTTCAAGTTGGTCATCAAGGCCGTTGCGTTTGACCTCTTCTTGTGAACACGCCGCTCTAGCATTGTTGTGATTCGAAACCATGTTCGGTTAACTGCGTTCACAATACGCAATAAATCTTTATTATGACCACTTCATTATGGGTGATTTGACTGTTGTTTGCAATCAAGTTTTAATTACTAGCTATCAATTCAGGCCTTAAAAGTCCCATAGACAGGAATGCATAGAGGATCTGTTATTAGCCTGCCATAAATATGACGGAGTTCTATTCATGCATCTGCAGCGGCACCCTCATTTCCGTTGTCAATCAGGCAGCGGCCTACTAACAGACAGGTATCTTCTGTGTAAATATAAGCCACATGTACACACCGCGCGTCTCTCCTTCCTACCCAGCAATTCAGTATCCTTTTGAAGGACTCGTAAAGTTCTCCGTCCACAGCCGGGTGATGAAAGAAGAACATCCTCGAAATAGGTCCTGTTGGATTTCATGTTGGACAGTCGCCACCAATCCATTGTGGATTTGACGTAATAAGTTTGATGATTCCATACAGGTGACAGAGAATATATTGCAGGGCCAGGCTGAAATAAATGACTGCTCTGTGTCCACGCAATGTCAGCACACGTGATTGATGAAAATTCTTCATAAGCAGCACTGGGGACTAAGCCTTTTTCTTCTCTTTTTGTGGAGGCTGTTTTGCATCTTTCTCAAATTATTAGCCTCCAGAGAGCGAAGGAAATCAATATGTCTGGTAATATTACCTCCTGGAAAGGAGGTAACACAGAGCAGGTGTGCAGTAAGAGTTCAGTAATGTGATTTATACGGGCTAGTTCTTAAGCTTTTTTTTGCCTTTTTTGGGGTGGGGGGCAGTGGAACGAAGCACAATTATGACTTGGGAAAAGATCGTATCACCATAGACGGATATAAGTGATAAAGCCTTGACTTGTGTAGAAAGCTGGATATTTACCTACATACTCCATACACTCTTTAATGAACAATATCATTATAATTAGTTACTACTTAGCTGACACCTTTTTAAAGGAAAGCTTGCAATGTCAGGTTAAAATACTATGATACTAAAATCTGGGCAACTTTCAGATGGGGGAAAGTATCTTGATCAAGGATACTGCTGCTGAAGTGGGATTTGAACTTCATTTACATCCTGCCAGCACTAACCCCTATGGTACATGACAAATTATATCTAACGCGGTAAGGATTCTGTTAACAGTAATAGCTTTCTGATAACATTATTGTCTACATTAATGTGGCATACCTGTGGACTTCTGCCAGCAGTACTAGTGATGTCCAAAATGATAATGGTAACGCTTTAGCGCTGATCAGTAACAAATCATTTGACGCAGGGATTAGATCATCTTCTTACACAGTGTGCAGACTGTATCCCACTTTCACAATTGTTAGTTACGATTTCTTGCCTAATTTTTAAAAATCAAAGTTCTTTCAATGGATTAGATTCATTATTCTATTAATTAGCAGAACAGCTCACATAACTTAAGTTTTTGATACTTTGACCAGTTTATACAGCAGGATATTTTACTAATGTAATTAGGGTAAGTATCTTGCTCGAGAGTATAATGGTGTTGGGATTTTGGCCTGCTTCGTAATGAGTTTAAAACATCATCTGCAGTGTGCTCTCACCGACATCACATTATTTTAGCAATTAAAATAATATAACATAAAAAGGGTTTATTGCTGAGTCCTTTACAACATTGTATCACAATCATAAAAGCACACATAAATAAATCAATTAAACACGGAACGAGTGCTGTTATATTATTAATTATGTGTTAATTAACCTCAGGCTTACCACAATTAAGACAATTATAGATCATGCTGTACCTGCTGGGATGGAAAACAAATTAATTTTAAATGTTCTAAAAATGTTTTTTCCTGATCACAGCTAGCGCCAGCAGAATTTTAAACCATTGAGGTTTATTTGATGATCTGTGTGGATCTGGGAAAGCTATTTACTGAGACCAACTTAAAAAGAGATATTCAGGTTTTGATGTTCTACCACCCCGTGGGGATCCGAAAGACATTTAAGACCAACTTTCCGCAGAGCTACAAAAAGAGAATCTGGTTGTGCTCGGCTCATGTGCCATTAAGGTAGTGTGGAGTGTTAAGAAAGATGTCAATATATTTCGACCTGTTCCAGTGTATGTGTGAAATGGAACAGCGGGACGCATGGCGTATTTATCCCCCTGGGCAGCATGCTTGGAAAAGTTATATAAATGCGTGTAAATTTTCTCTACAACTGTGTAAAAGTCTTGACTTCAAAGATATTTAAGTCTTTTAGGGTGAAAGATTCTAGGCAGAAAAAATGTAGTGCAAGGTCACGGTCATACTCATGCTGAAGCAGATGCTATAAACTGTTAATATATAACTTTATACTATATTTTAAAGTATTTTACTGCTTTATAGGAAATTGGGGAATGTAAATAATGACAAATATAGATTTCAAAATGGATGAAGGCCCACATATTGTGCAGTGTGACTCGCTGGTATACTGTCCTTATTGTCCTCAGTTCTACTTTTCCTACTCATTTTTATCATCATTAACAGTATTCCCCTAGAAACCCTGTTTTATTCACAAACCTTAAGCAGCCATATGAAACTCCAGGTAAAACAGACATTAACTGGCAGAGAGGGACACCTGGGCTCAATGATTTCATAACCCAGGAGACAAATAGGATCCAGCATCTCCTTTAACTTCTCCTTCTGAACACTGTAGATCTATTTCCACCACATCACAGCTCTCCCTAAGGCATGCTCTAAATATAGAGGTTGACAGGGGTCTTATGGGGTCCTGATAGACCATAAAACTTGAGTTGTGTGAGCTCTGAGGAACATGTGGGTCACGCATCCTCTGCTAATATGGCCTTCCGATTAAGTGAAATTTTCACATCAGACACTCATAAAAGTGGGGAATGTCAAGCCTGGGTTTTAGCGATAGAAAGCTGGTCTGGATTTCTACATGTAGATTTTTCATTCTGCTTTAGAGTGGCAGGGGCACAGACGGCTGCTTAATGCAAGGGTATTGAAACCAAGGAGAAGAAGAAGTTTCTTTTTTAATTTTTTTAAAGCAAGGGAACATGATGATGAAATCAAGATGAAAAGGACACCTATGCGGTACGAATGCTGGTGATTGAAATCATCTCAACATGAGAAAAGGATTCAGGTTTGAACGAAAGGCCACCACCCAGTTGGAGACAAGGTCTTGTTGGGGAAAGGAATAGCTAGGCACCTGGAGAGAGATGGGGCACTGTTCAGACCGTGTGGGATTGCGTGCGACTAACACTAACTCATTTAGAGATCTGCTGTGCAGCATGCTATAACATTCTTTTTTCCCCCCAAAAAAACACAAACAAAATCACAAACACACTAAGGGATTAATCATTTCCATTTATCTGCAACAAAAGTGGAAATGACAGTATAATGAAAATCTAATTAAATGCTTTACCGAAAGAAAAAAACTCTAATTTGTTATGAGAAGAACTTCAAAACATGAGAGGAATGGGAAACAGTTTGAAAAAACAAAAGCCTCGCCGACATGGTATTGTGAATGGGCTGTTTGGTGACATAAGGGATGACTCAAAAATACAAGAGTCTCTATCTATGTCCCTGCTCTCCACCACTTCCCCTGGGGTGAGATGGACTTTTCTTAGGAAAGAAGGCTATTTCGAGAACCATCCACCCCCAAACGTGTCTCATAGACCTTGGCAGGAACCTCTATGCAGCGCGCAACACACACACCTGTTTCTACTCAAGGAGCAGAGCTTTGAAGTGAGCACGTGGAGGTCCACTTACAATCTGCGGCTCATCTCTTCTAACGTTCTTCTCTTTTGTCCAAATCTTCTACACTGGAGAGTGGAAAACAAAGCTGTACGTGAACGGGATAATGCTTCAACAAATGCCGTTAATATGAACGCGATAAACCTGTACGTTTCTGTTGGAGATTAAACCGAAATTAGTATTTGATCGTTCGCAATAGGATTAGAAGCCTTGAAGAGCTCCCCTGGGTTGTGGTTCAAAAGGAAGGAAAACATCAAAAAATCTTACAAAAATCCGAATGTACCTTTAGACATCTGAAGGAAAATGTTTCTGTGGCTCTTCATTCAAAACTTGAAAAATGGTGAGATTGAGTGAAGATGAGTGAACGTGAGGCCCAAGGGCTCTCATTCTTATTCATGCAGGTCAGGCCTTCTGGTAATATGTGATATTGGATATGATATGATATGATAATTTGTGGATGAATTTGAAACTGAGATTTAACCAATACTGGTTGGTCTGGGGTTCGTGTCCGGCTTGGGGTGCCCTGCGGTGGACTGGTGTCCCATCCTGGGTGTGTCCCTTACACCCTGTGTTGCTGGGTTAGGCTCCGGTTTGCCACGACCCCACTCAGGACAAGCAGTGTGTACAACAGAATGCCACTGATCATATTAAGGGATAACGTAGTGGTCTTTGCCACTGTAGAACTGATAATAAAAATCTGAACCTGCTAAACACGAGAATTACTGCTAATGAACAAAGGGGTGCCGTCTTATGCATATTATTACTATTAATAATTAATAATTAATATGTGTGCTGTTCAGGGTGGTTTTGAAATTGCTTATTGACATGCTCAGGTTGAAAAATGCTATTTTTAAGGAAATTATCAACTGTTTTCCAAAGCAAACAGGTGGTTGTGCTTCATCAACAAGACTGAAAGAAAAAGAGGAAAGAGAAACTGATGATCCTCTGTTAGTCTCGTTATTTTACTTGTAAGACATGTCTAAGGCAAGCTAAAAAAAAAAAAAAAAATTGTCAGGCAAACCTAAAATAGGTCCATGGTTGAAGTCAGCACATCACTTTGCAGCAGATACATTGAAATAATGACATTTATATTTATTTATTTAGCAGACACTTTTCTTCAAAGCAGCTTCCAATGAACTCTATGTAGTGTTATGAGCCCACACACCTTATTCACCATGGTGACTTACACTGCTAGATACACTACTTACACTGGTCCGCTCATCCATACATCAGCGGAACACACACACACACTCTCTGTCACTCACACACTATGGGTGAATCTGAACAGCATGTCTTTGGACTGTGGGAGGAAACCAGAGCACGCAGAGGAAACCCACACAGACACGGGGGAATATGCAAACTCCACACAGACTGAGAGGGGATCGAGCCCATGTCCTCTCGCACCACTCAGGTGCTGTGAGACGGCAGCGCTACTCACTGTATCACTGTGCCTCCCCACAACCATTGTGGATTGTGACTGTGACTTTTACCTGTCATGTGAATCATAGGAGGGTGAATTCAGTGGAGGATGGAAAGGCACTGAGGCTATAGAGGTTCCCAGAAGACACTGCCACAGCAAGCTGTTTTCATTTATGGGCATTTTTCCTTAAGCAAAGCTTCAATCCTTTGGGCTTTAATAGGTAAGACACAAAACATAAACCAGTAGGGTTCATGCTTTTTTTTGTACCTCCTCACTGGATTATCAATTTTATGTATTATTGGTGGATTTAAATGACATAATTTCATAAAAGGAATTAATTCATAAAACTCCATGCAAAACACAGGCTTAGTTTAGTGGTTAAGATACGTTTCTCACAAAGGCAGCTTTTTCCACGATGACACATCCATTTGCGTTAAAGATAACTGGGAATCAGCAGACGGACTCGTCCCCACAAGACATCCACATGAGCCGGAGGATTTTCAGAACCAGAAGCCGCTTGGACAACAGCAGGGTGCAGAGTGCAAATTCCATCTCTACAGAAGTGTGTGAGTGGTGAAGTATGGATTGTTATGGCTGGATGAGAGAATGGGGATGGGGGCTCTGTGGAATGTGAGCCTCTTTGTGGGGAGGCCTAATACAGAGCACAAAGATCACTTTCTATGGGAAAGCTCTTATTGTGTGTGTTGGGAACACTTTTCTGGAACCTTGCTTTAGGGGACTTGGGTGACATCTGATCCTATAGATAGGCAGGGTGTCCTTCAGTAGTTATCAGCTATACAGTATAACAAAGTGTCAAGGCATCTTTTTTTGCATCTCATGTTACATTTGCTTTTATACATTTAGCAGATGTTCTTCCCAAACAGATCTGTGTGGTTCAGTGTATACAAAAGTGCTTTATTCGAAAGGGACATGCAATTCGGTGTATACACTGGCACATTTCAGAACATGCAATGAACTTTAGATACAGAAACACAATCATTAAAGTACAGCTTGTTTGTCTGATACCACGTTTCCTGCTGGTGAACAGTACTTGAGAAACTGCCTATTGAACTGACACTCAGGTAGGAAAAATAGTGTCATCCATATTTATGTATGTTAGGAGATCAGGAGAGAAGTGGATCCAAAAGGGATGGGAAACTATCCTTGAATTCTGGAAGGGATTCAGCAGTTGTGAGGGACAGTGGAATTTCATTCCATCCCATCAAAAGAGAACAACAGAGAACGAGAGAGATCCTGCAGGCTTTAGATTTTGTACCCCAGCAGGTGTACAAGGACTGACTAAATCCTATAGGTATTGGGGTGCTGATCCTTTGACCATCTTGTTCTCCACTTGAACTTGATACAAGCAGGTGTAAAAAGCCAAAGGCATAGATGACCATGATGAACATTCTGAATTGTGCAATTCATACATCACACAGCTGGAGAAGTGCAGTGACTCAGGCAGTAATGAGGATACAGAATGAGATTCTTTTCTATCTATTACACGAGGGTTCAAATTGACAGCGCATCTCCTGTCAAGTGCTCAGTGAGTCATGACTCTGAAATAAGCAGACCAACATGCCGAGACCAGCGATGAGGATTTGTACAGAACGGGCATGATAATTACGAAGGGTATACGTGAGAGTTCATGTCCTATGCCGGAAGAGTGCCACTGATTTGCTCGCTGTCTCATTTGGACAGAGGAGAGAGTCCACCGCAGGGTGACAATAGGATCTGAGGTACGGGCTGCGGCATTTGCTGGTTCCTGCCTAAGATGCCTAGGTTTTTTATGTGATGCTGCCAGCTCATTAAAAATGGCCTGTCTGTGCTCATGAAATGGGAGGGGGGGACAAGTAGCCGCATTTTACGGTGCTTCACATTCATACATAAAAGTGCTACTAATGCACATTAGCTGCTCCTTCAGGACCGGGGAAAGTCCTGGAGAATGCTGTAGTAAATAAGGCAGCCCTTGAGGACGTTTATGAGTGGGATGCTGGCCTTGTGGTGGATGATGTCCAACTCAGTTTAATTGCATGGAAGGGTTGGTGCTACAGCGGCCACACTGCAGCCATTAACAGGAAAATGTGGGAAAAGACTGCTGTGCAGAACAGCAGATAAAAAAATAAGGGGGATGGGGGGGAATTGCAGTCTATATTAATGAAAGAGAGTTAACTTATGGAAGAGGAGGCTGAAATTACAGAATGGGAAGCCTGACAGTACCACACTAGCAAAAAGGAGACCCGATTAATAGAGACACAGAGTACATTGATTCAGATTTTTCATCGGCACCATCCTGTTACCAGACGTGGAGGAGGCAGTAAAAGGCTGTGACCTCAGAAAAGGTGGAAAATGAAAAGGTTGAGATTCTTGGATTGGAATAGACTTGCTGATGGGACCAACGCACTAGAGAACCTGTACATGGAGTTCGGTGTGCGTAGCAACGAAATGAAGTTTCTGCATGCCCAGGTGTCATGTCTATGTATCATGGAAAGACCAGTTTTGTTGTGCTGGTGCCCTCAGAATTGGACTGGGCACTAAGGTTCATGGACGTTATCCTGTGGTGCATCATCCAGACCCTTTGAGTGGAGGGATGTCTACGGAGGATGAATGATGCCTGCAGCTGTGCGATAAAGGAACCAGATTGCATTCTGGACATATTTTCAAATGTGACACAGCTGGAGAGCTCCGTTGCTCGTCAGAATAAAATAGAGAATCAAGGAGGAAGAGAAGGATGTGAATGATTTACGATTGGATGCTCTCTAAGCTTAGTCCTACCAAGGATGGTGGAGAAGCACAAGTAGCACAGCCAGCTGTAGGTTCCTTCACCCTACTCCAACCTGAGGGTTGAGGCTTGGTAGGGACCCGGGACATCTGGTTTATAACCAAATGAGAGTAGAACTTTTTGGACCAACGCTCTGGATCTGAGAAGATTCATCAAGTATGATATCTGGGCGTCTGGTACAGTGAAAGCTTGCCAGAAATATTGGCTGCTAATGCTAACATTGAGCAGCTGCAGCATCACAAAGCAGCCAGTCTGTGTCCCAAAAACCAAAAGACAAGGAACTTTGTACCATACACATGTTATTAGCATTTTTGGGAATTGCATTAGCATTTTTGGAAATGCCCTCTCGATGTAAGCCACTTTTTTCATATTAGATGTTTATGGGTTTTGGTCTCTTTTTTTACTGCAGTAATGAGAGGAGGATCAGTCCAGAGTACTAAGTTTCCAGGAAAGCTTAAGAGAACCATCCAAGACTAAAAATTACCTTGACTTGGATTTCTGAGCAACAATCGCATCTGGGCTTTCTATGGGGTATGGGCTTGTGTTGGCCTGACCTGTGGGATTTTTGTGTTGGGACAGGAACGGATGGTGGGTTGAACGATGCCCAGGGCGAAATGCCTGAAGCTTCAGGCCATGAAAGGGAGTAATAGCTGGAAGGAGATTTGTTACATCTGGCCTGGAGCAGGCAGGGCCACAAAGTGTTGCTCTGGGACCCCGGTATGGGGTAACCTGCCAAAGACACCCGGTGCCACGTTTGCTAACTGTCACCAGCTGCCATCCAGCACATTAGAAACAAACAGCAATTTCACTCCCCCAACCTCAACCCCATCACACCAGTGTTTTATGCAACATTATAAACTGTGGAGCGCTACATCCCATCCAAGTTCGGATATGCACAGATAGGCAATGCCAAACTCACACCGTGCAGTGACTGCCAAATCTTGAAACTCCTGTGGAACATTTTTTGGGTTTTCCCATCCCATAAAACATTGATGGGATGCAAAGCAACAAAACACTGCATTTTTGAGATCATGTTTGTTGACTGAGCTTTTCAAGGTTGTAATGCAACTCACAGAAGAGAATCCTTTCGAAGCCCTGAGGTCAAGGGTTTCTGGTTTTTGTCTCACCTTACAGAGAAGAGTGTAAGGTCGTTCTAGTTGGTGGGTTACCACAGAAAAGAGTGAATTATTATTTGGTAGCTTTCAGCTAGGCAATTCACCGAATCCCATGTTAAAATCTCAGTGGTTCAACAAGGCACCACCCTTGGGTCTTGACATATTTGTCCCCCAACAGAGACCCCTTTTCCAGTTTTAAAAACACAGAGCTTTCCTAAGTAGCCTAGTTAGTTTTATTTTTATTTAGTTACATTCTAAATATATTCTTAAAGAATACTCATAAATGCGGGGGACGCAGGGGCGCGGTGGCGCAGTGGGTTGGACTGGGTCCTGCTCTCGGGTGGGTCTGGGGTTCGAGTCCCGCTTGGGGTGCCTTGCGACGGACTGGCGTCCCATCCTAGGTGTGTCCCCTCCCCCTCTGGCCTTACGCCCTGTGTTACCGGGTAGGCTCCGGTTCCCCACAACCCCGTCTGGGACAAGCGGTTCTCTGTGTGTGTGTGTGTGTACTCATAAATGTACTACTGATGTTCTAATGGTTACTTCTTTTCCTTTCTTAAATTGCTTACTTAAGGTGCTAAAAAATTAAAATTTATATTTAGTACTTCTATTTTCATACTTAAAAGATGTAAATATGTGATTCTAACTCTTTCCAGTGATTTATGCTCTTACCCTCTATCCATCCCTGCTGGAGCTGTACTTGTATTTTTGCTCTTTTCTTTTTAATACCAGTGCAAATGATATAAATATGTGCAGAGTAATAAATAAAAGTGCAAAGGCAGTGTATTTACCACATTTCGGCAGATGCTGACAAATCTATATACTTGCTTTTATTACTTATAACAATAATTACAACATGAATATTAACACACTGGCAAGTACAGCGGGTGTATCGCCTGTGGTTATTTTGGACAAGTAAGTAAACTAACATTGGAGTGAAAGTGTTTAAAAGCAATTCTATGGTAAGCACTGCTTTGGCAGTAAATGAGATAAATATGCTGAGATTGTCTATCCCCCAAAAGCCTGCTTGTGTCCCACAGGCTCAGCATTAAACTACCAAGTAGGAATGGATAAAAGACAATAGAAAATACCATAAAACAGCCATTATAAAGTTAAAACACCGGAAGCACCACATTAGTGAGAATATTCATCGTTTCCAAGGTCAGCTCCTGCGCTGAGTCAATTGTAATTGCTGCGGCAATTGCAGCTTTTGAGAAACTGAAAAAAAAAATACTACAGGTGAGCGATATTTTTCGTTCCGTGTGTGTGTGTGTGTGTGTGTTTCTGGATGTGTTTGTCTAGCTCTGAAAGCACGGTGCTCAGATTGGTGACATTCTGGTCCCCAACACTTTGTGAAAGAAAGGGCACCCAACAACCGGTCAAACGCAAATTATCTCAGTGTGGCTACCAAAAAGTAATTAACGTGGTGTAATTAGCGACTAATTACACTTTATGATGAATGAATATGCTTCAAAATAATTCCCATTATCTGCAGACAACAGGTAGAAGGGACTTGCAGTAATTATGGGAGGAGAGTGAAGCAGGAGACAGTTGCTGCTCGCTATTGTCGGAACAAAATTCTTTTATATTCCAGTTTCTTTTGCTCCATTGTTTGAAAATGCAGATCTTTGGTCTATATTGTCAGTGTCATGTAAAAAAAAAAAAAAAAATCATGAAGGGATTCACTAATGCAGTCTGGTTCTTTAACTCCACTTGATGCCATATATAACTTGTGAGGATTGTATGTGAAATTATTTACACAATAGAGAGACTTAAATGGTAAAAAGCTGTGATTTTTCCTCTCTTTTTTCTCTTTCATCTAAGGAATATTGTACATAGCACGAGATGAAAAGCTTAACACATAAAGCGTACAATTCTGAGTGCTCTTCAGGTCAACGTTGCATCATTACTGTCAATTTTATTTATTATATATTCATTAGCTCATGTTTTTCTCCAGAGCATTATGATTATTTATCCATTTACGCAGCAAGGTAATTTTTACTGTATCAGCACAGGATAAGTATCTCGATCAATGGTACCTCGACAGAAGCAGGGATTTGTGCTAAGGTCACTCGCTCTAACCACTACGCCACCTGCTGCCCTTGTGTATGGTGAAATACTGTATGTTGGACAGTTTCAGACAGAGAAATTATTCCTGATATTCTTCACATCTGTCAGCAAACACAGTTATTAATTTGCCTGCACTGCCAAGAGAACTGACATTTCCCAAAACATAAAGTCATGGCTGGATTGATGTCGATGACCAAGACAGTAAATATATATTTTGCATTTAGTCAAGCCATCAGAAAAATGCAGACCAGTTCATGTAAATTTTCTTTAACCAGTGGTTAAAATGAGTGTTGCTTCTTGGTGTTTCTGAGAGGGAATTTGAGGGGTTGGTGTATAGGTTTGGTATTCTTTCTTTGTTAAAATATAGTAAAAAATTAAATGCCAACTTATTGTAGGCATAGCATGTAACACATTCGTTTTCATGCACCCCTTTTTGGAGGTACAGATCATCATTATTTTAGCAGTAGCTCATAATTTTTTTAGCGTCCATCCATCTTTTCCTTTCTTTTTTTTTTTCTTTTTTTTAACTGGGCTTGTTCTGTACCTTCTTCAGGTACTGAACAAAGTGAGAAAATCTTCTAAGAAACCTCAGAAGAAAATATGTTTTCTAATGGAGTTCTATTACTGCATATGCAGCCTTCCATGTCATTAAGATTCAAACATGCATATTCATGAATTCTTTCACCTGAAGGAGTTCTTTCTTTTTCTTTTTTTTTTTTTTTTTTTCTACTACATATAGCGGCGGTACTCAGCTTTGCAAAAACATTTTTAGAGTCTGATAAAGTGAAGTCAAAGCACAGAGTTGATTTGGGAAATGGGTACTATATCCACAAGGTACTATGCAAGGTACTGTATCAACAGCAGTTACACTTGGATGCAAACCTACAACCCAATGCTGATGCCCTCCACAAAGCTTACTTGCTGTGAGTTTCTAGAGGATATTTTATTCTGTTGAAGTTCTCCTGAATGCGCTAGTCTGCAAAGTGAATCAATAATGTAACAATCACACCATCTCTCAGGGACCAAGCAGACTCAACTGCCTGTGATGTTGGAATGAAGGAACAGAGACCTGCATTCCTGGAAGTTGTTACTTAAATTCTCTGGCGTTATCCCAAAGCAACTGCAGTATGCTGTGTAATTTCTACTGTAAACAACAACTGGGTTGCAAAATATACAGCGACGATTTCATACATTAAGCTATATACGGGCAGCACGGTGGCACAGCGAGTAGCGCTCCTGTCTTTCAGCGCCTGGGTGGTGCAAGAGGACGTGGCTTCGATTCCCTTCAGTCTGTGTGGAGTTTGCATGTTCTTCCGGTGTCTGCGTGGGTTTCCTCTGGGTGCTCTGGTTTCCACCCACAGTCCAACGACATGCTGTTCAGCTTCCCCATAGTGCGTGAGTGACAGAGAGAGTGTGTTCCACTGATGTATGAATGAGTGACCCAGTGTAAGTAGTGTATCTAGTAGTGTAAGTCACCTTGGTGAATAAGGTGTGTGGGCTGATAACACTACATAGAGTTCATTGGAAGTTGTTTCAGGGGAAAGCGTCTGCTAAATACACACACACACACACACACACACACACATTTTCAGAACCGCTTGTCCCATACGGGGTCACGGGGAACCGGAGCCTAACCCGGCAACTCAGGGCGTAGGGCTGGAGGGGGAGGGGACACACCCAGGACGGGACGCCAGTCCATCGCAAGACACCCCAAGCGGGACTCGAACTCCAGACCCACCGGAGAGCAGGACTGTGGTCCAACCCACTGCGCCACCGCACCCCCTCGTCTGCTAAATAAATAAATGTAATTCATATTAAAAAATCAGCCTTGAGAAGTTTGTTTTCCTGGGCACGGTGACGGTTTGAGTCAGCATTAAGAATTACTTTGAGCCCTTGCTCGACGGGCTTTCTGGATCTGTGTTTTGTGGAGCTGGATCCCAAAAAAAAGGGAATACAAGTTTTCTGCCCATGAGCCATCAACCCCTGACTTGTTTGCTAAACACCAGCAAAAAAGGGTCTCGTAAGGTATGAAATAGGAGCGGAGGAGCAGGACAGGCATTCAAGCATTTATGTAAGTACAGTAAATCCATCCACTATCAATAACATTTTGTGAAATGCATGGTCATGATAATGCAGAGCCTATACGGGAAGCATGAGTGTGATACAGGGTTCACTCTGGAGAGAATGTCAGTCCATCGTTTACATTTACATTGATTCATTTAACAGACACTTTTCTCCAAAGTGATGTACATCTCAGAGGACAATTCAAAAAGTGCATTACATCACAGGGCAATAACACACATCCACACACATGCGTGTGGCCTGACCCCGGACAGTTTAGCTCTCAAGGCATCTCGAAGGAAGTGCACAAACAGGGATGCGCAAACTTGAGGAATAAACGAAGACAAGTCCCCCGTCCGAAAGCGAGAAGCTCTTCTTTCTGTAGATTCGCACTTTTACAGAATTTCTGCCACACTCTTAACGTGAGCTCAGCGTGTGGATCACGGCTGTCATTCGGGCTCCGATAAAAAATACTGTTGGTGCTTTGCCATTCACAATTTACATGGCTTGGCTGCAGTTTGAAGAGGTAAAGTAACAGCAGACCAAGCATGCAACCAACGAGATTTGCCAAACGTTGACTAATGTGTCTTCCCTCTGCCAGACAGCAGACCATTAAGTAAGAATCACCTGACAAGTCAGCCGTCCCATGAGCCCATTCTTCTTGCAGGATGCAGTGCCGCAGCTCCGCGCTTGAAAATATAGCTCTTGACGAGGCGCCACATTACAGCCCTTGCAGCTTGAATAAAAAATCATGATCGGGACAAAGAATGGGTTTGAGAGCGCGGTGTTGCCTTGGCAGGAGATGCTCTTCAACAGCTCTTTCCTGTTGACGCTTCCGAGACGTCCCGCTATCGCTAAGCCTGAGTCATCGGCGGTGGTGAAGAAACATGGCAGATGCTATTGAGTTGGCTAATGCGGCCCTTTGGAACCAGTCTGAACCAGTATCTTTGGATCCGGTAACTTTTCATATCTTATACATTCTCTTTCAGACAGCTGGGAAAGTGCAGGTTTTTTTTCAAAGTGCGAAATGTGGAACTAAGAGTAGCGTTGGACGCAATGACAAGTTCTATGTTTGTGCTAGAGCCCAAGGTGGATCGTAGCCGCCGTCAAAGTTACCGTTTCCCTCCTATGTCCGTTGCCAGGGAAATACATCTTGCCCCCCTTACGAAGACCCCCAGAGGTCCACAAACATCATCAGTGTCACTGCCGCTTATCCCTCCCTCCTGGGTTTGTTGTTTCAGCCAGTCGGTCGGCCTGTTTTTCTTTCATCGTGTCTCTCAATGGCCCTTGCAAAGAAAACACTGGCACCGGAGTCCAGAAATGTGTCCATGACTTCATAACCGCGTCTGTCGTAACCACCCACCCGTCCACCCACGGGGCCCCGACCACAGTTGGCCGAGCTGTCCCCCCTCATCGCTTCGATGTAGACACAGACGCGCACGCACTCGAGTGCCCTTCACATCCCCGCACCCGTGTGACACTAATGTGCTTATGATGCGGAGCACAGATTCGGGAAGTTCATGAATAGGCCAATGAAGTCCTTTGAAGTGCAGGCAAAGCTTTTGTAATTGGCCTTTTTTATCCGTCCATCACGCGAGGAAGGGCCCCTTTTCAGAAGCAATGCCAGTGTGTGCGTTGTACTTATCTCATTATTAAGTCAAAATCCCTCACACATGCTCACACACAAGTCCGGGACTCCGGACCCCACCTGGGACAGCTTGCTGTAGGCGTATGAGGTAATGGGTTCGGCATGGGGAGCGGAGACCAGGGAGCTGGGTGCCAGCGGAGAATTTCAAGTGGGCGTCTGCTCTGGGACACGGCCCTTCCAAGGGAAGCAAAAAACCAGAAGAGCTGACGTCTACTGGCGGTTCTCCATGCAAAGCAGGTGTTCGTCTGGTACGCATCTCTGTCGTAAGCGTACGAACTTGGGATTTGGTGGCTCGGAGAAGCAGGTGGGAGAAACTCATCATCAGCAGGCCTGCTTTTGAGTTTAGCTGTCACTCGTGACACTGGAACCACCCTCTGCCCCAACTTAACTTTGGCGCGATGCATCGGAGCAGCGATTCCATCATTTCTCCGTGTTCAGACATGATTTGCTTTACCGGCACGGCTGGTCAGGAAAAGAGTTTCCGCCCACTGGGAAGGAGTCCTGCAACCGTTTCATTTATGAGCCTGTCACAAGTATAAAACCTATAATGGGACCTCTGAGATTCCACATATAACTGTATTAAAAGATTAAGCTTGCATTGTTGAACTCAATCAGATACTCGGCATGGATTCGTGCGCTTTGTGGGATGTTAAAGTCAGATCTACATCTGTGTTAGGGAAAGCAGACTCTGTCGGGTTGACCCCCACCCGCCCCCCCCTTTTGCGCATTAAAAAAAATATTTCAGGTTAAGTGGCTCACGTCTCCATTCCTCCTTGCAACTGGGGCACTGCTGCACCACTAACCGCTAGACCATTAACTGTCAATATGTTCACATTTTATTTCAGTTTAATTTGCTGCTAATAATATGCCACAAATGACAGACTGGGGGCCCCTTGCAGTGGAAGAGAGGGGTCACATCATTACCGATGGTCGACTCGTTTATGGTTTGGTTTCTCTGAGAAATGCAAATGGAATACATTGGTGTAAAAATACAATAAACAATAATTATGAAACACAGATGTAACATTTTCCCTCTTAGAAGTGATACTCAGAATTGTCTGGAGAGGATTTTCAAAGGCTGATGCCAGAGTGCTTTAACTGCCTCATAATGAGCCCTCAGCATAAATAATGGAGATGGCAGATATACTTTGAGACAAATGATTTAATGTTGCATTCGAAATTAAACGAAGAGAAAAGTTACTGTTTCTGATATGTGACCACAGTGATACAAATCAACTTAATGTACAAATCTTGTAATTTCTGACAAATTAAGAGGATTGATGTCAACAGAGCTCTGCTGCAGTCACTTTTTGTTCTCTGTTTTTTAGCATATGATTTACTGCGTTATTCAAACTTCCCATAACAAATATAATGTGCTTCATCTTCATGTAAGAGGGCAAATTAAATTAAAAAGTTGCATAACCACATGGACCAAGTATTGAATAAAGCAAAATACTTCAAGGCAGAAATTCTGATTCTTCCAGCCAATAAGAGGTGGGTGAGGTAATTTGACAAATCTGTGGACCTGGAGTTCCAGAGATAAGGTTCAGTTCTGAAGTTCTTCATAAAACATGTGCTATAGACTCAAGGTGGGTTGACAGGTTCAGAGAGTTTGAGGGTCTGATTTAATGAGGCTGACCTTTGACCTGCGTGATACTGTGACACAGCAGGTAGCCCAGGTGCCTCACAGCTCCTGGGTTTTGTGTTTTAAATCTGGGTTTGAATTTGGCACAATCTGTGCGGAGTTTCCATGTTTTCCTTGTGTTTTCGTGGGTTTCCTCTGGGTACTCTGGTTTCCACCCATAGCCCAAAGGTGTGTGCTTCCCATTAACTGGTGACTCTAAACTGCCTTTAGTGCATAAGATTGTCATGGAATGGACTTGAGTACCTACCCTCACATGCTCTGCTTCTCTGATAGGGTCTGGACCACCATGACCCTGCATGGTGTCAATGGTTGCTGAAAATGAATGGAAAGACCTTTAACCTGCAGTGCCACGTGTCCTGGACCACATCTCCCATGGGTTCCCTTTACCGCACATTGAGGAGCAGCATTTCGCCTCTTTTGACCATAAATTAACTGGCTGGTCTGGTTCCTTATTTTAAAGGGACGGCAGAGAGGACTGTGGTTAGCGCTGCTGCCTTTGGCTCCACAGGTCGTAGGTTTAAATCCCACCTCCGGCTGCAGTACCAGCGAACAAAGTACTTACCCTAAATTGTTTCAGTAAAATTACCCACCTGTGTAAAAGGGTGAATAATTGTAAGTAGCTGAACATTCCAAAGTCACTTTGGAGAAAAGAGTCAACTAAATGAATGAATGTATGCTCATGACAGGGTGAGTTTTTTAGGCCTGCCTTTGCATCATCGAAGAGAGCTCAGGTGCTGGGCAGGACAACGGTCTTTCAGCACGCGGCTCGAAATGGTTTCCCAGCATCCTTTCAACTGGCGAGCGGCAGCTCCTCCGCAAATAAATAAATAAGCAAACAAATAAACTGTCAGAGGCACCGAACCTCCGGTGCCTCGTGTTTTCAAACGCGAAACCGCGAAATCGGGCCGAGAGTAAACAGAAACGCGGCGCAGCCCGGCGCAGCACCACATCAAAAGGACCTCCGACGCGCTCGTACCCCAGTCAGAAACAATCCCGCCGCAGCGTGTTGAACGAGAAGCTGCTTTTGTCTGCTGCTCTTGTCACTTCCCCCTGGGGGTGCCGGTTTTGCTCGTGAGCACCTCCCTGGGCCGGAGGAGCCCAATAAGGCACACATAGCGAGGGCGACTCCGGCGGGGGCGTCCCATTGTCTGCGCCATTACCGCTAATGGGCCTCCTCGAGAATCGGCACTTAATGTACTTAATCTCCCCTGTCGGACATAAACACGAGCGCCGAGTTGCCAGTTCAGTGGTTTTCCCTTCCGAATTAGCGTTTCATTAGCATTTGTGTGCCATTTTTTTCTCTTAAGTCGGTTTCTAAGACATTTATATCCAGCACATGCGTAACAGATGTTTGGGCTTAGCTTGCTGAAAAGGAATGATATCCCGCAGTTAGTGTTCTTCTTTATATTATTAGCAATGATTTTGTGGATTTATTAAGAGCGAAACTGATAATATTCCATCCGACTGCCACCCAGTACCTCCAGAGAGGCTTTGGATCATTGTACCCTACGAGCAAAACTGTACCCATCGAGGGCTATGACCCAACAGGTAGTGCTCAAATTATTCTTTATAATTTGAACATTTTAAATGTTACCTTTCCAAAATAAGCTAACTAGTATTTATTATTATTAACTTGGATTTTTATCTGATGGTTTTTGTCTAAGGTGACCTACACACAGCAGTGAAATATATGCACACTCACTGAGTCACACACTAAAAAATGTGAGATTTCATTCATGGGGGCATGTGCAAAGTCCACACAGAGTGAGTCAGATTGGATCCCACAGCACAGGAGCTGTGAGGCACCAGTGCTACCCACCGTGCCACCCCCACTGAAGATCTAAATGCCATTTTTGACAAGGATCGCTTGTTCAGTCCTTTAAAATTTACTGTCTAGGATATGTTTCCTGCAGCATATCCTTCAGCAATAGTGCAGAATTGTGATGTCTTTCTGTTCAAGAGGAAAGTTAGTAGGCTACACGCGCTGGTAAACAGCACACTTGACTGTTTGGAATGATTAAGTCTTAGAGACCCCAAACGCCACATCGCACATTATAACAACTTCAAAATACTGCATAGAAGAATTTTAACCGGAATCAGAAAGCAAGATTATGAAGGATTTAGGGACGTTTCGTTTATGGCAATTCATTAATACATACAAACCAGCAAGTGCTTTTAAAACACAAGTAACTGATTTATTGTAATTTCTGGAATAAGTAAATAAACTGCTGGCTGAAAACCCTTCAGTGACAGGGCTCCTAAACTGTGGGACTCTCAATGGAGGCATAAATGATGAGTGAGGTCTTCATACTTGGGACACAGCATGAGGAGATTGGACTCCCTTGAAAAGACGGCGATGCTTGGAAAAGATGGAGGGAAAGAAGAAGAAGATGACCACAAATCAGATGGATGGACTCACTCACGTTGATTATGGACTCTGCCTTAAAGACACAAGTGAAGAGCAGAACATTCTGGAAGAATGCTACATATGTGGTCTCCAAGAGCTGATGTTGAGTTAACGGCACTTTAGAATGACAAACAAACAACAAATGAGGTAATGATCCTCCAACAATAGTTAGAGCTATCCCGTCATTCACTGTGGTTAAATCTCAGGCCAATTCCTTGGCATGTCTTATTGTTTATACTGCTCTTTATGCTGTCATCTCATTATGCATAGCAACTATTTACATTTATTTATTATTTTCTCATTATTCATTCACTCATTCATTCATTATTTATAATTATTCAAGCAACTTTCAATGTTCAGATGCTACATTTATTTCCCCATTTATACAGCTGGGTAATTTTACCGGAGCATCTTAAGGTAAGTACCTTGCTCAAGGGTGCTACAGCCCGGAGGTGGGATTCAAACCTGCCACCTTTGGGTGCCGAAGCCTGCAAATCCCCACTGCTTTTACTTCTTGACTCACTGAAGATCACCTGCTGACCAGACAGGAGGAGTCCGGATGACCACCCGACAAGTCTGGAAAATGCTCCTAAAACTCTAAATACAGTCCAGCTGAGGTCAGCCCGGGTGTGCAGGCACCCAGGGGAACGGGACGGGAGGAGAGAAGACATGTATACTTAGTACACATAATGACACATAATGACATTTTTCTGCAGTGTTAGCATGTCCAGCAGTGGTGAGCAGCCAGCTGGCCTTGGACCCCTGGAGGTTTTTTTTTTTTTATCCTCGACCAGACTTAGGAGATTTGTTTCTCCTTCTCCTGTTGCCTTCTGGCTTCCTTTTTCTTTACACTGGTTTTTTTTAACTGTGTATCAGTATTGTTATTGCTTTCGCCGCTTCCCGTGTGCCTCTTTGAGCCTTTTGCATTATTCTTTGATAAGCGCTCTGAGGCAACCTGTTGTGAACAGATCTATACCAAAATAAACTGAAAATGAATCGAGCAGATGTTGGAGGACATCACATTTTCTAAGTGGGAACAGAACTGTACAATAATAAATTCAGCTGAATTGAATGATGTTGGAAAACAGCACATTTCTCACTACCTTTTGGCATTTTTATTGAAATATCTTACAACTATGTTTTAAGTGAATTAACTCTTTTTATTCTTTGTGGCGTTAAGTAACGCAGAGATTAACAACACAAGTACTGAAGGGTATGGGTTCAAATCCCAGTTGGGGCCTACAGTGATACCATTTCACACAGTACTTACCCTGAATTACTCCAGTAAAAATATGCATGTTTAAAAGGTTAAAATGACACTTCATATAGACTCATCAACTAAGCAATAGAGTAATAATAAAAGTCTGGGTGGTGTCAACAGAAATTTTATCGAATATGAATGTGTCCTTCTTGAGTTACTGTTAATTGTTCCTAACACATTACTGTTAAGGCCATTATGAATGATTAATAAATCAGTCAATTCTGCTCAATTTTACAGTGACAATCAAGGGCACACGTCTTCATTTTTTCCACAATAACTCATTTTTCTGTTGATTATCACTTAAATGAAGACATTCAATGATTTATGGCTATATATAAGTGCAGAGAAAGTTTTTTTTTCTTGATGTGCATTTCAGAGGCTCTGCATTTTGGGCGGAAGAACAGACTGATAAAGTCCATCATTCATGGAGGACATCATTCAAAGAAGACCTCATTTAATGCAGAGCCATTTTTCTCATATGGCGTGCACTGATGTGCTGGCTTGAATTCTTTTCAATTATTTATAATTAATCATTATTTAATGTAAAGTCTACTTTCTCAGCAACACTGTCTGCTTAGTTTCTTCATATAGTTGGAGAGAAGTACAGTAGAATATAGTCAAGGGCGATGCGTTTAAAACTGTAGTGCTCAAAAATGAGAATAATATGAGTTTTAATTCAGTGTCATAATATTCATGTAATTCCAGAAGCCCAATGTTTTGTGGAATATTAAAATGATCTTTGATTTTATAATTCTGTCCCTTATTACAATGCAGAGTTAACAGTGGCAAATGTTATTTTCTAAAGCACTTGGTCTGCATGCCTATGCAACTTCAGCTCACCTATCAGTCTATCAATCTTTCCAAACTACTAATCAAGGTGAGTTTCAGAATGTAATAACCTTTTGTTCCATGTGAATTCAAGTATAAGAGTGTTATTGCTTGGTGATGTAAAGATACATATCTCAGATTTCCGCAGTTATGTAGTTTCATCAAAACAATATTTCTCAGTAACAATAATACAATAGAATACTCACACACACACACACACACACACACACCTTCAGAGCCGCTTGTCCCATATGGGGTCACGGGGAACCGGAGCCTACCCGGCAACACAGGGCGTAAGGCCAGAGGACACACCCAGGACGGGACGCCAGTCCGTCGCAAGGCACCCCAAGCGGGACTCAAACCCCAGACCCACCGGACAGCAGGACTGTGGTCCAACCCACTGCGCCACCGCACCCCCGGTGCCAATAGAATACTCATTTTGATTAAATCATGCCCCCCGCCCCTGTTTCAGGCACACTGATGGGCTGCATTGCTGTTGAAGGTCTTTAGGTTTTTAATATCTCTGATACCACATATGTTGAAAAGGGATCCACAAGCAGAATAAACAAATAAATAAATAAATAACAACCACCACACCATAGTTCTCCCCAGAATGCCACATGACATCACAGATACAGCTGAAAAAAATTTGCCATGATGGTGCTTACTTTGCATAGTCATTCAAGCACTATATAGCATAGCATCTATTTTCCCATCCTAGTACATATTCACTTGTTATTAATTTATTGCTTTTCAGCTTTTCTTCAGGGTAGCATATTAAGCTTACAATTTGACCATTAATACCCAATACACAGCTCAACTTTTGTGTAACAAGTAAGGTAAATTTTTTTGGCCAACCCATGGGTGACAAGTCCAGATCCTTAACCACATTGACAACTGCTGTTAATAAAAAAATGAATAAATAAAAATACATATTTTATTATATTTAACTGTATATTTCATGGAGGGGTGTGGTGGCGCAGTGGGTTGGACCACAGTCCTGCTCTCCGGTAGGTCTGGGGTTCGATTCCCGCTTGGGGTGCCTTACGACGGAATGGTGTCCCGTCCTGGGTGTGTCCCCTCCCCCTCCGGCCTTACGCCCTGTGTTACCAGATAGGCTGTGGTTTCCCGCGACCCGGTATGGGACAAGCGGTTCTGAAGATGTGTGTGTGTGTGTATATTTCATAAGATTATTCTCACTTTCACATGGTTTGTAGTACATGTATGAGGTCACACCTACCCATATTCTAATGTTTTCTTTCTTCCATGCTATTGCCTACCACACACAGATTGCGTAAATATAAACACTCACAAATCCAACAGCATTCTGTCTCATCCTCTCTTTCATACACCAACACATACCTCTTAAAACAAACACACATGCAGAAACACCTCTGTCTCATTCTCTGTCTTTCTAAGTCTCAGAAAACACACAGATTCCCCCACAGTAAGAGTCAATCTATCTAAAAATCTATATTTACACGTATTCACTTAGCAGACACTTTTCTCCAAAGTGACGTACATCTCACAGAAAATGCAATGTGTTCATCACATTAGCAGAAAGAGAGACTTAGATGCAGATGCGTGATTCTTAAACCAAAATATTAAGTGAAACAGTTAACTGATCGCCAACGTGCAAGTGTGGAAGTTTAAAATAATGCTCATTATGACCAGATTTGGCCCACGTTTGCGTTCTGGTGCCGTTCCAGCTGGGATCTGGCCAGTAGCCAAGGCCACACTGTAAGGCATCATTTCATATTCACATGGCTCAGTCTGGTTCCTGCTCGGTGACATTCATCTGCTGAGAATGCGAGTGAGTGTAATCTGATGGGGGAATTCTGGGTAATGCCACAGCGTCGTCCGGCCCACATGCCAGCAATATCAAACAGCTCATCTCCATACATCAGCCGGGTGGGGGGGATGGGTGGTCAGGTTATGTTTCCAGTTACTGTCGCTTTAAGACCCTTGGTGCACACTATAGATATACTGTAGATATAAATCACTTTCTGTGCTCTGTCTTTCTTCATTTGTGGCATTTTCTCCGCAGCCCTCGAGACTCCCAAGCTGCCACAATGCTGACTTTCTGTGATCACTGATTGGTGGATCCTCCTGTCTGTCACATTCAACAGGAAGTAAATCAGTGCTGGGGTCTTACCTGTGTTAGCGTGAGGACAGATTTATGAGGGCATGACCCAGTCCTGAACCTGCACTGGTCCAAATCAAGGTCCTCACAAATATATCTTCTGCCTGAAAAAGATATAGTTGTGGGACTTGAAAGGGGAAAGCTTTTTTTTTCCAGTGAGAGAAAAAAGGTCAGTAAAAAAATTGAGTGACATACACACAGGAAGTAGTAAGGCAAGGGGGCATTTCTCTAGGCTCTAGCTGTAGGCCATGGTTACATCTCAGCTTCTCTAGCTTCAGTTACGGTACACGGTCAGGATCGGGGTCAGGCCATCCACGTCGAGTCCATCTTGCCTCCGCTGCGCCACATGTGGGCGATGCCACATTCGTTCTCGTATGCAGATCATGGCCTGTCAGGGTGATGGATGGGGCAAATTAACACGGGCACTGGCTGGCGCCTCAATTGGCGTGTGAGAGTACGTGAGACGGAGCAATCGGCACGGTCCCAAAACAAACTCTACAGGCAACCGTTGGGGTGGGGCGCTGGAGGACGACGGGGTTGGATGAGGTTATGTATGGTGGAGGGGAGGTGGGTGTGACGTAGGTTTACCTGTATGTCAACAAGCCAGATATTTGCGGTGACATATTTTCCAACATGCAATGCAAATAAAATTTTCAAAATAACAATTGCCCACTAAGTTGTTTTTCGTTCACAAAGCAACTTTTTCCGACTTATTCTTAGTCTCCTGTCTCTTAGTTGATGAATAAACAAATAGACGTGTGAACAGAACCGTAATTCGGCTGCCTCCACGCCGGTGACTTCCGAAGAAGAGTTTTTGCATGCTCATCACATTCCTTTTAAATGAGGTAATCTGTGGATAATGGAGATTTTTTTTTGGGCGCCACATAGTGTGGAATAATAAAACAATAGACTCGGAGAAAAATAATTATTGTAATCCGCGGTCTTTGACACCGGCTCACGAGAGACTGTGCAGCAGGTTCCAAGACACACAACAAGCCCTTGTCTAATATCTGACAAGTGTGCCCAGGCCAACTTTATGAAGATTAATCTCTTCTGCTTCTTGTTTTTACTTTATTTTTTCCAGCAAAGACAAAATAATAACATAACCCTCCCCTTTTTCCAATTGTTTTTTCGTCTTAGATAAATATCCTTTTCTATGCCTGACACACTGTGATCATCCAGAGAAACTGCTCTATTTTTTTTCACTGTGGCACAAAAATAAAAAAAAGGTTTTGGAGGATTTGTTTGAAAAACATGGAAGGGATTTTTATAAAGACCCGGACATAAAGAGGTCCTGGATAAGATTGACTAATTTCCTACAAGACAAGCTTTCTTAAATCTGTAAGTGAATAAGTTATTAAGCATTCACGTGCAATATATTATCATATTTTTTCTAATGTATTTTCTAAGCAGACATTGACCCAGGTTGAGCTTCCATGTTATTACAGCAACACATTTACACTTCATGCTTGTCACAAGTTTACTTTGTTAAATTTTTACATTATTACACTTACATTTACTTTGATACACCGTCAGAATGTCACATTGTTGCATTATTATTTTGCTACATTTTTACTTTGTCATACTGTCAAAATGTTACATTGTAGCATGTTTACACCGATAGACCATCAGAATGTTACATTGTTGCATTTTCATTTGCAACATTTTTACTTTGTTATACTGTCAAAAATGTTACATTGTTAGATGTTTACACTGATAGGCCATCATAATGTTACATTACTGCGTTTTTATTTTGCTACATTTTTACTTCATCACACTCTCAGAATGTTACATTGTTGCATGTTTACACTGATACCCTCTTTGAATGTTGCAATGCCACGTTTACATTGTTATATTGCTATGTTTACACTGATACCCTGTCAGACTGTTACAAGTTTACAACGGTATAGTGCTCCACAATTATGTTGTTATCCGATCATCTAGTTACACTGTTGCACAATTAGTTTGTTACATTGCTATGGTTACATTTTTAAGCACTACATGCTCTGCTGTGCCTCACAATAAGCCCAGGTTACACTGTTCCCTGGAGGCTACACTGAGGACTTCCTCTTTATTACAAAACTTTAGTAATCTACTCTTTATATCCGCTATTTAGCTGTTCACTCTAACTGCTTACACTTCAGTAGTATATTTTTATAGTCTCCTAGTAACAAGAATGTTCCAAAAGAAAAAAAAGAAAAGAACCTCTGAAAAAAGAAATTCTTAAATTGTTCTCATTGAAAAAAATGAGCTAATTAAATACAAAATAGAGCTACAAGAATTGTAGAAGCCAAACATATGCACCTTTTGTTACACAGCACATAAATTTGTGAGGCCTTTGACCAGTGCAGGTTCAGGACTGGGTCACAGCTTCATAAATCTGTCCTCACTCCAACACAGGTAGGACTCCCTGAGCTGATTTACTTCTTTTTGGACGTGATGGACAGGCAGATCCAACAGTCACACCTCTGCCTGAAAGGCCTGAAGCGGAGAAGGTCTATGTATGGAAACTCAAAGCTATGGCATCTTGGGAGTCTCGAGGGTTGCGGAGAAAATGCCACAAATGAAGAAAGACAGAGCACAGAAAGTGATTTATATCTACAGTATATCTACAGTGTGCACCAAGGGTCTTAAAGCGACAGTAACTGGAAACATAACCTGACCACCCATCCCCCCCACCCGGCTGATGTATGGAGATGAGCTGTTTGATATTGCTGGCATGTGGGCCGGACGACGCTGTGGCATTACCCAGAATTCCCCCATCAGATTACACTCACTCGCATTCTCAGCAGATGAATGTCACCGAGCAGGAACCAGACTGAGCCATGTGAATATGAAATGATGCCTTACAGTGTGGCCTTGGCTACTGGCCAGATCCCAGCTGGAACGGCACCAGAACGCAAACGTGGGCCAAATCTGGTCATAATGAGCATTATTTTAAACTTCCACACTTGCACGTTGGCGATCAGTTAACTGTTTCACTTAATATTTTGGTTTAAGAATCACGCGTCTGCATCTAAGTCTCTCTTTCTGCTAATGTGATGAACACATTGCATTTTCTGTGAGATGTACGTCACTTTGGAGAAAAGCGTCTGCTAAATGAATACGTGTAAATATAGATTTTTAGATAGATTGACTCTTACTGTGGGGGAATCTGTGTGTTTTCTGAGACTTAGAAAGACAGAGAGTGAGACAGAGAGGTGTTTCTGCATGTGTGTTTGCTTTAAGGGGTGTGTGTTGGTGCATGAGAAAGAGGATGAGACAGAATGCTGTTGGATTTGTGAGTGTTTGTATTTATGCCACCTGTGTGTGGCAGGCAATATCATGGAAGAAAGAAGACGTTAGGATGCGGGTGGCTGTGAGTGTGTGTGTGCGTGTGTGTGCGTCAGAGGAAGACGCCAGAGACCTCATAGATGTACTACAACCTGTGTGAGAGTGAGACACCTAGAGAACGTGTTTGTGTGTGAAAGTGAGACAAACTTTCGATTCCTCAGCATGAAGGATGACGGGAATCGTTGGAGCTGGGTTTCCTCTGCACCCAGGGGGCGCCGCTGAGCCACGCTCCGAAAATGGGTAGAAAAAGGAAAGACTCTTAGTGGGGCCAACTAACCTTTACTGCTCCTTTCCGGAGGGGGGGGAACCATTGTGCTATTGTCCTGCTGGTGCTGGGGAGTAAATCTTTCCCAGGGTCCGAGCCGCAGGCGGAACGCCTTTTCACCAACGCAGACCCCCTTCCTGGAATTCACAGCGGGTTCCGTCCTCTACCCAAACAGAATGTCGTGAAGGATCTGCCTTCGTCCCGCACCGTTCCGAGCGCATTTCAGAGGAGAGGATAAAGACCCGTTTTCAGAATATCTGCATGTACGGCCACTTTCGAACCCCGTGTACGAGGCAACGAAACGCGGACAAATATAAGGGCGATGATCAATCTTTTGACAAAAGGATTTTCGGCAGATGGCGGAAGGACGACAGCCGAAGCGCATGGCACAGACACAGAAGTGAATTTTAATCTCTTCTCAGCTTGAGCATTGCTTTATTTATTTAGTTATTTATTTATTCATTTATGTGCTGACCAAGATCCAAGAGCTCATCGCTTTGTTATTCAGCAGCGGGTATCAGAGGGGTGGGGCAGGGTGGGAGGTAGGGGTGCCTTTGGCCGCATCTGGTACCTCTGGTTTGAGAGTGTCGGCGCAGTACCCTGCAGGGTCTTAGCGACACAGATGTCACACACCTTGGTGGAACCCCGGTGCTGCTCTGGTCACACACTGAAGTGCCACCAACGGCTTCCCATTGACCCATGTCCACCGCCTTAATTGCTTTGGCATATTGTTTTAAAAGCATTAGAGACATCTTATTTTGCTTTTTTTTTTTTTTTTATGTTTTTGTCAAAAATAATTTTCTTTTTCTTCCAAATTTTGCAGCACGTAACATATAATGCAATGTGGTTCTTTCTTATCCGCACCTTTACACGGGTTTTCGGATTACCCGCTGTATTCACGGATCCAGCACAACTTTGTGGAACCTCCCAAAAATGTTGTGAGTTCTAGGATAAGAAATGTATTATTATTATTTTTTTTTTTAGGTCGGGAATCCATGCTTATTATCTGTCCCTTTTTCTTAACCATTAGAAACAGTTATTGATACTTTTTATTTATTGTGGCACTCTTTTCTTCCCTGCTATTATTTTGAAAATGACAGTGTTTGAAAGCTTCAATTTTTGTCCTCTCTGAGACTTCATCAGTGTGTCCAAACACTGTCAATTTACATCATTTTCACTGAGTTTTAAGGTAGAAGATCTCATTGTAGGTTTTGGTTTCGGAGGTGGATTATCCTCCTGAGCTCTGAGCAGAGATTGACTCCATTTATTCACTGTAAAATGACATTTCTCTTTTTCTCTTTCGCTCTCTCTCTCTTTTTTTTTTTACAGTTCTTCGATGACGCATAAAATGACAGGAAACGTAAATGTCCCACCTGCACCATCCAGATCAATGATCCTTGTCTCAGATCTTGATCAAAGGATTGCAAATGGCGATCATCATTTATCTGTCCGGTCCAGCTGTACCCTTAAATCTTTCAAATCTCGGGCAACCGCCTGCTTTTATACCTTCTTGAAAAAAAAAAAAAAAAACAATATAATACTGACAAAAACTGTGTATTCTTTGATCTGCATCCCATCCGTCTTTTTCACTTTTGTCCCAAATTGCCCTTTTATACCCCAGACTCTGTGGGTATTTTAAAAAAAGGCCAAAAAGTCTATTTTTTACCTCCGCTTCCCACCCTGACTCCCCCCCCTGATAATAAGCAGGCCACATCTACTTCCTGATTCCAAATATACCGCGGTGAACCAAACAATCACGTCTGCTTATGATGCAGAATGTCATCTCCAATGTCTCGCTGCCGCTGCGGAGAATGCCTCCCGGGCCCAGGAAGCCTTCGCCTCCCAGCACTAACAGATGCGGAGGAGCTGAGCAGTTTCTTTAAAGGCCGTTAATAAAACGTCCTCATGGGTGTCAACGCAGCACCTTTGACACATTGTAAGCGCTCTATATTTATAGCTCATATAGACATTTGTGAGTAAAGAATAAGAGGAGTGCAATGGAACAGTTTGTGTCTTCTGCTCCTATGCGTAGTGGTTATGCAGTCTGGTATACTAGGGTAAAATGCTGCATTCATTGACCGGGAGCTTGGGAAACATGAAGAGGAGCTGGACTTGGTGCATCGGGTTCCGTTCACCATTAACATCCCGAGGGGTGAAGGGAGTTTGTAAATTGCGTGCTGACTTGTAAACCGTGTTCATAAATCATTCACGCACACGCCTCCCCAGAATGTGTCAGGAGTGGGAAACACGGCCCAAATAAGTATAACTCACAGACTGTTTATTCCTCATGAAGAAAAAATCAGAGGGAAACTGAAATCTACCGAAAGACATGATTCAGCCTTTATGCAAAAAATAATTTAAGTGCATTAAAATGTGAAACTCAAAATATGAGGCATATACCCAGAAATAAATTAGCTTGTTTGGAAAATTATGTAATAGCTGCTTGCATTTGCATATATATGTGATTATATAGTTTGAATATGCAATGCAGTTCTAATGTATGATAATATATGATTAAGTTAGAAATACAAATTCTTAAATCTATGGCCATTTGAATATTGTGGGATCTTTTACTGCTACGTGATCCACCTTCAGTATTAGGAATTAATAATTGCAATTTATCACAATAAGCCTGTAAGCACGGTGTTATAAGCGATATAAGATAAAAACCTGCAGTCACTCCAATTTTTTTTTATAACACAGTAAAATTTCTCTTTTTTGTAATAATTCGGAACATTCATGAACTTATATTTATATATTTAGCAGATGCTTTTCTCCAAAGTGACTTCCAATGAACTCTGTTATCAGCCCATACACCTTATTCACCACAGTGACTTACACTGATAGATACACTACTTACACTGGGTCACTCATCCATAAATCAGTGGAACACACTCTCTGTGTCACTCACACACTATGGGTGAACCTGAACAGCATGTCTTTGGACTGTGGGAGGAAAAAAGAGCACTTGAAGGAAACCCATGCAGACACATGGTGAAGATGAAAACTCCCTACACACTGATCAAGGATCGAACCCATGTCCTCTCACTCCACCCAGGTGCTGTGAGACAGCAGAGCTACTCGCTGTGCCACCGTATCACCCAAACTTGTAGCAGTTAGAGCGTAGAGTTTTCACATTTTGGGGCTACTAATCCACAATGATGTACTCTCAGCTGTAATATACGTATTACATGCATATTCTTATGAATTATATGCTATTACATTGCGTTATAGAATAGATATGCATATTTTCTTATACACCGGAGAAGGAAAGACAGAACTCAAGGGTAGAAACAGCATCTGCACCTGATCTCTACTGCTTATCAGGAGCTCATTTAAAGAGCTGTAATTGCTGACGTATATAATAGTTTCTCCTGGCAAAGTGAAGTTAATTAACGAAGTACGTCTTTCAAACTCAGCTTCCAATAACCCAAACAGAATTAATCTCATGTATATACAGTTCTGAACAAACTGATAAGGCCTCATAACTGGAAGATTAAAACTAACATTATCTAAAAAAAAGAAAAGAAAATTGCCCAGCATGCTTGTGGCACTGAAATTCAAGCAAACATTTCCACCCATCTCACACGCTTTATGGAGCAAGGCTCATGTTGATTCTGTGGAGTCCTGCCAGTGTTGAAAACGGAAGCTAGACTGTTTCTGAGATGGACACTTTGGACTGAAGGGGAGAGTGTTCTGTTGGTGAAAAGCCAACGATGTTGGCTAAGAGAAAGGAACGAACAGTGCAAGTCTGGCTCGTGCAGACTTTCAAATATCCACCCTAAATTTGGTTTGCTCCCTACAGGTGTAGGTTGTTACTGCCGATATCTGCGCCGCTAAGTCCAAAGTAGGAAAACAAAACACAGTCTGCGAATGAGAACATTTACTGTGTCTGCTGATTTGTTTATAGTCCCGAGAAAGGAAAAAAAAAGGAGGAAAAGGTATGCTATTTCTTGAAAATATTTCAATGTGAACCAGATGCTGCTGGAACCTGTGGGGTGGAGGGAGGCGGTTTTAAGGAGCGGTTATTGTGCTCCGGACAGGTCTCAGTGGCCGCGTTCTCCAGTGCCGGAGGATTAGTCCACATGATGCGGAGCAGATAGTGCCGAGTGAGGTTTCCGCCGAATATTCCATCGAGACGAAAAAGCTCCTCTGTCTCCCCACCGCTGCCCTGTCCCCCTTAGTCTTGAAGAGCAGAGAGATGAAGCCTTTCTTAAGTAACATGTGCCATTAAATCATTAAATCAGCTCCGGGCAGTACCAGCGTTTGCTCATTTTCTTGCCATTCTGAAGGAAAGCTGAGCTGCAACATTACATCGCTCCAAACAGGAACGATGAAGAGCAGCCCAACAGCCTGAGACCTCCACCGCTGGACTTTTTTGTTGTTTTTTAGCATCATTCCTAATAACACAGAATTGGAAACGGATGGACAGATGGTTTTGTGCTAAGCAACTTATTATGAAAGGTTTGTACAGTAAACTACTTGCAATGATTCACCAGTTTAAACAGCTGGATAATTTTTCAGGGTGAGTACCTTGGTTCTGAATACTGCGGTGGAAGCAGGGATTTCAACCTGGGCCTTTGGATTGCAAGGAGATTGCTATGCTGCTGTGCTACATCCGTGCCCAGCAGTCCATCACTTCTGAAATAATAGCGTGGCTCTCGCTTGCTTCTACCATTATTTCCAATCCAATGTCATTCACTCATTATTCTTTACATTTAGTCTTTCAAAGAAAGGTCACGCATGCAAATAGGATAAGATACGTTAGCAAATAGTGTTAATTTAGCGCCGTGCCATTAGCGAGCATACGTCTGCGCTTACTTGGTCTCGGGGGCTTTTCCGGGTGGTCTAAGCCTCAGCATGTGAGTTGATCTCTGGCTTTCTGAGAAGATCCCTCCAGCCGTGCAGATTTCCAGATGCTGGGATGAAAAGTACGGCCTGTAATGTTCAGAATATCTAGCCAATGTCAGGGAGGCTTTGCTGTACTGCGGAGCTCTCAGCTTCTGCTCGGCCCAGCTGCCGGACCTGTCTTGCCGCTTCGATTGAACGCACGCACCGCTATCATCCTTCCACCACAGTGTTACAATGGACTAAAGGCTGAACTGTAAGCTGTGTGAAAGTTCATAATAAAGACCAGACCACACTTTCTTCTTTTGTTCTTCTTCCCCTTCATTCCCTCAGTGACACTCTAAATCAGGCCATGGGTATCCAACAGAAATTACCCGCATGGCTCCCTTTCGTTATTTGCGCTAGATCCAAGGGATCGTTTGTCGGGTGGGCCCTTCGGGGCCACGCAAGCAAGCCGACCCTTTTGTTTATGAACCGGCGCTTAGCCCGCGATGATGCTATCAGGAAACGATGCAGCGAATTAGCAGCGGGTTAACGTTTCAGCCTATTGATCTTGGACTTTTGAAAACAATCGCACGATGATCCGTCGTAATTTGTTGTGAGTTAGACAACATCCACCGAACTTGATCTCTGGCATCTGTTTCTTCTTAACATCCTTCAGTGGGGCTGTGGAGAGCAAAGCATTTTTATACCACCAAAGATTAGTGGGAATAGACCTGTTGTCGTTACCAGTTTGAACAGCCAGAAACAGTAAAGTTTAATGATGGATCACTGCAACAACACAAGAGAACTTTTTTCAAAGGTTTTTAAAACTGAATGGCTTTAGTAAAACTATCAGCTATGTAATTAAATCATGAAACAGTAAAACAGGCTACTTCACTATACAGGGTACTTTAAACAAAACATGTAATGATTTAATAAGCGCACCTAAAAATTAAAGCGCTGTCATATGGCATCTTTGGATTTTTACCAGAATTTTTACCTGGTCCTTCAAATTATGAAGCATTGCATTGGGTAGGTTAGCGTCACTGACTAAAGGACCCAGTTTCAAATTCTCACTGCTTTTGTAACCTTGAGTAACACATTTACCCTGAATTTACACAGTATAAACAACCCAGGTGTATAAATAAGTAAATTATTGTGAGTAACTCAATGTACAAACCTGAAATTATAAGCAGCTTTAGTGAAAGGCATCAGTTAAAAAGAAAAAAATAATCATAGCAGGGTCAAATTATGTTTGGAAAAACATGGGTGGAAAGAAGTTCGGTCCAGCAGGTGAGAGTTAACAGATCAATCAAAGTGATCAAACTGATGCCATCCAAGCCTGTAGTATCAGCAGCTAATTCTAGAATCTTCATCTCCACAACAACGGTGACAGTTAAGTATCCCAAGTACAGCATTTATGATAATGAGTTGTCCTCAACAGCATCTTGACCCAGCGGGGCCTTCACAGGCTGACCGAAACCATACAAATGTCTTTCAAATTCCTGGAGACTGTGAGAAACGAACATGACTGGAGAATTGTGGGTAACCAAGCAGCAATATATATGTAAAAGACTTAGACCTCTTGGACATTTTCGGTGCCCTGTGTTTGGAGAAGCTCTTTAAGAGGAATAATAAAGCTCTCTCCAATGCATTGGGGACCATTAACGTGGTGAAACAAATTACTGGAAGCTCCATATGACGCTGTCTACGCCCCACTCCGAGCGCTACCTTTATGAAACGAGTTTTAGAGGCGTTCTGAAAATCAGGCAGTAAATTTGACCGCAAAGCAACTCGCACGCGGGTCCGCCAAGAACTCCACTGGGATTTTGACTGTTGGTGAACTTTGTGACACTTTATTGATTTGCAGGATTCCAGACGGAGGAGGAGAACAGGAAGACAGGGAAGGATAATGACAGGGAGGTGTGAGTATGCGAAC